>NC_134082.1:41639043-42239043 GCF_000715075.1 Nicotiana tabacum
TCAGGTGGTGGTGCGTATATAACGCCATAATCTTTCCCATATCCCATATACATATATATATACATACATATATACGCGTATATAATGCCGTTTGAATACATACACATATATGCATATATAACGCCATTTGAATACATACCCATATACGCGTATATAACGCCGTTTGAATTATATTTCAGCCACTGTGGGCGACATCATCATCATATACCAGCTGATCAGGTGGTGGTGCATATATAACACCGTAACCTTTTCCCATATCCCATATACATATATTTAGATATATACGCGTATATAACGCCATCTGGTCATGGGTCAATGCACTTGAATGCAATAAATGAAAAGTACGTTAATAAAATCTTTCGGAATCTCATAAAACCATTTTGCCTTTGAGTAATATCATCAAGTAAACTCTTTTCAACTTTCGTATTTTTTTCTGAGACCCATGAACAGATGATAAAATAGTATGACACATGGAAATTCATGAACATAGATATCTCTAATACTTCTATGAATAGAGTTATTCATGGAATTTGTGCATTTGCACATTTCGTTTGTATCATATGGATCATGCCAAAAGAAAGAAGGGATAGCCTTAACATACCTGAGCCGATTCTCTTAACAATTCCTCTAATACCGTTGATTGCGACAACGCGTAACGACAGATCAAAGTAGGAAAAAAATACAATAGTGAATTAAGCAAGAGGCAAATCATCATCAATGATACATATCTATGAGCCTGTAAATATTGCTGGCTCATCTCCATATATCATGAAGAATATTACACATGTTCGCAACTCGATCAACATCTAAAGACATAAATATCTGAATGTCTCCTTTAGAAACTTTTGATCTCTCGGCCAAACTAATAGAAAGACACTTTTGGTAAATAAGACTCATGATACTGGATCTTAGCTTGAGCTTGAACTTTGAAAGATGAAAAATATAATCAGTATGAAGGAACGTTTTCAAAACAGAAGAAAGGCCCAAGGATAGTGCAAGAAAATAGTCATCATAATGGGTTGAAATGTAAATCTTGAATTCTCAAACTTTGCCACATACTAATAAGACTTTAAGAGTCATCTTAGCTAATGTTATAATGCTACCATGTAGGGGTGGGTAGGTATTTTTAATCTTATCCAACAAATAATTAATTAATTAACTAGTTAATATCCCGTTATCCGGTAATTAACCTATTACCCGGAAAATTAAAATTTATTCTCACTTACTTAAAATATTACTCACTTTCCACGTACCTTATATAACTTACTATCATGGCCACGTAGTACCTTGTATGACACTAGTCCATAAATACCGGGTATTTTAGCTCGGGCCGTATTTTATCCCAAAGTGCCAAACTTTGACAAAATTCGTTTTCTTAGACTTGCTCCCCTTTTCACTTCCATGAATTTACTAATCACTTATGAAATTGCAAAATCCTTATAATCCCCAAATAATCTTTTCCTTGGACTGATGTCAATTACCTTACGACAAACTCAACGTAAAATAATACAGGTGCAACACTATCGTAACTTATTACTGCAAAGCGCAACATCACCGTAATGTAATACTGTCGGGTACAACACTGTCATAATATAATACCGCAAAACGTAATATTGCGGGGCATAACATCATTCTCCCCTTTGGAATATTCGTCCTCGAATGTTGACTGATGCTCTTATCATTTTCGTAACTTATGGCACTTGTGAATACATTAATACTCTACTTTCCATTCAAGTAGTTGCTCTGTAATTAAATGCAAAGTCTATGGTATTTCCCCCCTTTAGTCTTTTTGCTTATATCATGACCTGTGGTCGAAATCTTCCTAATCATGCAACTTCTGTTACCTCCTGTCATGTGGCCTGTATGACCCTGGCTTTGTAGGTGCACTTATGCCATTCATCTTTATTTTTTCCCTTTTAGCTTTTAGTCAATATCTAGGCCTTACTTTGTATATACAAGGCTTAATAGGATGCCTCTCTGGGCCTCTATAGGTATACTGAAGTCCTTTGCTCGATACTTTGTAGAACTTGCGAATATGGTCATATCATATTTCATAGATCTGATTATCCATTCGTATGACTTTACTGCATTTACATGGGCTATACTATAGCATAATTTTTACTTCAATCTAACTCTTCTGGGGTATGCTTACCAAGCTCCCAGTTACTTTTGCTGCCTATCCTTTAGGTATAAATCTCAGTCCATCAATGCTCCTTCATTATCGTTCGTCTTAAGAAAGGCAGCCTAATCTCATCTCATACTTTGTGACTTTTGTCCATCCATTGTTGATTTGCCTCAATATTAATCTACAATATACCACTGATAACTTGAAACTTCTTACGTCATACCTTGCCACTAGGGCTTACTTTCCATCGAGGAATATTTGAAGTGATTTTCATAATCCACTTAGGGGTGATACTATACTTCAATGACCGTATTTTATAGCATCCCAATGTGATTCACTTATGTGGATATTTTAATCTCGTACAATCCATGAAATTCTCTTCAAATCATTACTCACTCGAAGGTCTAAAAGTCATCCTTTATCCATCACAATTACACCATCATTGTACTATCAGGGCAGCGTTCCATCTTTTCTAAATGCTACTAGTCTTAGACTCCTTTGAGTTCATTCAGGCTATACTGAGCTTTATATAACTTAGAGAAACCATCAGCTCTTTTTGTTTTCATGGGCTTAATCCCGAGGACTTATCCATTCTCGTCACCTTCTCACTCGCCTTTCCTCATTCTTACTCATGTTTTCTTAAAACTTTGTCGCTCCACCATACTTTAGCTTGCGACCTATAAATATCCATTTATAATACTCACAACTTTATGTCAACTTGCTTGCACCATAGATTTCCTTATGTTATTCTGGAATGTTAAGCGATACATCACATCGTCTCTAACTCTTCTATACTCTTTTAACTAACCTCTAGATACGTAGAAACCACAGGCTGGAAGATATGCCACTAACGATGTCGCTATCATTCCTAT
Organism: Nicotiana tabacum; assembly: GCF_000715075.1. Lineage (NCBI taxonomy): Eukaryota > Viridiplantae > Streptophyta > Magnoliopsida > Solanales > Solanaceae > Nicotiana > Nicotiana tabacum. Next base: position 41,642,041 of record NC_134082.1, read on the forward strand.
TTATTGAATCCCCGTGCTTATAACCTTCTATCCGAAGTATGGACTTTTCACAACTTTCTGCATTTGAGTATCTCGTATGTTGTTCACTTTTACCTTACTTACTTATATATTTTATATCCTTCATAACCTCCCTTCCACCTAGGTGTAATTCACGCCCATAACTTGAAGCTCTATTATAATACTTGCCTCTGGTACATACACAGTCCGGTGGGAGCTTTGTACTTACTTCTTATGAGGCTGGTACTTCTTCTAACTGGCTCCCTTGTAGAGTCCTTATAGATTATGGTTGTTGTGTTATTTCTCTTGAACATCTAATATTAAGAGTGATTCTTTCATGTTCTCCAGCACAAATTCTATAATTTTTCTAGGTCTAATATTCAGATTCCTTCTGATCAGCCTTTACGTAGTCTTAGGCTATCTTCTGATATGTGGCTCATGGTATTAGTTATTACTTTAGCCTTTCATGGGTGTTATAAAATATCCATGATACAATCTTCTAACAATTCAATCATTTGTCTATGCCCTAGGCTCAATTTTTTCTTTTAACTTATATCGGAGTCTTCTATGGCTGTATGATTATCAACAAATATGCTGCCAGGATAATGCTCCAAAATCTTGAGTGTATCCATAACGTACTAACTCTGGATCATCGATCGAATAATTCCTTTCATTTCATCTCATCTTTCTTTAAAAGTGTGCAATTACTTTTCCTGGTCTTTCTACCCCTTGTTGCATCCATACTTAGCTTATCTTAGTTCCCACACATGCCAGAGTTTTCGTGCAACTCATATGACCTTCGAATATTACTTTTAATTTTTCTTCCCGTTCATTATCCAAGGTAGGTGCCACTTTCCTTTTGAATGCTTACAATATTGTTGCGAGGTTGTTGTTACACAACCATTTCTTCTTTAGGTCATTGTACTTAGGTTAAAGCCTTCTTTCTTATCTCCTTAGCTAGTCTTTCGTTGTAGTACTTAGGGAGAACCCTTGACTCTCGTAAAGTTGTGAGCTTATTACATACCTTTTTGATGTCCTTACTTTCCTATAATCATTCGTAGTTGCTTACCTTTATGCCCTTGTGCTTGTATGGTTGCTTCTGAACTGATATTTTTGACTACCTTCCTAGTGGCACTTTCTTTTATCCCCGTAACACTCATATGGTACCTTTAACTACCCCAACTCTTGTTTGAATATATCTCAAGTATTATAATAATATTCTTCGAGGCTGAATTCTCCATGTTGGGTTCTACTATGTTTATCTTACATGATCTGATGACTCGTCTGTAACCTCCTATTCAGCCATAACTGGGAACTTCCTGACCAATTAGTAACTACTCGTTGACCCATTCTCATATCAATATTACTCGTAATCTTTCTTGGGTTATTTCCTTTGTCTTAACTTACGTCCCGCACTGGCTCCTTATTTATTAATAACAGTTCAGGCAGGAACCTTTACTTCCTCTCCTTGATGTCGTGCTTGCACAATATTCTTGAATCGTAGCGTATCTATAAGATTTTGATAAGTGTCAGCTCATTCATCTTTCATTTATCGCATTCTTCCTTTACCATGCCATAGTCACTAGAACCACTTAATTCTGACTTAATACCACATCAATTCATATTTCCCCCTTTGAGGTGTACTAAGAGTTGAAGCCACGAGGATTTACCTATAGATGTTTTACCTCTTCATCTTTGGCGTTGTTTCACAACACCATGATCTTTACTCGCCTTGCGGCAATCCTTCTGTACCAAAGATGAAAAATTCCCTTACTCACGAGGGTGGCACTTAGCTTAACTGGCACATACAGTCTCTTAATCTTAACTTTTCTCACATTGCTTGCTTTAAGGAAGCGTCTCCCTGGATGACCATTCTCTGAATTTCTCATGAATCTTCTTTTGCCGTCCATTCTATTATTGGCGGGACAAAATCTGAAATTCCCATGATGTCGAGTACTTTCCAATCATTCAGTCCCTAATTCATATTTAGTTTATCTTGTTTATCAGTCCATACTGATCTATGTTACTCTGGGGATTAACTCTCCCCTTTGGTAGTCGTGTTGGATTCCCGAACTTATTACTCGAAATGAGGATATAACCTTATGGCCTATACTCTTTTGTTGTGTTAAGGTCCATCACCTTTCGTCTCTTCCCTCATTTGACTATAGGTTCTGTAACACTCTACCATTTTCATCCATGTATCACACCTTATTCATAATGCTTTCTTATCTCTTTTCTCATTACTCTGCTAATATTTTTGCATATCCTTTTTTTGTGAAAACTTCAATACATCATTCTTTCTCTTTTAGATTTCCCTTTGCTACATCCAATGGCTCTTTGGGTTTCTCAACATCCTCGCTCTACTAGGGAGGAGAGCCACACTTAAGGTAATATTTATCCTATCCAGGCTTTCACTCCCTATCTTCTGAATGCTAGTATTCACATATAATCGTAATATTCTAGGGTTCACCATCTGGGTGTCTCACAGGAAGATCTATTGGAACATTTGTAATACCCTTCGGAAATGCCAACAAATGAAAGTAATCCATTTACCAATTTGGGTTACTCTAACCCCAGTCGGATCTTGATATCCAATCCTTCTCTTAACTATACCTGTTAGCCCCTACAGGGCATAACTGAAATGGGTGTGACAAATTGTACATACCTCTGTTACTGTTGAATATAACTCAAAAAGTTTATGTTCCTCTGCCTCAATTATAAACGTTGTTAACCTTCATTAACTGGGCGCCTCGTATCCTTCTTCATCTTGCTTATTTTTCTTGTTTAAACTTGTATTTATCTTCTTAATCACTCATTGTCCTTCACCATAAAGATGGACATGCATTCTTGCCTTAAGGCTTCTTATCAGGAAGCTTACACCTTTTAGTACACCCATGATCTGCTAAAGACCTCATATTTACTTATCATAAGCATGATACGAAGTCGAGTTCCTCTAATTCAACACTTCCACAGCTATATCTCTTATTGTTATTCTTTCTGAACGTAGGCATCGTCTTATTACGAATAAAAATAGAAGCTCGGAACTTGAATTCTTATAAGTGAGCTCTACTACACGATCTAGAGTAAGAAAAAAGAGTGGCAATCCTAATTGCCCTGTAGCCTCCTGATTATAAGTGTGGTGCACTACACACCCATAAACAAGACTCTACTAGACACGGCTTGCAGACTCCCTAGGACAGAACTGCTCTGATACCACTTTTGTCACAAAATAGGAGGATAGGCAAAACTCTCAATTTCAATTGAAAGAAGAAGTTGAATGAAATGTTTTTGATTCATCTATGATTATAGGTAGACAACACTAACAAAGATAAAGTGATAGACATATAAAAAAAATTGATTCATCATCTGTAACATCTATCCATCCCGCAATTCCAATCAACCGATTCATTGAGTAACTCTTGAGTAAATTATTAAACTAATAAGAGTTGTATCGTCTAACTTCATTCAAAAATGAAAATTAAATTTTTATAAAATCAAATTCAAAAATCATTTCTTTTTTGATCATTTCTTAGATTCTATTGAATTGTATCGAATCCATTTTCGAATTTGAAGCGAACATTTACCTTATCAAACTAGAAAACCTTTTCTTTTTACTTGAATTTAAGTTTAACTCATTAAATTCAGTAATATATTAATTCACATAATATCTTGAATGACGGACAAGAAGAAAAAGTTATCACACAATCGCTTGAAAAAAACTTTTTTTGGTGGAACTAGTAGTAATTTCTATTAGGTTCCACATTTTTTCTTTCCATACTGCCCCATCCTTGTAGCTGGATCAAGAAAGAACCTTTGGATTGAGATCCACAACTACGGATTCCAATTATTCTTTTTTTATTTTTGCTTTCATGGAATATAATCTACTAATCTTATTTGTTACTCGACCATTAACTTCTCCTTTAAAAAAAGGATTCCAACAACAAAACTGCTTCCACAACTACGAAAGGAAAATTTCTATATCTCGCATCTACGAAATATGAGAATCTCTTTCTTGAATTGAAAGAATTTTCTATTGATTGGAAGATGATTTTACATCAACAATTAAAGGAAAAAATAAATTATTTAGTACTTACTTTTGATACTAATTCAAATTGCCTTGCTTTGTCAGAAGAAGGATAGCTATACTGATTCGGTATACTCTTAAGACGCCCTCGGTACAAGCTTGACGATCTCACAAAGATGTAATTTCAGTGAATTGTCATTTACTGATCTCATCTTTTATGGAATCGATCCTCTTTGACTGTACAAGAATGTGGAGCTCAGCATGTCTGGAAGCACAGGAGAACGTTCGTTTGCTGATATTATTAATAGTACTCGATACTGGGTCATTCATAGCATTACTATACCTTCCCTATTCATTGCGGGTTGGTTATTTGTCAACAGCGGTTTAGCTTACGATGTGTTTGGAAGCACTCGGCCAAACATGTATTTTATAGAGAGCCGACAAGGAATTCCATTAATAACTGGCCGTTTTGATCCTTTGGAACAACTCGATGAATTTAGTAGATCATTTTAGGAGGCCCTAATGACTATAAAACGAACCTATCCAATTTTTACAGTACGATGGTTGGTTGTTCACGGCCTAGCTGTACCTACCGTCTTTTTTGGATCAATATCAGCAGTTCATCCAATGATAAACTTAATCCGAATTAGAGAGCTACGACACAATCAAACCCTAATGAACAAAATGTTGAATTGAATCGTACCAATCTCTACTAGGGGTTATTACTCATTTTTGTACTTGCTTTTTTTATTTTCCAATAATTTCTTCAATTAACAAAACGAAAGAGAATAAATAGGATTCTCTTAGCTCATTCGGAAGGATCACACAATTTAATTATCCATGACTGTTTATGTCTCTAGCATGACCACTTGATGAAATCTTGAGGGAAGTGGGGTAAATGGCCGATACTACTTGAAGGATTCCTCTTTTGATAATAGGTATTGTAACTAGTATTCATGTAATCGGTTTTAATAGGTATTTTCTTTTATGGTTCATATTCCGGATTGGGTTCATCCCTGTAGTAATTGAATGAATTGAGTTGTCAACATGAAAGCGTAAGAACTCAACGGGATTCCTAGCATCTCGTAGAAAAAGAGTATGTAATGTAGATTTTTCAGAAAGGTATAAATAAGACAAAGGGGATTTCATAATTTCATTTTTTATCATAAATAATCGCTAACAAGAATTTGGCTCTTTTGAGAGATACGATGGAGAGGAGCTAATTCAAACCCCTCCGGTAAAATAAGAACAACCCCCACGTTCAACCCCCTAAATAGAAGAGGGCCTTTAGGAGAAAGACGCAAGGTCTTATGAAATGGAGCCCAGGTCAGTTTCCCCCTACCCCAATATTGGCTGATCAACCCAGTTGCAATCCAATGCCTGGTCGACCTCTCCTTCTATAACTGAAATCACCACTGTGAACTCCCCTAGATGAGAACCCTCATTGCCATTGGAAGGCACCTTGAACCTAAGGAGTGGACTGTCACTGAATTCCATCAAAATCCAATGAGCAACCTGCTGAGGTTACAACAATCATGTTAGACTAAGAAGAGCCTTGGGTTCCAGTCCCTTGGATAGACCGTCCAAAGTCCAGATCGATGTTGCGCCTTATTAGACAGTAGTGAAACATACAACTCGATGTTAATCAAAGTGAAGTTGGTACGCTCCACAGCTCGGAAGGGTATGAACCTCTCAACCATCGGGATTTCTCCTGTGACGTCCAATAAGAGCACCTGCTTTCCTAACCTTTTTCGATAAAGTTTATCCATCCTTTTTCATAATGACCTGGAATGGCTTGACTGAATGGATTGAATGGACTGCTATAGTTCTACTGGCTTGAGACTTCTTGTTCTATTGGAAAAGAGATGAGATTCATTCGGGATAGACTCCATTATGAATGCCAATAAGACAACTTCCTCAATCCTAAGCATCATTTAACTTAAGAGGCTTGCGGTACTCCCACTTCTACTGGATCTCAATCTATACATTTAATGGAGCGCGCGCTTTCTAACTATTTTATGTGAGATGGGTGCCTTCACCTCTGTAAGAACCTTTATCTCGAAAGAGATTAAGTAAGGCATGTTTCTAACCGTTAATTCTATAACAAAGGAGCATTAGTGGTAGGCTTGCAGCTAAAGCCTTCAAGTCCTATTATCGGAGAGGGACTTTTTCCATTATTTATCCTATTTCCGATCAGACCTTGCCCTTGCCAATTCCTTTTCTATACCTATATTAGAATTAGCCCGACTTGCCATTAGAGCGTTCTTTCAGACGTTGAGAGGAAGCGACTCGCGGACATACCATCAGAGATAGATTTAGCTTAGGATCGGTCAATTTCCCCAACCCCATCATCGAATGAGGTTAAGTGCACCTTTCAGAGACTTTTATAAAGAATCCCTTCCTTTGGAGAATGGGTAGACACTTCTATAGTGGGATCTCTTGAACCTATGAAACTCGCGAAAGTGGGTGAACCCCTTTCCCCATCCCTGGCTCTCCTTGCACATATCTCGAGTTGCGAGGTAAAACTGAAAGTGGAAATAGAATTCCATATTTGCTGTAGCGCTTTGCTCTCTCTAGTAGGTTGATCTGTGGGCATACGGGTCTTTTCCGAAAATAAAGGATTGCTACCCTTTTTCGGAAATAAAGGAATGCTCAGTGACAACCTCTCAATTGTCACCGCAAGGCCTCTCTTGCTACCACGGTAGCACCTAGTGTGGTCAGCAGCAATCGTATTCGGGCAACGAAGCTTACACTCATTCATATGTGTTCATCCTGCTATGCCCTGGGCCTTTTGCTCTTCTAACATAAAAGGTGGCCAACCATTCGTCAAGGCCCAGGAATCCGCTGGACATCTTAGCGGCGGGATCTGATACCCGCATCCGATCGAAGTTGCATTTTAGTGCTCCCCTAATATAAAGGGGTGCTTTTTCTAAGTGGGTCGCTTTGCGCAAAACATTGCTTAGGACCAACGGGTCACACGGCAGGTACACGATCTACTTTGCACCGTCCATCCTTCAGCCTTTCGCCTTTCGGCTTGGTAGGAAAGCTACCTTGATCCATCTTCGGCTTCGATTCGTTATGCTCAGAAGATCCAACAAGACCTAAAGTCTCTTGCCTCCTAAAACTCTACCAAGAGAGCGCTGCTTTTTTTTGCTGTGTACCGATAGAATGCTATGTGTTCTCCATTTTCGGATCTCGCAAAGAGAGAACGTGTTTTTTCCTCTGACTTTCTGTCTCATTCGTGGAGCAAAGAAAGCGGGCTTTGCCCCAGCTACCGCTATCCTTGGGAAACCAAAAGAGCTATTGAAGGAAAGGGATGCAATCTCTCCTGTGGCCTTTGAAGAGGAGAGGGTAGAGAAGAAAACGTCCTTCGCACGAGTTTTTTGCTTCCTGCGTCCTTACTAGTAAAAAGGGGCTCTTCGACTAAGAAGGCATTCTGGTAGGAAGGCCGACCACTACGTAAGTCGCCATCCATCCAGGAGAAAAGTAAGCTACATTTCTTTGATCCCCCTTCCTGGGCAGGGAAGAGAACGAAAATTGACCGCAGGTGGTAGCTATGGTTGATTTGAGGATCTTACACGGCAGAGCAAACTCTTCTATCGTGTTGTATTTTCTCTGGCAGATGCCCCCCCCCTCCCGGTCTATCGTACTAGAGCGATTCGAGAAGAACGATTAGGCTCATATTCTATCCTTTGTACAATGCCTATAGACGAAGTGCTTCATTTCAGATCAATTCTTCGCTTCAATCGCTTCGATCCACCCCCTCGATGAAAACCGTAATACGCCCTGAGGAATTCCTATCAGCAGAATTCCCTGTACTCAAAGTGAATTGTCTAAGTTCTCTCCTTTGTCTCATTGTTTATCTCGTAATCATCCGATTCCGCCCCTAAAGCTAGCTCCTACTCCTCCTCCTTCAGGATAGGATCCTCCTTGGTCCTTTTTACATAACACTCTCGGCCGCCCAAGAGGACTGGCTATCTTTCTCTTTATACGCAATATCTTGAAAGGCAAAGAAAAACAATGCATGGATAGGAAAGGATGATGTACTATGATACTTTATGCTTTACTAATCTCTGCGAGCTTAATTCTTCTTTGATATCCATATATTTTCTATATGGTTCAAACAAACATAAGAAATAGCGGGTTCCTGATAGAGGGAAATCCAAAGGTACATTCGGAATTTAAGTACATCTTAATCTCTTTTTGCCTTTATTCATTCATTACAATGAGATAGCCTTTCGACTGCTGAAATAGCGCAATTGATTCGGGAGACTGAAGAGAATGCTGCCTAGCGTGACAGGCTTTTGCAATAAATCTATGTGTAGGCAAGAGAAGTTGCCCGTGAGCAAGGAGGAGTGCGGGACGAATTCATTGTGGAAAAACTCGTCGATGTCATCAAGTATCTTGAAGATGTGGATGAGTTGCCCGAGGATAAACCAATCCCCGCTCTCATTGAGGTCATGGGGAAATCACTAAAAAAGAGCCCTCGACCATTTGGTTTTATTTCGATCAAGAAATGAAAAAGTGGGGCGGTCGGGGGCTATGTTGAATTCATTTTCTTAAATAGAATGAATAGAAAAGGAGTGCTTTTGTTGTGGTTTTCATAGTTGCAAGAATTTGTTTTTCGAGAAAAGGTCCTGTTAAGTCGGTCTGCTAATGCGTTATCTTCCTATTTATAAGCCACAGCTTACTGCGACGTTTTCAATTTCCCATAGAGGAACTGCTTCCTGCGTCTGCGACCGTTGCAGCTAAACTAATGGAGGCAGGGTCGAAGAAGACATGTAAGACACCGAGGGGCCCATGCTTCTTTATTGTAACGCATCTACATGCCCAATTTTAGTCATGTCTTATGGGCACATAAATGTTCAAAAAGGAAAAGGCTCTCCATGGGCAGCGTCTGCTTCGGCTCAAAGCGAATAGGCTGGCAGTCTTGAAGCGACGGAGAATTCTTTAACTGTTCGGTGTCGGCATCTTTTCCTACTTCTAACTGTTCTCCTAACCGGGCAAGGTAATCGGCTAACCGGGAATTCATCTTCAGAGCTAAGTCCCAAGGAGACAGGTTGAAATGTACGGGCGTAGGTTAGCGTCTCGTCCTACAAATGATAGCCTTTGAAGGCCGCCCACGGGATGCGCTGTACGGTAGTAGTTTATGTTAGCTGCTTATCCGGTGCCTTCTTTACGACTTTCGACCAAGCCATTATTGAAGAAACTCTTGTTTAGTCAGGACGTCGTTCCCGTCCCTTGTGGTGCTTTTTCAACCCCTTGCTTTGACTTGGTAAATTTCATCTGGATTCGCTCCAATTCCAAGAGATACCGCATTATCTGCATCACCAGTTCTAGGCGTATACTATGTTCCAGAGCCTTTAGTTTAGTTGCAGAGCTAGAAGCTACTATATATAGATAGTGCCCGATTTCTATATCCTGCCTGCGAATCGAAGCTCTTATCTCTCTAGCTCATGAATAAATCAGTCGTCGGAAAGGAATAACAGGAATAGAATGAAAGAATGATTCAATCTTCCATCATTTTAGAGCCGACGCCTCCCTTTCTACCTTTCTATCTATACTTTCCATCCCAGCAAATTATGGAACAAGCAACGGATATCGCACGAAAAAAGGTGTTTTTGCTCACTTGCACATTTCTAGGTTTGACCTTTCCTCCCTTAGTCTCACTATGTTCAACTAAGCCACTTCGCCCCTAGACTCGGATTTTCATGCCTTTCAAAACTTCAAAGGCGCAATCCAGTTAGGGGTGGAACTGCGTTTTATCGCTGCCAAGCTTCCGGTAGTGAGAGCACGACCACTTATAATCGACTTACTTGATAATGCCTCCACCCTTTCTGACCTCTACCAATTGAGTGACGAATTGGATGACCCATCCAGTCCTCTATCACATCGAATTGATGAATTCATTCTGTTGCGTAAAACTAGTGAAGGTGGTGGTGCTCAAACACCAAGTGGGGCTGGGGAGCGAAATTTCTAGTTTCTTTATATTCTCATTGAAGAAAAGCGAATTTACGAGGTTTCAAGAGCGTGGTAGCTCGACCCGTGGTAGAGTGGCGAAGCTGTGAACGAATAGGTTAGGCAAAAAGGGGAGGTGGGGATCACCTCTAACAAGTGTATGCTTTCGAGTCTAGATTTTCACTCTCAATTTTCGCCATGTAAGGAAAAGGATTATGGTTCGATTCCACAACGTGCTTCTTTTATCCCATCAATCAACGCCTGCTGCATAGAAAGAAGAAAGAGGCTCAAGGTTCTAATATAGATAGGGAGTGAAAGTTCATAACATTACTTGGGATGGGAAAAAGTGGTTGATGCTAAAAAAGATGGGGTTTCATCAAGCTTTCACTTTTTCGATCGACCTCACCGACAGATGATTGAAGGCCTTAACTAGTAAAATATAAAGAAAGATCTTTAAGTCAATTAACTAAACTAGTCAATTTCTGGTCACTAATAAGTGAACTTCCTTCCTTCGACAGCCGGAAAGTCTCTTAGGCGGTCTAAGGATACCAGCTTCGCGGGACCGCAGTCCAACTCAAGGCTAAGCTTTACGGTCCTACCGCTTTCTTGATCAATTGACCGAACTCTTGAAGATAGGGAAAGGTACTGATTCACAAAGGAGTCCGGCACCGACCCAAATAGATGATGCCCTATCGCACTCCCTTCGATCTGTTATCAATCCGCTTGATGAAACAAACGAAAATAGTCAAGTGATGCTTCTCATTTATTGTAACCTTTTAGTAGGGAGCTTAGGATGGGACCAAGTAAAGGCCAGCTAGTGTCCTACAACGCGCTCCCTTTTTTTGGTATCTTTCACTTGGAACCTAATCCGCGAAATAGATACAAAAAAGTTGGCAATTTTTTTCTCAATTGAGAGTCATTTCCCTTAGTGACTGACGAATGGAATCAACCAGATCTTTACTTAAGTTGTTTTTTGTTTCTCTCTTTTATTCCACCGAATGTCGTATCTTGCTTCTCTTGTGACCTCTCTTTCTATCTCATCCCCTTTCTTCTTTTTAACTCGAACTGTGGTACACGACCTCCTTTTACTGGAAAGACCTCTATTGGACTAGGAAGTAGCGCGGGAAAGTATGAAATGCTCATTTGCTACTTAAGTAGATCCTTTGTAAAGTGTATTCTTTCCTTGGGAGTACGGAAAATCTGTATCTATAAGGAAGTCTCGGGGCTCCCAAGTACACGATTGTTTAGGTGTGTGCTAAAAGCGCTTCCTTTAATGCCAGCATGTATCTGAACCCTCTTTCCATATCTCGGAGAAGGTATGCAAGCAAGTCATCTATGCTAATAAGTTCCTGCCTTTTTTATAGATAATACATGGGGAAATAAGCCCACTTTCACAAATTCTCGTCTTTCTCGATCGAAAGCTAAGTGTGCCAAACCATCTAAGAAAAGTCCTATTTGTCAAAGAAGAGAGCCAAGACAAGATCAAGTAATCCGAGATAAGAGAAGTTCATATCCTAATAAGTTGGGGTACGATCGGTCAAATAAGCAGTAGTTCATCTTTGCGTAGATGAAGAATGGACTACTTCCTCACAGACTGAAGACTTTAATACCAATAAAGATCCTTCTGAAACATAATATTTTACTACCTCAATAAATTCCTGAGAGCATTCAATAAATCTTCTCTTCCTCTATCTACCCCAGCCTTAGTTCGATCGGTCATGGGGCTTCCCTCTGCCAAGAATTGAGAGAAGATATTTCACTTTTACTCAGTACACAGATTCGGATTAGTCAAAATTAGAACTAGATAGATCAAGGTGCGGAAGGCAAGAAGCAAATCCAATCCTTTTTAAAGAGAACCGGAATCCCCTCTTTCTACCCTACTTCATGCCAATCACTCTCCTTCCTTCCCCAAGAGCCAACCATGGCATGGCATTCGATGCATCAACAATTTCATTGTCTTCCTCTAGAGAATTGAATCCAATAGCAAGGGTTATTCAACTAAGACCGGATTCTATAGTAGAGGAGAGCAGGAAAGAGACAACAGCAACTATTCTAATTGAATGTCAACCCACCTATTCTGACTCACTTTACCCAATAAAGGGCTATGTGAAATAGGGATTACTACTTCCACTAAAAGACATGGAATTGGATGATTCTTAACCAAAAGTCAATAAATAGAAGAGTGAGGAGGGATTTTTTGGCAAAACAAGACTGATTAGGTCGCCTAAGGATAGTAGCAGAAGAATTCCTCATCTGCGAGCTATTGGGGATCTATTCTCAGGAAGGAATGAAAGGACTGACTTTCATTACCTAGTAACATCTTAATCTACGATCTACGAATAAGAAATAGGAGCATCTAGCCGAGTAGCAGTCAGTAGGCGGAGAAGAAGTCAAGGCGAATATCTCTTTGCCCCCTCTTCAGTCAATGCTTTGGCCTTCGTCTCTTTTGCCCTTTTAATTAGTTTTTTGCATGTGTAGGGGCACTTTTGTTTTACCTAATCGATAGTTGTTAGGATGAATCACCCGTGGGAGAGATATGAAATCTCTGAGCAGACTTAAATCCCTTACTTTACCATTATTTCTAGAATAGTATTTTGCTTAATATCATTTGGATGGACTCAGATCCTTTCATGTAGGAGAGTCTTTGATGGACTTTGAATTTGGATAGATCCTGTGTACCTTCTTTAATGGACTTGGGCTTTCTTATTGGCTTCGTTGAGGATGGGATTCCCTACCCGATGAGTTTGGCTAGGCTATTAGGCACCTTTGGTCTAGGCTTTCTCAGGCCTATCCAGAAGTCTGAAGTTCCGTCCACAGAAGGTCTAATTCTGAGCCGAAGCTCTATTTATTGCCATGTTCCCTTTCCTGACCAAAGTTACTAAGGAGGGGCCGAGGCGGACTCCAATTCGTCTGAGCTTAGTCTTCTCTTCTAAGATTATTGGAGGCTGGGGAAAGGGCACTCTTGAAGAAGGGTATGCGGTATGAAGGGGTGAAGAAAAATCCTTCTCTTATAGGAGAGGCGCTATTGAATGAAAAAGAAAGTCTTCAAGAAGTGAGAGAAGGAATCATAAAAGAAATAGCTTTCGATTAAAGACGTAAACGATAAGCAAAATTCTGCTTTAATAAAGTAGCTCGAGGGAACCTTAAGATAGGACATCGTGGTGAAGGTATGAAGGTACGACAATGTAGCCCAGTTTGGTCTGAGGATGAGTGGGACTGTGAAAGCTGCAGCAAAGAGAAAAGACTTTCACCGGTTTCTTGAGTGAGAAGTGGATGTTAGTGAAAAAAGGAAGTTAAGTTCATGTTTGGAGCACATGGCATAAGCCAAAGATCATGGGATGACGCTAAAAGCTAACGAGATGATTCTGGTTAAACTGGGCATTCCTCCGAGCAAGGAAAGATCTTTCAAAAATAGAATCAAGAGAAAGGGCTAGAATCGATGTAAGTAAGATCCGCTACAACTAAAAGTCGATCTAGTACCTTCCTCAGGGTACTCAACAACTAGAGTCATCTCCTTTTCTCCTTTTAGCTTTAGTCGGCCGAGTAGCTTATTCGAACGTTGTGAACTCATTCCTTCCTTTGCAATACCAGAGCATTTTGTGCCATGTAATTGGTTGTGCTCTGCCTCTTCCCCTCTATCAGAAGATTGCCTTGTATGGAAGGTTGACTTTGAACTTCAGTCGATGGGAGGAATCCCCTTATCTAAGGTTCTTTGTATGGCACTCTAAACTCTTTTTCTTACGCGAGAAAAAAAGTGTAACTACCGAAGCTCTTTCAACTTGTCCTGTCTTTGGATAAGTATTGCGGTTAAGTCAGTTAACAAGATGAGAGTCAAAAAATTGAAATAAGAACTGTCAAGTGATTCTTGAATGCTTCTACTTATGTAGATGGAGTCCAGTACGCTACTATATATACTTAAAATTCCCAAAACAATATCGGGAGTACCTATCTTATGTGATATGTAACAAGATCGTCAAACGCTTTCCCGCTATACTTAGCCGATTCACAAGGACAAAAGGTATAGCATTACATTTTAATAGACAGATGAAAGCTAGGTCTCTACTCCTTCTTCATGAGGAAGAAAGGCCTTGTTATCATCTAGATCGACGTAAGGTGCGTAGCGGTATAGAGTCCAACTAAGACTTCCATGAAAGGTCTCATTCATCTTGATTGAGGACTTTCTTATTGACCGCTAAACCTTCTCCTTCTGAGAATGGTTTTACCCCGCTCCTCAATCTTATTCTGTTTCTGATCCTGCTTCAGATTCTCTTTTAGTTGTGGAAACAAGCCCCTATTCCTATCGGTTGAGTAGCCCAAGCTCCTTAAGTATTATCCCCTCTCCTATGAAAGAAAGAGGTTGATGCACCCAGCTACCCGAAATAGAGCTTTCTTTGTCCCACCTTTCCTTACTGACTTTCCTAGTTTAGATAGCATATTGAAAATCATGTCAAAATATACCAAGACATGGGCCCAGGTTCTCTTTCTTCAAGAAAGGGTAGCTTTAAACAACCCGATTCCAAACACACCAAACAAGCAAGTGTCTCCCCTTCCTTAGCATACCCGTCCATTAAGGCATTCTTCCTTCTTGAATATGTGCTATAGCTCATAGCTTTAAGCCCCAATTCCTTGGTAAAAAGAGTTGTCGCCTTTAAATCATCAAAAGAAGAAAAGAAGGAACCGCTTGAAAGGGACCACACAACAATGGCTCATAACTGGAAAACATAACAACAATATCTCCTAGAATGGCTCCCAACTGAAAATTTCTCTCGATCACTCTCTAACAGGAAGCCATTTTCCCTTTCGCAAAAAGTAAACTTGGACTTCTTTCCTAAGCGGAGATTTGGACTAGATGGACCTAGGCAACCCACTGACAGGAGCAGCCTTTCACTATTGGAAACATTGATTTAGATTGGTAGGACTCTGTGTCATCTTTCCTAATTTTGAAATTGCACTCAATAAACATAGTTTCCACTCATTCCTTCTCGACCGCCTCTTTTCTAGTCACTTTTGATCAAATCTTTCTTGTGATATTTTATTCTCTTATAAGAAATGGTTTGCTTCATTTAAGTCGTCGTAGCTTAATGCATGTAGGGGGGCTAGGGCTTTTCCCTCACAATCCCTTTTAAAGGAGAACCAGAAGAACAACAATGAACTCAAAGCTAATGAAGGAGATCCCCAACTTGAACAAGGTACACGGGATCTTTCCTACCCCTTTCTACTTTGACTTCTTTGAAAGGTGAAAGAGTAAGAAGCTAGACCGACTTGCTCTTAAATTAAAAGCAGTAAGAGCAAGTAAGTAGGCTTTTCTCCGCAAGAACAATCTTGACTTTCTTTATACTTTATAATATAAGGCCCTTTAAATGATCGTAAATGGCCTGAAATGTAACGACCTATGAGAGAAGGGTTTTTAGAAAAGAAAACGTACCAATCCAACAAACAAAGCAAAAACAACGTCTCCTACATAAATAAAATAGAATTGAAATGTTGTCACTACAATGGACCACACAAATAACATCTTTCTAGCCACCTAAAGGAAGTATTCAAAGATAAGACAACGCTATGCGCATACAAGTTAACTTCAAGTATGTAGTTAGTTCTCAAGCGATTCCTTCAGATCTTAGGTGCGACCTTAGGGAGCTTGTTTTGGCAGCTACTCTCTTATACTTATGTGTCCTAGTTTTCGAGTTCTAGTTCAAGGCAGGGAAGGACGGGAGTCACTGGGGTTGGGGAGAGCCTTCCCCCAGGGAAAACCTAATAAAACTCATTCTAATACTTAAGTTCAATCTCCTACTTCGAAGTAAGCCTATGGGTTGTTTCGAAGCTTAGTAGCTAAAGCGTACTTGCATGTTAAAGGGGTGGATTTGGGCTACTAAATGGAACTAGATCATTCAACTTGCCATTTGCACTCTCCTAGGGTGCGATCGTAGGAAGCTCTATTAGCGAATGCAATTCCCTGCCCGATAAGTCTGATCATGCCCTGCTGCTTGGCTTGGAATCAAACTAGCCTATCATGCCCTTTCTTCATTCCTATATGGACCCATATTCTTATGTTCTTCCAATGTTTACTGTATTACTGGGATTCCTATTTACTGAACCATATCAAAGAAGCTACTTTCTTTCTCGCTTTTATACCTAGGTATAAAGGGATAGACAGTCTAAGAGAGTGCCAAGAAACAACACATACCGATCACTTTTGGAAGGTTTGGAACCCTTGATTCATCTTACTCAAGGAGAAAAAGAGAACAAGATGGGGGGCTTGCCTCCTTGTTCCCTTTTACCTATGCCATGATGCTCATGGGCAGCTTATCTCTAATTATATTTCCCTATCTTTCTTCTTCAAATTACGAGTAGAGATTTGGGGAGAGTGGATAGGACAAGGTGGTGGATGACGTAAAGGAAGGGAAGGCCCATCCCATGCTTTCGAGCAATTCTTCCCGCAAAAGGCAGATCTTTTTCTTTTTGTCCCAAATAGAACAATAGAATACGGACTTAGATGTGACCAAGGTGCTTGCAAGCTTAAGGTTAGCAGGTTGTTGGCTGGAAGAGCTGGTAAAAGAATGAAACCTTCAAGAGACCATGGTTAACAAGCCAGCTAAGGAAGAACAATCTCCCCCAGCAATACCGATCCTCCATAGTTCAATTAGAATCGATAACTGCAGAGAGGTTCTAACCGGCCTAGCCTAACAAACCGCTACAAGTGGGCAGGAAATAGATGTGGTGGAGACTCAAGTCAAGGCGATGGATTACTATCACTATAGATAGATGCTTTCTCTGGCCCGTGTTCAATGACACCTGATATGACAACAAGGGCTTACTAAGAGACCTTGCATGTTTTATAGGGTCCTTCTTATGTCTTTCCATAAGCAGAAGTATGAGTAGAGATACTCTTCCCCTATTCTTAATCCCACTTATTATGTCTGTTAACAAGCGCCCAACCCCTTGTTCAATCGATAGATAGGCCGAAAACATATTTCTGGACAAATGAACAGACCTTTCCTTACTTGACTTGCCAACAAAGCAGTCAAACCAGTAACCAAGTTCATGCGTCAGTACCACGTCCAGGATCTTAGGAAAGGGGAAGCTCAAATGATATCTAATGGGATGGGCATGCTCCCCACTGCTCTATGATTTATTATAGTCATACTCTGTTTCGTACCAGGTAGATAGCCTTTCGCTTCATCCTTGTACTAGATTTTGACTTGAATTCCCCCTCAAAGCGAGAACGCACTATATGCCTTTAAAATAAAAATAAGGATGGAAAAACGAGAGAGCTCATTTCTTTTCTAGCTTTGGTGGGAGGAATGAAAATCCTATCCTATACGAAGGACTATATACAAAAAAAACACTTTGCCTAGAATCCCAAGTTGCCTCCCATCTCCTCTGAGGCCGATCGCATCCACTTTTGGAGCCCCTCTTCTCTGAGGCCGATCGCATTCCCAGACATAGACCAAATTAGGGGCCTAAACTCTTAAGTAGATTGCCCATAGAAAGGAGCTTACTCCAAGATCTGACTCCACCCGTCTAGGAGTTCGGGAAAGCTAGAAGTAAACAAAGAGCGGTAGAAGAGAATAAAGTGTTGGGACCATTCTTTTCTTTAATAGTTGGAGCAAATGAAAGGATACGTCGTGCAAGCCGAAGACTTTGACAGGTGTCGGTAGGCACGCCTCTGATAAAAGTTTGATCCTGAGAATCAATCCCAATCAAATCTATGGAAGGGAGAGCCTCTATCATCTTAATCTTTAGAGTAGATATTATATATAGGATAATCAGTCCACTGCGGTGCCCAAGACAAGGCAAGATGAATAGGAATGTTGAAGGGACATAAGGCTTAGGTAAGGTAAGGAAAGACCCTGACCATCTAGGTCACCAAGTACTCTTATTTTTTAGGGAGTCAGAGACGATCGAAGAGGCAGAAAAATAGGAACTTTCGATCAAGAAGAGTTCAACAAGGTCGAGACCAAGATGATGGATATTCCAAGGATGATCGAAGAAGATGAATGAAGATTTATACCTACCCCTAACTGGAACTATGAATCCAATCTAATCTACATAGATATTCCTAGCCATGAGATGAGGGGGTTCTCTCTTACTGTTAAGCCGTCTTCAACTCTTCTTTCTTTACTCCTTTCCGCATCGGGGCTGATAATTGGATAGAATCTCCATAAATAAAGAAAGGGGTGTATAAATTAGGTTTTTGGCTTGCAATAAAGCTAGGGTCCTGATCGAGCAACTAGTAGTCCTATCTATCCACCTCTTCAGACACAATATCTTGAGTACCTATTATGGCGACCACATATGCTTGCATGTGATGTTTGGACATAGAATCGAGTCCTTGTGAATGGGAAAAGCTAGGTGCTCTTATTTTATGACGGTAGGGATGATTTCTTCCATTACTGACCAGAAAGACACCAAATTCTCCTTTAGGTGCTTCAACTGTTGTATAGGTAGAAGGAGTTGGTACGAAAAAAAACCTTTTGTATAAGGTTCGAAATAGTGAATTGAGGTAGAGTAGACCGATGATCCTATAGTCATTTGGCCAGCTATTGAAAGAAAAAACTTGCATCTGCTTCCCCTATTATATAACCGGTCCTATTTCTCTCCAAACCTAACGTGGTAGTTTTCCATCATAGGGCTTTCTATCTATAGATTAAGCCATTACCAAGGAGCTAATTCGTTTAGAACTCAGTTGACTACTTCTATAGAGAAGGCGGAGAGCTCAGCATTATAGCACGTAGGGCTTCAATACTACTACAACGCTTCGCTAACTCGAAGTGCCTCGCTATGAAAATCTAGCTTCGCTAATGCTCCGCTAAGTCTTGAACCTTCGCGCTGACCGTTCTTTTTCTCCGTAGCAAAAGCGCTTATCTTTTCCCCTTAACCTTAAGTAGAAGGACAAGAAAAGGAATATTGTTTTTCTTGCTCCCGTTCGTCATCTGCGCTCATCAAGCCAACTTTGCTTTTTGGGAGGTGAAATAGCGGTTGAAGCGGACATTTCAAAATGACAGAATCGAAGATATATTTTTATATATACACGATTACGGTTATCTCGTACTACTTTCCGGAAAAACAGCCTACTTGTAGTGCACTGTGTACTTACAGCCTCTATGATAAGCAAGTGAATGTGGACGGTGCGTGGAGAACGGTTCATCAAGCCATTTTTTGCCTCAACTCCCTAAATAGGAAGAGGGGTAGTTTACAAAGGGGTAATCAATTCACACCTGACTGTTATAGCCCTCTCGATACCTTATTGGAGCTTTGTAACTAGTGGTTGGTTTCCCGTCGCGTCAACCTTTTCCCAGTGCGTGGAGCCCCAACGAGGAAGGTGTTAGTGCTTTATCATTGGGTCAATAATGCTAATCCCTCTTTTTGTGCTACTCCTACGGTGGGGAGAAGATAAGAAAACGCAAAGCATTCTCTGACTTTCCCAACCTGTTGTTTCCAAAGACTGCCCTCTCTCGGCTGGATCTTGGTCCAGCCTACTACGAGGATCCCGTATCCAGCAACCCAACCTAAACAAAGGGCATCAAAGCCCCTTTACTAGTTTGGAGCTATAAATCTTACCTTATATTATTAAAAAGGGAAAGGGCCTTTTCAGCTGGTGCGTAAGAGCGCACTTCCATTTTCCCTTTACTAGTAGGGGGTCCCGTAGTTCCTATACCGCCGTGTTTCCCGGTCCTTTTCTTTTAGTGCGTTGACCTGAAGTGATAGCTTCTAGCTAGTTCAGTGGATAAGATGGCTGCGCTACAGCTCAATTAAGAATGGGACAACAGTGGTCCGCCGGCAAGCTCATTCTGATCTCAGATGCAGTACATTGGAATCCTGATTGTGATAGCCCTTTCGATACCTTATTGGAGCTTTGTGACTAGTGGTCGGTTTCCCATCGCATCAGCCTTTTCCTAGTGCGTGGAACCCCAATGAGGAAGGTGTTATTGCTTTATCATTGGTTCAATAATGCTAATCCTTCTTTTTGTGCTACTCCTAGGGCGGGAAGAAGATAAGAAAACGCAAAGCTTTCTCTTGCTTTCCCAACCGGTTGTTTCTAAAGACTGCCCTCTCTCGGCTAGATCTTGGTCCAGCCTACTACGAGGATCCTGTATCCAACAACCCAACCTATACAAAGGGCATCAAAGCACCTTGACTAGGTCGGAGCTATAAATCTTACCTTATATTATAAAAAAGGGAAAGGGCCTTTTCAGCTGGTACGCAGGATTGCACTTCCATTTTCCCTTACCTGTAGGGGGTCCGGTGGTTCCTATGCTGACGTGTTTTCCAGTCCTTTTTTTTAGTGCTTCGACCCAAAGCGATAGCTTCTAGCTAGTTCAGTGGATAAGATGGATGCGCTCCAGCTCAATTAAGAATGGGACGGCAGTGGTCCGCCAGCAAGCTCATTCTAATCTTGGACATAGTACATTGGAATCCTGAAGCACCACCACGAATATTACCGTGCGTCCGCCTGCGATGCGGTAAGGCACCACCCAGTTGTGCCAGTAGCCAAATACGGCATGTCAGCTTAGTTATCCTCATCAAACCACTTACTTTATGTCTAGCTTCCCAACTAGTAGACGGTTCCTTTTCCCCCAAATCAACGAAGAAAGGAGACGTAAGTTGATTCTTCCGAAGAACCGGAAGCAAAGCGCTATACCGGGGCGGGGAACGGAAAAAGAAACGGCTCCGAAGAAAAAAAATTGGGGTTCCCAATGCTTCTCCATGCTCAACGAGATGCGCCAACCTCGGGATGCTTTACTCCTAACCCTACAAGGTTCCAATATGGAGCTTAACCTGAGTCTCGGTTAAGAACGGCAATGATATACATTTCACATGGTGCACGATTCCATGGATATTTTCATTCGAGATCGTGATGGAGGACATAGCTTACGATCATCGGCTTTGATCATGCCACTAGGCATTTGATTAAGACATTGCACAATAATCTAAACACTTTGTCGCATCTCTTCGATATGAATATAGTAACGATCATAGCGATATCCTCTGGTACCTACTGGTATGTCAGGATCCAATTGGTCATGAACATCGTAAGGTGCTACTTTTCACAAATCCCAGCGTACCCCAGAACCTCTTAACATTACACCACTGAATCCTCAATCTTTTGCTTACTGTGCAGTGGCAGAACCAATATCCACTAATCGTTGTTTCTAGATACGGTTGCCGGTTGACATATCTTCTAATTCATCGTTACGAGAAGCAAACTGGTATGAATCCTGGCTTCCGACACTCTTTCATAGAATTCCGACAATTTCTCTCGCTCCTCAAAATCCCACAAGAATAGAGTTGATTCTCCTACATCCATAGCAAGAGTAGTTAAAGCAAGTGAATGATTTGAAATTCGAGTTATTTCACAGAATAACACTTATATATATTGAGCTCGTAATGGTACCTCGCAATTCAAAAGTCTATCTACGGCTGAAGAATGAGTGTGTTCTTGGGCCATCATAGAAACATGGATAGGGTCGACGACGTAAAGAAGAACGAAACTTTACGATAGCTTTTTTGTAGACGTTCACTTGCATCACATACACAAGTGCTCTCTGAACCGTGAAATAAGGTCACCCATAACACGGCTCTCCCACTTGAGTTATCTTAGCCCCAGGCCATGCTATTCAATAATATTGGAAAAATGGCAACTTAAGGTAACAACTAGTTTGGGAAGATGGTTGCCTTTGAAAGCCTTCGCCGGTAACAAAAGCATATCGTTCCCGCAACCACTTTGGTACTTTGTTTATTGCTTTTTTATGTTATGCAATAGAAGGGGGGCTTGCGCTTGAATTGAAGTAGCGCCTTTGGAATATGAGTAAGGCTCCTAAGTGCCGTGTTCATGGAGGCAAACCTAAGGAAGAGCAAAAGGAAGGTTGGGTGATTGCGGGGCGAGGAAAAACCTCGAATAGGAGGGGGCAACGCTCTGGATCCTCCCTGCTTGCAGAAATGAATAGATCAGAAATAGGCTTGGTTCTCTATTTCCGGGCATTGTGTGAAGGCCATAAGAGAAGATTGCCCTACCGGTAAGGAAGAGGGGAAAAAGGTGTTGTCATCTATCTCGACTAGTTTCCCGAGGCATTGGAAATCCATACCGGCTCAGAGAATCACTCTCGCTATTTAGCCATTCGTTACGCCAACAAAGAAGTCATCCTTGACGATTTCCCATTCCTTCCCTGCCGAGTCGCCTCTCTTCGCCATTCGATGCTTCTGCCTTCCCTTTCTATTACATACCCAGGTGACCTCCTTTCCAATCACTAAGAAAAAAAATCCCAATAAAAGCCCAATCTAAGTAAATCTTCGTCAGTTATTTTTCAGGCCCAGTTTATTCGACACCATTCCCCAGTCTCCCGCATTGCTCAAGTAAGTGTACGACTCCGTGTGAGGACCTCCTTCTCTTCTGCCCACTCTCCGTTCACACGATTCTCAAAGCAGAGGATGAAGGGCAGGCAGCACGTACCACGAGCCCTCTATCCCACACATCTATCCAGAAGCAAGTGTCGTTCACTGGTTCCACCGAATGCTCATATGTCTCGGCAAAGATCGTGTGAGTGTGTAGTTATGCTTCGGATGCTTCACAATAGAATAGATCGATCCAATTCCCATTCTTTTCTGGTGCACTCGCTTTATATCTTCGACACACAATCAAGGACGTGGTGGGAAGGAAGCAGCCCTAGCCTCTGTCCAATTGATCATTCCGCTGGCATCTCGTATTCACGACCCTGTTTGATTGCCGCTCGGGGATGTAATTGTAGATAGGTTAGTCATAGTGGGTCGTTTGCTCCACCTGTTATCTCTTTCTACGACATGTTGTTTTCGTCGCCATATTTCATATGTCACTTAGTCATCTCTGCCTCGCTGCGGGTCAGCACCTCTGAAAGAAACGGAGGACTTCATTCAGTGACCCTGTGATCGCCCTCTGAATGATTAGAATAAGGTAAAGCTTGAAGATAAGTTTTTTACTCAATTAATTTCTCAGTCCCTCTAGTCGGGTGGGCACCAGCCGTTTTTTTTACCAGATCCCCTAAAACCGTACATGCGGGTCTCCCCGCATGCGGCTCACGCCATTTGATGTAGCCCAGCCCAGCATTCATTTGCAAATCCTGTAGTGAAATTGAGGCTGCTCAACCTCAGAAGCTAATTAGCGTGTAGGCAGCACTGTCTGTCGTACCATTGACTCTATCTATTCATGGAATTTGCTTTATTTCATTTTCTATTTTATATAGGCTCACTCCCTCTTTTTCCAAGAATTCATCCACTTCCCTTTACTCCATAGGGCCTTCTCTAATAGGGAAAAGCCTTTCATTTCCGTCAAATGACTCGGCCTCCCCTGGCTCTTCCACTGTTCGGGCTCCCTTTCCTCCCTATGGTATGCTCCACTAGCGTAGGCCTACCACGCTTCCCGCCTGCAGCTTTTTCACCAGATGGTTTTTGCCAGTAGTGCCATCCTCCCCGCTGGTTGTATAGGCGGGTTGTCCCTCGCTGCTGCATTCTTTTAAGCTATGGATTAAATGAACAAATGTAGTTGAATGGAACAGCAGGCATGTTACACGTTCCGCTGTGCCGAGATATGAGTTGTAGGTGGTGATGATCACCCCGGGGTATGCGCTAGCGCCCTTGACAAGCACTCCAGAACCCACCAATGCTTGTGAAAACCCGGGTCAGTCGGTCCTCCATTCATCCGACCGGAGGTATGGATAACGAGGCCACCTTCACAACCTTCTCCCTTTTGTCCCTATATTGGAATAAGGTAAGGCGGTTCGCTTGAGTTGCGCAACCGCCCCTTAGCCCAGTGCTCATGACGTACTACGAAACCTCTGTCGTGCCGGGGGAGGGGGACCAAGCAGGGCATAGCTAGCGGCATAGGAGCTGACTTGGCATTAGAGGCTTCGTGTCGCACTGGAGTAATCCAATATGTGGTTCTGCATGATCCACCACTTCTCCATTCATTTCCAATATTGATCGTGAAACACCACGAACAGCAGGATGTTGAGGTCCGAAATTCGAAGTGAAATTTTTGATTTGTCTGTTCTTAGTCGTCATGGGAAAGAGATTATTCCTTTAGAGCTTGTCCAATACCACATGTACCAGAAATGCATCTCCTTCACCCGCGCGAGAGACTTCTATGCCAGCCGGGAATAACGGCTCTGTTATGAAAGAAAGAGGCAGACAGACTAATTTGGCCGGTATTCCCTAATGAGTAGCTTTAGGAGATAAAGGTCCCCCTTATATTCTCCACCTATCTACGGAGGGTTTCCATATCCGTCTCCGCGGAGATCGTAAGACATTATCACCTTTGCGGCACTGGATTATATTTCCGTTATTTTTGGAAAGTGCACAGATAGCCGCCATTTCCCCCTTTCTCAATGTTCTCATGAAGTTGCTCACGAATCAAAGTGTGAATGTCCCTTCAAAGTCTCGTACGCTCTTTTTGATTAGGAGCGGGGTGGGAAATTTATGTCAGTACTGGCGCCTGTGGCAGCGCCTCTAGAGCCCCCCCCCCCTTCTGGAGCCAGCAGGTTCTAAATGACCTCCCTCTCACTTCGTTCGAGCTAAATTACATCCACCCTCTCATGGTTAAAAAAGTGGTTAACTATCTCAAAAAATCCATATTGTCCATCCGAAAAATGTGTATCAGTTACAGCCAACTTCCCCTCCCCTGTCTCTTTCCCTATCGAAAAACTAGCCCTACTTATTTTGTTCTACAAATGCTAACCAAGTGACACACTGGGGCCATGGATCATAAAAGAGGTTGACCCCCATCCTCCTTAACTATGTATGGCTAATGAACTTCTCCCTTTAGTCTGTTCTTTTCCTTTTTTGGGCTCGGGTTGATAGTAGCCGTGGTAATAATGCCCCGGAGCCCAGCTACCAACCCGAGGCGCCGATCTAGAAAGTCATAAAGGGACATTAAACGTAATTCTAGAAGGGCCTTCCCACAAATAAACCGAGTAAGTGAAAGTTTTTTAGACTAGTCCTACTAAGATAGCGAGGAAACTTACTTCCGAGAGAGTTGCTTTCACCTCGGGAATTACCTAATGAGAGAGAGCCGATGCAAAAGTAGTCCTTTACGCGAGGAAACGCTAGACAGACTGACCTCTGCTAACTACATTTTATATATACTGGAAGCTAGAGAGATACTAAGGTATAGTGCTGCTACCAGACCTACTATATTCGAGCCGCATCCTACTATACCCGAGTCGCATCCCCGGCACACTTGCTATATCTACTAACGCTTCATCCTAACAAACTATACCTGATATAAAGCCGTTCTATAAAAATTCAAGACAAGAAGAAAGCAAGAAAAAGATAGCGATCGCTTTGGGAACGTCACAGGGGAGGAAGATAGAAAGGTAACCTGTGACACCAGGGAATTACGCTTTTTCTCCCACCTCATCTTCGCGGATGGAAGGAGGGCGAGAGCGTAGCATGCATGCTCTATACTTTTTGCCAGCTTTCCCTCTAGTAGAGATTAGCTCGTACCCTCTCTCTGTGTCTAGCGATTCATGGGGCATGAGTAAAGCATATAGTTGATTGCTCTTTCTTTCGATTGAGCATCGGTACTTTTGGAGTCTCTCTCTATAGGCGTGCATAGCAATAGAGCCACTACACTTCGAGGTGATGAGGTTGACAATTCCTTACTCCAGCTTCAAAGGAGCATATTTGCATGAATCAATACCAACTCCTCAGTCAGCTGACCTTCGATTTCGGAGATTAGAGCCTAAGAACTCCGTAACAGCGGAGAGGGGTTTCGCTTCGAATCCAAATGATTTCTCTTATTCTCTTAAAATATTTCTAGTTAGGATTTGATTGAGGGATCAATTGACTTCGAAACATAAAGTAACAAGACCATAACCCCGTGCCCCCGCCTTAAAGGATCCCAACTCATCACCCTCATCTCCAACTTATTTGTGGTTTTAAGGTGCTTTTGACTAATAAAAACTTATTTGGAGACTAAGGCAAGGGGTCATCTTAGGCAACCAACTGGTGGAGCCAGCCTCCCCGCCATCCCCCCTACTTGCACCGTCCATAACGGAAGTACGTAGAAACCTTGATCTGTTTACTTCCTCCTTTAATAAGATCAGAGTGAGGAGTGACCTTTTACTCGACCTCGAGGATCGGCTTAAACTTGAAACTGCCTCAGAAGCAAAGAGACGCAAAATAATAGAATTCATAGAGATCCTGGCCTTTGATGAAGATGAACTGATATACTGGCATTCTCTTCCAACTCTGTATCCTAACTCAGGGCAAACTATCTCTAGATGGCAAAGTGAAAAGTAGAATTGATCTGCACATCCCTCTATTCCAATAGAAAACGTTAGCCTTCATCCATGAGACCGGGGTATCACTACAAGTAGGGGATGGCTTCCATAATAGACTTAAACCTCGCCTTCCCTTTCGATGTCTGATCCCAGATACCATGACTTGCCTTCAAACGGGCTTCACCTTCAAAGGAGAGTAATTGATCTGCGGACAGCAAGTCCAATAAAGATCAAATTTACCAGGTCTGAGTCGTGTCTTGTCCTTGAGTCCTCTCTATGCCTCTCATGTCCTTCTTTACTTTGCTTGGGACTCACTAGCACACTCCTTGTTGCTTTCATGCTTGATGTCTTCTGATGAACCAATGATAGAGATCCTTCCCTAGAAGTTGTTGTTCACTCCGTCCCTGAGAGTGTGAGGAGTCGTAGGAATTCACATTGCCTTTTACGGCTTGGAACTCCTATTGTATATAATAAATGTATTGGGCAATGCCTTTCTTTTCTTGAATTCAATAATTCTCCGCCTTTTCTCAGCTTGACACCTACTTTAGAATCATCATTTTCTAAGTACGACAAAGCTTCCTTGTAAACTAAGGCTAAGGCACGCTCGATAGCAAGTAGCTAGTGACATCTTTCAGGTCATTAACTAGAACTTGCATGAGGTATCACAATGGGGCCTGTCTTCTGTCTGGTTCTTGGGTCCGGTCGAGACTCTTTGAAATTACATCCCTGCCTCTCGTCTAACTTGAGTTGCTCCGCTCCTTTGGCAGTTAAAGTAGCTCGCTTCAAGAAGTAAGATTATATCCCTAGGGGTATGTTACGAGCAAAAGTTCTCTTGCTAGTAGAAGTAAGAGTAGAAATGTTAGGACCGTATATAAATATATTTTTGACTATACCCTTACAACAAGATATCCATTACTCAATAGGATATATGATATTGATGTTCAGGCCTTGGCCAATCGGTTTGTGAAATTGGATATTTCTGAGCCCAGTCGGGTCTTAGCTTGTGTGGTTTCTCGGGTTTCCTTATTTGATCGCATCAGAGAGCGTAAATATGATGATCCTCATTTGCTTGTCCTTAAGGACAGATTTGAGCATGACGATGCCAGAGATGTGACTATTGGTGATGATGGGGTATTGAGGATGCAGGCACGGATATGCATGCCCAATATAGATGGGCTTTGGGAGTTGATTCTGGAGGAGGCCCATATATTTCGGTATTCCATCCATCCGGGTGTTGCGAAGATGTTCAAGATCTAAGACAACATTATTGGTGGAGGAGAATGAAGAAGGACATTGTAGGATTTGTAACTTGGTGTCTTAATTATCAGCAGGTGAAATATGAGCATCAGAGATCGGGTGGCTTGATTCAGCAGATGGATATTCCAGAGTGGAAATGGGAACCGATCACCATGGATTTTGTAGTTGGACTCCCACGGGCTTTGAAGAGGTTCGATGCTATTTGGGTGATTATGGATCGGCTGACCAAGTTTGCGCACTTCATTCCTGTGTGTACTACTTATTCTTCAGAGAGGTTAGCAGAGATCTATATCCGAGAGATTGTTCGTTTGCATGGTGTCCTAGTTTCCATCATTTCAGATAGAGGTACTCAGTTTACTTCGTAGTTTTGGAGAGACATGCAGAGAGAGTTGGGTACTCAGGTTGAGTTGAGCACAGCTTTTCACCTTTAGATGGACGGGCAATCGAAGCGCACTATTCAGATTTAGAGGACATGTTATGCGCTTATGTCATTGATTTTTGGAGGGTCATGGGATCAGTTTCTACTACTCACAGAGTTTGCTTATAACAATAGTTATAAGTCGAGTATTTAGATGGCGCCATATGAGGCTTTGTTTGGGAGACGGTGTAGATCTCCAGTTGGTTGGTATGAGTTGGGTGAGGCTAGGCTATTGGGTACAAACTTGGTGCGGATGCTTTTGACAAGGTGAAGGTGATTCAGGAGCGGCTTCGTACAACATAGTCAAGGCAAAAGAGTTACGCTGACAAGAATGTTCGTGATGTGTCCTACATGGTTGGGGAGAAGGTTCTATTGAAGGGTTCACTCATGAAGGGTGTTATGAGATTTGGGAAGAAGGGTAAATTGATTCCACGGTTCATTGGAACTTTTTAGGTGGCTTATGAGCTTGCTTTGCCACCTAGCTTATCGAGTGTGCATCCGGTATTTCATGTTTCTATGCTCCGAAAGTATATTGGCGATCCGTCTCATGTTTTGGATTTCATGGTTCAGTTGGATAGTCATTTGACTTATGATATGGAGCCAGTAGCTATTTAGGAGCATCGGGTTCGAAAGTTGAAGTCAAAGGATATAACTGCAGTGAAAGTGCAGTAGAGAGGTCGACCCATGGAAGAGGCTACCTGGGAGGCCGAGCGGGAAATACGTAGAAGATATTCTCACCTATTTGAGGCTTCAGGTATGTTTTTTGACTCGTTTGAGGACGAATGTTTGGTTAAGAGGGAGAGGAAGTAATGACCCGGCCGGTCGTTTCATGAATTATCGCTCTGTTTCCCCCATTTCTGCTTCTTTCTATGTTGTTCAGCTGTATTTCATCGCATTGTGTTGGTTAGTTTGGGTTCGGAGTGGTTTTGTAGCGAAATGAGACACTTAGTCTCTTAAGCTGGCCGTTTAATTGAAAAAGTCAATCAAAAGTTGACTTGTAAGTAAATGATCCCAGAATTTGGTTTTTATGATTCCGATAGCTTTAGGAGGTGATTTGGGACTTAGGAGTGTGATCGGAATGGGTTTTGGAGGTCCGGAGAAGATTTAGGCTTGAATTGGCAAAATTGGAATTTTGGCGTTTTCCGGTTGATTGTGGAAATTTTGATATACGGGTTAGAATGGAATTCCGGAAGTTGGAGTAGGTCCGTTGTGTCATTTTTGATGTGTGTGCAAAATTTCAGTTCATTCGGACGAGGTTTGATAGACTTTTTGATTGAATTCGGAATTCGAAGGTTTTTGGAATTCTTAGGCTTGAATCCGATGATGATTTGATGTTTTGATGTTGTTTTGAGCGTTACGAATGTTGGAACAGGTTTTAATAATGTTATGGGACGTGTTGGCATGTTTGGTTGAGATCTCGAGGGCCTCGGGTGAGTTTCAAGGGGTTAACGGATAAAATCCTTGTTTTTAGAAGTTGCAAATTTTCTTCACTTTTGTTGCAGAGTTTTGCTCTTCGTGTTCGCGAGAGGACCCTCATGTTCGCGAAGAGATGTTTAGTGAGGCTGGCAAGTTTCCTTTTGCGTTCGCAATGTTGGTCCTGCATTCATGAAGGTTGAGGCTGAATGTGCATCACGAATGCAATTTAGGTCCCGCGTTTGCATAGAGTAGTTGGAGCGGTAGGGTCCCCAGGATTTTTGTGCTTTGCGTTCCCTTAGGTTCAGTCACATTCGCGAAGGCTTGGAGGGTGGAAGCATCGTGTTTCCGTGGAGTATGTTGCGTTCGTGAAGGAGGAATAAGTGGTCAATGATTTTTGTGTTTCACGAACGCGAGGCTTTGACCGCATTCGCGAAGAAGGAAGTTTCACATGAGCAAAATGTTTAAATAGCCATTTTTGCGATTTTTGGTATATCTTCCACCATTGTTGAGCGATTTTGAAGCTTTTTGAGAAGGATTGAAGAGAGAATCGAAGGGAAACACTTGGAGGTAAGATTTTTGAACTCAATACTCGATTCTATGGTGATTTCTACCTAATTAGACA
This sequence comes from Nicotiana tabacum, assembly GCF_000715075.1. NCBI lineage: Eukaryota > Viridiplantae > Streptophyta > Magnoliopsida > Solanales > Solanaceae > Nicotiana > Nicotiana tabacum. The sequence goes on from NC_134082.1 coordinate 41,671,986, forward strand.
TGAAATTTACGAGATTTAAAGCCTATAATTGGGGAATTAGGACTTGAAATTGGAGACTTTGATTTGATGATTTGAGGGGTCGTTTGTGGTCGGATTTTGATGTACTTGTTATGTATGAACTCGTGAGAGTGTAAGGTTTCCAGTTTTGTGATTTTTATTGGAATCCGAGACGTAGGCCCTGGGTTGGATTTGGCCAATTTCAGGATTTTTGATGTAAATAGGTTATTTTCGAGTGGGCTTTGTTCCCTTAGCATATTTTGATGGTATGAATCTAATTTTTGTTAGATTTGGAGAATTCAAAGGCCGAGTCGAGAGGCAAAGGCATCGCGGGCTAGAGTTTGGACCGGATTGAGGTATGTAATGATTGTAAATGTTGTTCTGAGGGTATGAAACCCCGGATTTCACATCGTTGTGCTACTTTGACGTGATGCACATGCTAGATGATGAGCGTGGGTTCGTGCACCATTGGGGATTTTTATGTGGTCCGTCTCGTATGACTGTTAAATTGCGTATTTGATTCAAACCTATTGATATCATTGTGTTTTGGAAATTATTTCCATGTTTTGGATTGAATGCCATATTTGGACCTCGCGCCAACTATTTTTGACCCTTATGGGCCTTTTTCTACTATTCCTTACTGTTTGACTTCATATTTATACTCAGTCATGTTGTATTCTACATGTCTTCATAACTCAGTCGTATGTACTCCGTTTCGATAATTTAAATGATATTTTGGGCTGAGCATCATGTTTTACTGTTGCACAAGGGGCTTGAGACATTTCTGACTGAGTGAGGCCGAGGGCCTGTATTGTGGGGATATCATGGGATCGGGATGCGCACTGCAGCATGTGTATTGATTGTGATATATGAGAGGCCGAGGGCCTGATTTGTTATGCCACGAGATGGCTTGTGATAGCGCTTGGGCTATAGGAGCCCCTCCGGGGTCTGAACACTCCTAGTGAGCGCGGGTACCCAGTGTGAGATGTGATATTGCTCGAGGGGTTGTTGTTGTTTTATGTTATTGCTCGAGGGGCTGATGAGTGATTGTGAGGTAGCTCGAGGGGCTGGTTCTGTTGATATTTTGCTCGAGAGGCAGTTGTGGTACATGTTTTTCCTGAGGGGCTATTTACGTTTCTAATCTTTTACTCACTGTTTTCATCAATCGCTTGAAACTATTGAAAGACGTTTTAAAATGTTTTACTGAACTTAGTTGTTTTTACGAGTTTTATTGCTTTACTACATTGTTCTGGACTTATACTATTTTGCTGTAGCATTATGACATGGTTTACGTGTTTTCTTATTGCTCAGCTGCCTTTACTTTTATTACATACTGAGTTGGTATACTCACATTACTCCCTGCACCATGTGTGCAGATTCAAGAGTCTCGGGATGCGATAACGAGTGCTGATCAGTCTTCCAGTAGGTCTCCGGAGTTGACTAGGTAGCTGCTTGGCATTCGTAGCCTAGTGCTTCTCCCTCCTATTTTATTCAGCTTTGTATTAGCATTTTGTTTTCAGACTATGTTGTCCTTTCTTATTTCTAGACGAGTTGCAGTTGCTCATAACTGGTGACAACCCGATGTTGGGCTGTGTGGTGTTTCCACACTGTTTATTTTAACTTATATTATGGGATCTTAGCTAGTTAATGGCTTTAAATGAGTTATTATAAATGTCTGGTTGGTTTTGGGGTTTGTGCCGGCTAGCCTAGTGTCACGTTAGGTGTCATCACGATCGGGTCAATTTTAGGTCGTGACAAGAAATAACTTTGTATTTCCTTGGTATGCGTGTCACAATGTGTCCTATCAAAGAAAAAATTCTCCTTTATATATTAGGAGAGTTTCACCCCTAATACAATTCTGAAAAAGATAAAAATCTTCCTTTCTCGTCAATTACTGATCCACTACCGACGTAGGGCAAGATATGTACCGTGATATCCGATGGGGTGCGGATATCATGGCCATCTGTTAGTAGTGTGCAATTGTTTCCATGCTTTCCGAGGTCTCGGAGCTCGTTCCGCCCAGTGGCAAACACTCCATTCGGGCCTTAGTACGAGAAGTCCCCAACTTTGTTTCTAATCCCATGTAGTCAAGTCTTTGCTTCGTTTGATCCATTGGGGGATCGAGCTACTCATTAGCCCCAGTTTGTATCCCGATTGATGAATCATCAGTGTGTGTCTTTGGCAGTTGTCGCATTTTCATACGAAGTCCTTCGCATCCTTCTCCATTTCGGTCCAGTAATAGCCAATTTGATTAATTTCCGAACCAAATATTCTTCCATCGAATGGTTCTAGCAAGTGCCTTCATGAACTTTTCTCAAGGCATATTCGTTATCTCCCGGCCTAAGCACCTGGCTAACAGGCCGTCAAATGTTCTTCTGAACAATGTCCCTGCGACAAAGCTAATATTAGCAGCCTTTGTACGCTGGGCCCTCGATTCATTAGGATCCGAATCCGGTTTTCAAGTAGTCTATGTATTTGTTCCTCCAATCCCAAGTTAAACTTGTTGAATTTACTTCGTTGTGGCCTTCTTCTATTAACAGTTTCATGGGATGTACTACCATTCCTGAACAGAATTCGTCGACATCGACCTATGAACACAAGTTAGCAAGAACATCGGCCTCACTATTATGATCTCTGTGCACGTGCTGCAGGGTCCACTCCTTGAATTGATGCAGTGTTACGTGTAACTTGTCTAAGTATATTCGTATTCATTCCACTTTCACTTCGAACAGCCCATTAACTTGATTCGCTACAAAGAGGGAGTCGCACTTAGCTTTGATCACGTCGGCCCTAAGGCTTTTACCCAATTCAAGACTTGCAATTATGGCCTCATACTCGGCCTCAATGTTAGTCAATTTTTTAGTTCTAATAGACTGCCTAACTACATTCCCTGTAGGTGGTTTCAACACAATGCCGAGCCCAGACCCCTTTGCGTTTGAGGCACCATCCGTAAAAAGGTTCTAAATTCCCAAGGTTGTCTCCGAGATTAACAGTAATCTCTTTCGACTTCAGGTATTAAGGCTAACATAAAGTTAGCCATGAAATCTGCCAAATCTGAGATTTAATGGCGGTTCTAGGTCGATACTCGATATCGTACCCACTAATTTCGATGGCCCATTTTGCCAACCGGCCCGAGAGCTCGAGTTTGTGCATGATGTTCCTTAGCAGGCAAGAGGTTATGACACATATGGGGTGTATTGGAAGTATGGTTTTAACTTTTTGGAGGCGCTTAGCAAAGGGAGCGCCAATTTTTCCAGGTGAGGATACCTTGTTTCAGCCTCGCCAAGCATTCTACTGACATAGTAAATACTAAATTGTGTACATTCCTCTTCCTGAACTAAGACTCCACTTAACGCCACCTCGAAAACTGCCAAGTGTTGTTTGTTCGCCTTCAGAGTGTGCAGCAGGGGCGGACTTGATAGGTACCATTTGTGTACTTCCAAATCTTGTTGGCACTCCGAGGTCCAGGAAAAATTATTCTTCTTCTTTAGTAGTGAGAAAAAATGATGGCTTTTGTCTGAGGATCTCGATATGAACCGGCCTAGGGCGGCTACACTCAGTCAGCCTCTGAACGGCCTTGACATTGTCCACCATGGTGATGTCTTCTATGGCTTTTTGTCGGGATTAATCTCGATTCCCCAATCGGATACCATGAACTCGAGGAATTTTTCCGATCCAACCACGAATGCGCACTTCTATGGGTTCAGCTTCATATTGTATTTCTTTAATATGTCAAAGGTTTCCTGTAAATGCTTCAAATAATCCTCTACAAGTAGGGAATCGACTAACATGTTGTCTATATAAACTTCCATTAATTTTCCTATATGTTCTTCGAACATCCGGTTTAGTAAGCGTTGATACGTGGCGCTGGCATTCTTTAATCTGAATGGCATTAGTTATAACAATAGGTGCCGAATTTAGTGATAAAAGAAGTCTTTTCCTGATCACTCGGTTCCATCCGAATTTGGTTGTACCTAGAATAGGCATCGAGAAAGCCGAGTATCTTATGCCCGACCGTTACGTCAATCATCCGATCAATGTTAGGCAAAGGAAAAGAATCCTTAGGGCACGCCTTGTTCTAATCTTTATAATCTACGCACATTCTTAGCTTATTTCCATTTTTAGGCACTACAACTACGTTAGCTAACCAGTCCGGGTACTTAACTTCCTGAATGGACCCTATTTTAAGGAGTTTATATACCTCGTCCTTGATGAATTCATGCTTGACTTCAGACTACGATCTCCTCTTCTATTTGACCGAGTAGAACTTCGGGTCCAAACTCAGCTCATGAGTGGTTACCTCCGGCGGGATCCCTGTCACGTCAAGATGGGACCAAGCGAAACAAGCTATGTTAGTTTTAAGAAAATTAATGAGTTTTTTCATTAGCTCGGAAGTAACCCCATGCCAAGGTGTACCTTTTGATCCGGCAGGTGTTCGAGCAATGTGGCTTGCTCCAACTCTTCCACCGTCAATTTGGTGGCATCGATATCATCAGGAGCAATGAATGATCTCAGAACTCCGCAATCATCCTCCTTGTTAACTTCTCTTTCCTCCGGTTCGGCTGGGACCAGCGTCGGTGGTTGCTATTTAACTTGGGCCTTTCTGGTCAGCTTTGTGCTCCTTAATGTCGAGACAGCGGGCAACGGGAGTACTTCATCAATTGCGAACATTTCCTTTGCAGCTGGTATTTCTCCGTATACCATATTGATTCCTCCTGGTGTAGGGAACTTGAACGTCTGGTGCAAGGTCGATGGTACCTCCCTCATGTTGTGAACCCAAGGTCTTCCGAATAGAGAGGTATATCTCATATACCCTTCGATCACATAGAACTTTATTTCCTGGATGGTCCCGGCAGTGTTCACTGGTAGGTTATCCCCCCTTTAGTGGTTTTAGATGCAATGTTAAATCTGTTCAACACCCGGACTGCTGGCACTATTGGTATTGTAATCCCAACTGCTCTACGACCTTCGATTTGATGATGTTGGCCGAGCTAACTGGATCAATCAACACATGTTTAAGTCAATATTTATTGATAAGTACTGATATTACTAGTGCATCATTATGAGGTTATACGATCCCCTCAATATCCTCATCGCTACACGAATTGGTTCCCTCTAGGATATAATCTCGAGTGTATTTTTTCCTCGTGATAAATACTTTAGTGCATTTTATCATTGGCCCTTGAGGGAAATCGACCCCTCCAATGATCATGTTGATGATATGTTGAGGTTCCTCTTGTTCAGTCTTTTTATTGGTATCCCTATTTCTAAAGTGGTTTTTGGCTCGATCACTCAGATATTCTTGTAGGTGCCTGTTATTAAACAACATGGCAACTTCTTCTCTAAATTGCCAACAATCCTCAGTCTTATGGTCATGAGTGTCATGGTACATACACATTAAGTTAGTCTCTCGATAGGGTCGGACTGTAATGGGCGAGGCCACTTGGTGTCTTTGAGGTGCCCGATGGCTGATAAGATACTGGCAGCGTCAACGTTGAAGTTATATTCCAACAATCTTAGAATTTCCCTGGCCCCGAGTGGCCTTTCGAAACCATGTTTGCTCATCAGACCTCGGTTGTTGGGCCCTCGATTGCTTCTCTTTTCATTCCTTATAGGGTGATACCCGGACCCGTTTCCCCTTCGATCTCTGTTGTATGGTTGATAATGGTTGATATCGGTCTTGGTTCATGATCGACGACTCTCTTAGATCTGTCATCAGTCCTAACATGATAAACAGAGCTAGAATGGGCTAAGAGTTGGTCGTCCTCGACTATGATTTTGGACTAGTACCTATTGTGGACATCGACCCAAGTTACCGCTGGGTATTCTACTAAGTTTTGTTTTAGATACTGCGAAGCCAAGAAACTTTGGGGGTTAAGTCCTTGAGTGAATGCCTAAACTTCCCAATCGTCCAAAACCGTAGGCAAATCCATCTGTTCCATTTGAAACCTTGATACGAAATCCCTGAGCATGTCGTTGTCTCTTTGCTTAACCTTGACAAGGTCCAATTTCCTGGTCTCGACCTTGATGGCCCTGGCATGAGCCTTCATAAAGGCATCTGCAAGCATAGCAAACGAATTAATATAATTTGGGGGTAAGTTGTTGTACTATATCATTACTCCGTTTGATAGAGTTTCCCCAAACTTCTTTAGCAACCCTGACTCCATTTCGTCATCTTCCAAGTCATTCCCCTTGATGGCACATATATAGGAGGTCACAAGCTCGTTTGGATCCGTGGTTCCGTTGTACTTTTGAATATTGGGCATACAAAACCTCTTCGGGATTGTCTTCGGTGCAACACTCGGAGGGAAAGGATTTTGGATAAACTTTTGGGAATATGGCCCTTTTAATATCGGGGGTGCTCCCCAGATTTGATTAACCCTGAATTATATGTCTCCACCTTTCTGTTGTTAGCCTCAATTTTATTCTCACCTGATTCCACCCGCTGTCAACTTTTCAAGCCTTTTTATTATCTTGGGGTTGGCCCCGGGCTCATCTTCACCTGACCTCTCGGTGGTCTGCTCATTTCATAGGGTGTTTTCCTGGGACCGTTCGGGCTCGACCTTACTAGGAGGATGACCTTGATTCTATAGATGTGCTATCGCCGTTTGCTGAGCCTGCAGCATTTCGAAGATTAGTCGTAGGCTTATCTGGTCACCTTCGCCTTTGGGCGTTTCTCGAACTATTGGTTGAGGGCCTCCACAAATGTTATTTTCGGGGTCAGTTAGTTGGTGGGCGTCGATAGCAACCTATGAATTGGTGTCGTGTGGATCGGTGATGATAGGCTATAATTGCGTATTTTAGTCGCTTATTACGCTCTAATTTACTGCACTTTAATTGATTTTGAGCGTTAATCGCTAGTGTTTTGCACGAAATATGTGTTTTATGCCTTGTAGGAGCGATTCCGATCTATGTAGGCATTATGGAATGAATTCAAGTGATTTGGAGCTTTGAAGTCTGAGTAAAAGCCCAAGACATTAACCCGGGATCGTGTTCGGAGGTCGTGTACCAAGTCCGGATGTTAAAAGAGGACGAAATAAGTTCACTCTGAGAAAATTACATTGCCACGCCGCATGGGACACCGCATGGCGCGGCGCTGCAGTGTAAAATGCTGCCTGATGTGAAAAAGTTGAGGCTGCTTATAATTTCCATTAGCGCGACGCATGGTGCGGCGCGGTTGTACAAACTTTACAGAGCCGGAGTCCTATTTCGCGCGGGAGAAGGTGTTTTCGTCTGGGCCCAACCCTACTTGGTATATATACATGGAAAAACGTTACTTTGAAGAGATCTAACAAACTTTTGACACATCTTAGACCTAGGGACACACTTTAGACGTGGAGGAAGACAAACCACGCTTGGAGGAGGCTTCTAACTTGTTTTTCTTTTCTTCTCTTCTTTTAGTTTCATAGCTTATTAGTTCTAGAGTTTTGGGTGCTACATGAACATTGTAGTTTGAAACTTGAATTGTTCTTATTATTTTTTCATATTTGTTTATTTATTCAATCTTGCGCTTAATTATTTAATTGTTTGATCACCAATTGAATACTATCTACGAATCTAGGATTGAACTCGGGAGAGGGAATTCTAGATTGCATATAAGATTAGGTAGAGCAAGATCTAAACTCTTAGGGGGGCGGCTTTGCGGTTAGTATAGGAATATACCTAATCTCCTTACTTGGTTACTATACAGGAATTATTAATGCGTTCTTGTTAATTCTAATTCCATAGAAATATAGGCATTAAGTTAGCTTGAATAGGCGAGTTGTACTTCGGGAGAAGGCTACGAGCAATATTAACCTTGTCAACTAATAAACCAGATAAATTAATTAGACGATTTAAGTGGAAAACTCAACGGGATTGTTAGCTAATCCATAACTCTAGAATATTCACTCACATTGAATTCGTCGTTAAGCTTGTCATTGTTTTCTTTGATCTCTTAATTTGTTACTTTAGATTAATTTTAGTAAACTATTCATACTTTAGGATTCGCTTGAATAGATTAATTATTTGGTTTAATTTAGTTGATAGTTAATCACAAGTCCTTGTGGGTACGATATATGGACTTACAATCCTATATTACTTGTCGATCATGTATGTTGCGTGTGCGTTTAGGAGCAACAATCAGCAGCTGGGACTCCATTGGGATCAATAGAGGCCACCTCGTTGCTAGGCACTATGTTGTTATTTTCATCGCGATGACCAGACTCAGCCTCAACGTTCAAGTGAGTAGACTAAGAATTTGACATTTTTAAGTTGACCTGAAATTGGAACCTTAAAGAACAAGTGTAAAAAGGGAGTATGTTATGGAAATTTGTATCTAACATTATCCTTAGCTACACAGTGGGCGCCAAATGGTTTACCCTTAAAATGGATAACAATTGATTTTATACACGATTTTAAAGATATGTAGATTAATTCAACACAAATAATTTAGAATGTTGAATAAATGGGTTAAAGACACAATGAATAATCAAATCAGTCGTAACGTTATGGCCTAGCTTGATCTTGGATTGGGCAATAGTCCCTGCCCTCAATTGGATCTTGAGTTCGAATCTAATCAAGAACAAAGAACAAAAGTAAAGTACTTTGCTGTAGTTAGAAAGCATAGAAATAACTTTGTATTGTCTTGGTATGTGTGTTACAATATATCCTATCAAAGAAAAAACTTTCCCTTTCTATAAAAAGAGATTCACCCCTAGTACAATTCTAAAAAAGGTAAAAAGTCTCCTTTCTCATCAATTGCTGATCTGATGTCGACGTCGGGCGAGAGCTGCGGCGTATATCTAGTGGGGTGCGGATATCACGGCCCTCTATTAGTTGTATGCAACTGTTGTTGTGCTTTCTGAGGTCTCGCAGCTCGTTCCGGGTTCGGGAAATTGTTGTCTTATCAGGCCCGGTGGCAGACACTCCATTGGGCCTTAGTACGAGAAGTCCCCGGCTTCAATTCCAATCCCATGTAGTCATGTTTTTACTTCGTTTGACCCATCGAAAAATTGGGGTACCTATTAGTCCCGGTTTTACCCGTATACATATATAATTATAGTAACTAATGAATTCAAATTTAAGTTTCTACTTTGCTTTCTTTTTCTTATTTTTATTCTATTGGATAAAAAATATTATGGCGTCAACCACGCCACCATTAGTTAAGGAGATTAGGCATGTAAGCAGTTAAAAGATCCAGGTGATCATAAAGGCACTTCCCATCTCAAGTAATAATTTTCTTTCACTATTCTAAACTCTCTTTAAATGTGACGGTTTAAAACCCAATTTTGAAAGTGAATTTGAACAGCACTATTTTCTAAATCTTACAGCCAGGCTGCTATGCTAACTCATACGGTGCCTTCTCAATTTTAACAAGCACGCATGATCACGCCCAACTATGCCTTATAAAAGGACAATGCGGACGTTGCAAATATAACTTGAGTATTTATGCCCAGAGTCGAATCCACAGAGAATTAACCTATCAATTACTTTGTTGGACTTACTAAATTTTTTAGAATCAACTTCCCCAAGTGTTGTGAATAACAGTTGATGGTATCTTTAATAACTAAGATTGAAAGTCAATAAATAATTGTAAACTAAATATGCTTAAGTTCTGAGCAATAATGAGAAGGTTCTAAGGTAGTGATTTCCCCTATTGATGGAATCCCTTCTGTTTATGTTTCATATAGATTTACCAACACATCTCTATCAACCATGAACACTCTTTTTACCGTGAATCTCTCCCGAGTAATCACGATAATTTACTAGACGCACTCTCCCGAGATACGCTAGCTGGCTTTGTTTATTACAGTTCACTTTAGATTGCACCCAAGACTTCGTTATCCCTAATCCCGCCTTTAAACCCGCAGTTATAGATCCCTCTTATACTTTGGGAGTGATGTTGTTCAACATTTACCTAAATATGCACTCTCTCCCAAGTTATGCATACTAAATAGGCACAGCTAATTGAGGATCCTGTCAATTAACTTCAACAAACACGTAGTTGATCCAATAGAGATTAAACTGGCAAACTATATTAACATAATCAAGAAGTTCATCCTTCAATAGGTTCCATCAAAACCATAGACAAAGGATTTAGCTACTCATGACAATGGGTATATAAACTATGAAAATATTCATGATCAAAATTGCCAGAAAAATAAAGAAAAGAAGAAAATATGATGTTTTGGGTGATCTCTCACACTTGTTTTTGTTCCCAAAGTACTCTCTAAAACATTCTCTGCCTCCCTTGGGTGAGTTCTATTGTTTAATATAGGGTTTTGGGCTAAAAATCCCGTGTGTTGCACTTCAGTCCCTCAATTTTCCGCTTCCTATCGCGGTCCTACCGCGGTTACACTAGGACCACGGCCAACTAGCCTCTCAGAATCCGCAACAGCCTTCTGCCGCGGACCGACCGCGGTTATGCCTGGACCGCGACAGTCCATCTCCAGTTCTGGTTTTGCTGCCTTCGCGTGGTGCACTTAGCGGATATTGTAAGATTGGCCTCTTTTTCTCCGTAGTTGATCCCAAAAGTACTCCATAGACTTCTTTTATTGTATGTAGCCTACAAAGCATGAAAAGCACTAATCAGAGCATTTTGTTATCACTTTTTACCATAAAAACTATACAAGAAGGTGGTTCTTTAGGGCTTAATTATAGTCCAATTCACCTATTATCAACACCCCACACTTAAGTCTTTGCTCGTCCTCGAGCAAGTTGAACCACACTTTTAGGCCTAATCGTTCGATGCATTACCCAGTTTATGTCACACCCGCCATTATGAAAGAACAATCTAAGCAGTGCAATAGCCACACCTCAGTTAAAGACTCTAATGCCATGCCACACTCCTGCTTACTCTAGTTACTCTAAACAGAGGTGAAAACTTGCTTTTTCTTCCTGAGTCACATGCCCTCACATCACATTTCTGAGGGAAGTTCCACACACATAAAATCAAGCAACAAGGAACTATAGATAGAACGAATCCACTCACTCTCAGCAAAGAACATTCACATGCCACACATATACACCATAAGCTTGCCCTTAGTGTAATACTCTACTAATCGAGTTGTTCAGTCCAAGATCAAGAGGTTTTTATTTGGTTATAATGTAGGCTAAGGGACGGGTAAGATATATTTGGATATAGTGACTAACCTCCCTAAGCACTTTTAATACAATCGTTCCCTTTATTCCAATTTCCATGTTCAACCCAATCATTCTTCAACACTTGTTTCATAGGCTACCCCCACTTTTTTTTAGGTACAACTGGCCTCATTTTTTTTTAACAGCCATTGCACCATTCAAGTATTTTCCTGATTTTTCTTTTCCCACTCTATTACTACCCCACACTTTGACTTTTATATGCTCTTTAACGATTCAAGTGCTTCTAGGAGGTACAGGTTCAAACAGTCAAACTATTCAAACACATGGATGTAGGTTATTGTAAGGTTATCAAAGAACAGGCTTCAAGATCGAAAGGGTTAACTATGGCAATATTACAGGTGGATTCATAATTATACAGGCTGCACAAGGAAATGCCTCAATCATCTCTAAGGCCAAACAACTTCTATTTCGCTTTGCAAACACACAGGGCAAGTTCTAGGTATCGCATGCAAGCACAGAATACAAGTATTATCTCACACACACTTGGCATGTAACTCATTCCGAATTAGTTTGTCAACACACTCACGTGAGTGTTCAAGAAAGACAAGGTATGCAGAATTAAGGCATAAAATTACGAGTCTACAAACGAGCCTAGACGTCGCACTCTTAAGTTTGTTTTAGTTATTTGCAGGTGTGTACATTACGGGTTGCATTCTTGCCCTCACCCATTTTAGTCCAATAGAGTCCTAAGGGTCCTAAAAATATTAAAAAAAAATCTACCTAACCCTAAGACCTTAGAAAAGAACCGTGGTCAAAAGAAAAAACAAGGAGGAATTACTACACTACCTAAAAAGAAAAAGAAAATAAAAAAATCTAAATGGACTACTTCCCTCAAGAGTACTGTCCAAGTGGTCCGTCCTCAGGAAGAGTGTCCTACATTTATTTATTTTACAACCAATGTATATGTACACAATTACAATACACCACTAAAGCAAGTCACCCACCCCACACAAAAAGAATATGGCATGTCCCCATGTCATAACACAAATAAAATGCAGAAGGGTAAGAAGACTTCCCTGAGCATCACTCGAAGTCGGAGACGGTGCTGGGATCCACATGACAAGCTCTCCCCAAAGCACGGAACCAAGCTATCATCCGGCTCTCAGACCTGGCCTGCCGCTGAGACATGGTATCTATACGCACATGCAGGCCATCCACCGAGGAGCGAAGATCTGCCACATCTTCCTCTAAAGAATGCAACAAAGGTCGGCTGGACTGTGATCTAGAGAGCCCTACCCCAGTATGGGGTCGCCGAGAGGATCCGACTCCATCATAGGATCTCCTAGATGGTGCCATGGGTGCTGGGGCGTCATCCTCATCATCAAGCTCAATGGTTGTGGGTGCATCTCTGCCTACTGTGATCTTTGAAGCTCTGAATGCCGCTTTTGCGGGCAAAGCTCCATCTGTAGGATTGGTGGGGACACCATCCAGCAGACACAACCTCGTCACAAGTGAGGAGAAGTAAAACCCCTTAGATAACAGAGGTATTTGACCGCGGTCCTACTGCGGTTATGCTGGGACCGCGGTAGACTTCTTTCAGATGAGGTCCTTGACCGCGGTCCGACCGTGGTTACGCTGGGACCGCGGTCTGGGCGTGTTCCTGCTACTTTATTTTTATGCATTACATTTACAACACATTCGTGGGTTGCCTCCCACTCAACGCCTGATTTAACGTCGCGGCACGACGCAGATGAGCGCATTTAAGGCTCGCTCGACCTCTGTGGTTCAGTCAAGTGTAGCTCAGACACTTCCTTTGGTTCGCTCATGCCCACATATAGTTTCAATCTCTGCCCATTGATTCTAAATATACGAGAGTCTTTCTCTATGGAAATCTCGACAGCACCTGAAGGGAAAACTTCGACCACTCTAAATGGTCCAGACCATCGTGGCCTGAGTTTACCCGGAAATAGCCTTAATCGTGAGTTATAAAGCAACACCATATCTCCAGGATTGAAATTTCGCTCCACAATGTTCTTGTCGTGCAACCTCTTCATTCTTTCCTTGTACAACCTTGTGATCTCAAAAGCAAGATGTCTGAACTCGTCGAGCTCATGCAATTCTGTGATTCTCATTATGCCCGCAGCCTCGATGTCTAGATTCAACTGTTTCAGTGCACACCACGCTCTATGTTCAAGTTCCACTGGCAAATGGCAGGCCTTCCCGAACACCAAATTATATGGTGACATACCAATCGGTGTTTTAAAAGCAGTTCTATAGGCCCAGAGTGCATCATCTAACTTTTTCGCCCAATCAGTTCTTGTGGCATTCACAGTCTTGGTTAGCACACTCTTTATCTATTTGTTGGACACTTCAACCTGCCTACTAGTTTGCAGGTGATAAGGGGTAGCCACCTTGTGGCGTACATCATACTTTGCAAGCAACTTCTCGAAAGCTCTATTACAGAAGTGAGTGCCTCCGTCACTGATAATCGCTCTTGGTGTCCCAAATCTGGTGAATATGTTCTTCTTCAAAAACCCCACCACCACTCTTGCATCATTAGTGGGCAACGTTGCAGCTTCTACCCATTTGGACACGTAATCCACAGCAACAAGTATGTACTTTTTGCCATAGGAGCTGACGAAGGGACCCATGAAGTCAATCTCCCAGATATCAAACACTTCCACCTCTTGAATTGGGTTCATGGGCATCTCATGGCGACAGGAAATGTTCCCAGTCCGCTGACATTCATTGCAGCCTTTCACCCATTAGTGCGCATCTTTAAACACTGTTGGCCAAAAGAATCCGGCCTCAAGCACTTTCGCAGCTATCCTGACCCCTCCAAAATGTCCTCCATAAGCCCATGCGTGACAAGCCTGCAAAACAGAAGATTGTTCTATCTCGGGGACACACCTCCGGATCATATTGTCAACACAAATTCTAAACATTTAAGGCTCATCCCAATAATACATGCAACAGTCACGATAAAACTTTTTCTTTTGTACAGATGAAAGGTCATAGGGAACTATACCGCAGTCCAGGTAATTTACAAAGTCTGCATACCATGGCCCTTCCTCAAGATTAGTAGTGAGCAGTTGCTCGTCTAGAAAGGTTTCCAGAATTTCTTCAACCTCAACTGCATTTTCAGCTCCCTCAAGTCGTGATAGATGGTCAGCGACTTGGTTCTCTGTGCCCTTACGGTCACGAATTTCAAGGTAGAATTCTTGCAGCAGCAACACCCAACGAATCAGGTGCGGCTTAGACTCCTTCTTCTCAATCAAGTACCTGAGAGCTGCATGATCAGTGTATACAATTACCTTAGAACCAATCAGATATGATCTGAACTTGTCGAAAGCAAACACCACAGCCAACATCTCCTTCTCAGTCACAGTATAGTTCAGCTGGGCTCCACTCAGCGTTCTACTAGCATAGTAGATTGGATGCATCAGCTTGTCATTCCGTTGTCCCAGCACTGCCCCCACTGCGTAGTCACTGGCATCACACATGAGTTCGAATGGTTGCTCCCAGTTGGGGGCAACAATGATAGGTGTTGTGACCAGTCTCTTTTTCAGCTCCTCGAATGCTACCTTGCAATCATCAGAAAACAAGAAAAGTTGATCTTTTTCTAACAACTTACAGAGAGGGTTGGCAATTTTTGAGAAGTCTTTTATGAATCTCCGGTAGAAACCAGCATGCCTAAGGAAGCTTCTGATTGCTTTGACTGAAGTTGGAGGAGGTAGATTTGCTATTACATCCACTTTAGCACGATCCACCTCAATTCATTTGCTTGACACTCGGTGCCCCAAGACTATGCCTTCTTGTACCATGAAGTGGTACTTCTCCCAGTTCAGAACCAAGTTAGTCTCGATACACCATTTCAGCACACGCGTCCGATTTATCAAGCACTCATCAAATGAATTCCCTACCACTGAGAAGTCATCCATGAACACCTCCATTATGTCCTCTACCATGTCAATGAATATGGCCATCATGCACCGTTGGAATGTGGCGGGTGCGTTGCATAGGCTAAAGGCCATCCTCCGAAAGGCATAAATGCCATAAGGGCAAGTGAAATATGTCTTCTCTCTGTCCTCCGGTGCAATAGAGATCTGGTTGTATCCTGAGTACCCGTCCAGAAAACAGAAGTGTGACCTCCCTGCCAGTCTGTCTAACATATGATCAATGAAGGGAAGTGGGAAGTGGTCTTTCCGGGTGGCTAGATTTAGCTTTCTATAATCTATGCAAATTCTCTAGCCCGTGACTGTTCTTGTAGAGAACAATTCATTGTTATCATTCTTAACTACCGTCATGCCACCCTTTTTAGGTACACATTGAACTGGGCTAACCCAGCTGCTGTCAGAGATTGGGAAGACAATTCTCGCATCTAACCACTTTATTACTTCCTTCTTCACCACTTCCTTCATGTTAGGGTTCAGCCTTCTTTGGTGTTCCTTGGAAGGTTTGTGTCTCTCTTCCCGTAGAATTTTGTGCATACAGTAGGCGGGGCTGATCCCCTTTATGTCTGCCATGGTCCACCCAATGGCAGTCTTGCACTCTTTAAGTACCTGCAAGAGTTGTTGCGCCTTCACATCTAACAAACTAGATGAGATAATAACAGGTAATGTGGAGTTAGGTCCAAGGAATTCATACTTGAGATGATTGGGCAATGGCTTTAACTCCAGTTTTGGTGGTTCTTTGATAGATGGCTTGGCTAGAGGAGTCTCTCGATTTTCCAAGTGCAAGGGCTCAAATTCTAGAGTTCTATCCCAGAACCCTCTACCCTCTAATGCCAACACACATTCCGCCAGTTCCTCTCTATTCACCTCATCCAAATTCAATAAACATGCAGCAAGGGGGTCCTCAATGGTAGCACCTCATCATTAGTCTCTACGATTACATCCACGGCATCAATAAGAGAACAATTGGCGAATTCACTTGGTCGCCTTATAGATTTCTTCACATTGAATGTTATATCCTCATCGTTCAATCTCATCTTGAGCTCCCCGGTTTCACAATCAATGAGAGCTCTCCCTGTGGCCAAGAATGGTCTTCCCAGAATTATGGGAATCTCTTCATCCACTCTGCAGTCTAAGATCACAAAATCTGCAGGGAACACAAATTTCCCTACCTAAATTAGCACATCATCCAGTATACTAGAGGGTCGTTTCACTGTCTTGTCAGCCAGCTGCAACAATATAGAGGTGGGTCTAGCTCTTCCAATGCCCAGACTCTTGTAAATCGCTAGGGGCATAAGATTGATGCTGGCCCCTAGATCACACAGTGCTTTAACAAAAGCAAAATTACCAATAGTGCATGGAATTGTAAAGCTCCCTGGGTCAGACAGCTTTTCTGCAATTGGTCTAGTCACCACTGCACTACATGTCAGAGTAAGAGTAACTGTGGCCAAGTCTTGGAAATCAAACTTTCGGGACATCAAGTCCTTCATCATTTTTGCATACCCAGGCATCTCCTTCAAAGCTTCAATCAATGGTATGTTTACCTGGATTTGTTTCAGCATTTCGAAGAACTTCTTGTATTGTTCCTCCTTTTGGTACTTAGCCAGCCTCTGAGGGAAAGGTGAAGGAGGTCGCTTCTTACCAATCAACTGGGATTGATCCTTATTAGCTACTACATCAACTACTGGTTCCTGGACTGTCTCAGCTTCTTTATCGGTCGCATTCTGAATGCTATTTTCTTCCTGGGCAGGCTGGACTGGCACCTCTGTTAGTTTCGTTGACTCATCCAGCTCAATGGGCACTGGTTTAAGTGTCTCATCTTGTCTAGTTTCTCGAGCCCTCTCTTGCTCTACATCCAGATCTCTGCCATTACGTAGACTTACTGCCATCAGCTATTTTGGGCCTTAATCTTTTGGATTTATCTCGGTGTCTGTAGGTAGTGTCCCATGAGGATGATTGTTCAGAGACATAGAAATTTGGCCCACCTGCACTTCAATATTCTTGATTTCTGCATCATGTGCATACACTCTCTCATTAATCTTTGCATTAGACCCAAAAACCTGCTGCATCATTGCCTCATGTCTAGCAAACCCATCTTGCTGCATTCCACCATGCTGCTGCTGAGGAGGGTGATACCCCTACTGCTGATTCTAATTATTATATTCTTGTGGCCTTGGGTAAGGTGCCATATTGTTAGGGGGTCTCATACCTCCCATGTTTCCATTGTTGAACTGTGGATGGACTGGCCTGTATCGCTGATTTTGCTGGCCCCAATTCTGACCACCCTATCTTTAGCCTCTATAATTAGACACAAAATTCATGTCTTCAGGTTAGTGGTGATGATCATGTTCTGCATTCCATTAGTTACCAATTGGCTGACTAATGCAAGATAGGCACAAACCCCCATTGGTAGTATCTACGATGTGTACCTGCTGCTTCTGCCCTGACTCTTCCAACTTTTTGGTGAGTATACTAATCTGTGTCACTAAGGTGGCCATATTTTCAGCCATAGAGTTGGATGGATCTAAGGGCACTGAGTGAACCACTGGAGTGATAGGTGCATTCCTGGTTGTCCATCTCAAATTTTGTGCCATCTTGTCAAGTAGACTTTGGACTTACTCTCCATGTTTTACTCAAAAATGCTCCACCCGCTGAAGCATCAACAATGTTCTTCACGCCATCTGGCAATCCCATGTAAAACCGCTGCCCCAACATCAGATCTGGAATACCATGGTGCTGGCATATAACCAGCATCCCTTTAAAGCGCTCCCATATTTCATGTAGTGTCTCCATTGTTCTCTGTTTAAACTCAAAATTTCATCAATTTGTTGAGCAGTCTTATTGGGTGGGTGGAACTTGTTATGGAATTGCCTAACTAACTCATCCCAAGTTGTTATAGAATTTATGGGAAGTGAGTTTAGCCAAGTCTGGGCAGCTCCTGTCACTGAGAATGGAAACAATAATAGCTTGATTGCTTCAGGAGTTACATTGGGCTGCCTTTGGGTTTTGCAGATAGAGAGGAAGTTCTTCAAGTGCTGCTGAGGATCTTCGACTTGCGACCCCGAAAATAGTCCCTTGTTCTACAACAAGTGCAGCATGTTATTCGTAATTTGGAATGACTCAGCCTGTATCTGCGGAACTACAATGGCTGTGGACAGATTTTCAGTTGTGGGTTGTGCCCAATCATAGAGAGCAGCCTCTGGCACTATTGGTACCGCTGGGTTTTCCTCGTGATCCCCCATGACTGTTTCGAATTGTGCAGTTGTTGGTTGTTGTTTGTTTTTCCGATTAGCCAGATTCAAGGCCTTGAAAACTTTGTCGGGATCTGATAATGCTTCAAATACTTCACCAGATCTCGATGAGTTTCTAGGCATGCACTTCTTTCAATTGTAATTGATAACACCGTTAATTCCCCGGCAACGGCGCCAAAATTTGATTACGCCCAACTATGTCTTATAAAAGGACAATGCGGACGTTGCAAATATAACCTGAGTATTTATGCCCAGAGTCGAATCCACAGAGAATTAACCTATCAATTACTTTTGTTGGACTTACTAAATTCTTTAGAATCAACTTCCCCAAACGTTGTGAATAATAGTTGATGGTATCTTTAATAAATAAGATTGAAAGTCAATAAACAATTGTAAACTAAATATGCTTAAGTTGTGAACAATAATGAGAAGGTTCTAAGGTAGTGATTTCTCCTATTGATGGAATCCCTTCTGTTTATGTTTCATATAGATTTACCAACACATCTCTATCAACCATGAACACTCTTTTTACCGTGAATCTCTCCCGAGTAATCACGATAATTTACTAGACGCACTCTCTCGAGATACGCTAGCTGGCTTTGTTTATTACAGTTCACTTTAAATTGCACCCAAGACTTCGTTATCCCTAATCCCGCCTTTAAACCCGCAGTTATAGATCCCTCTTATACTTTGGGAGTGATGTTGTTCAACAATTACCAAAATATGCACTTTCTCCCGAGTTATGCATACTAAATAGGCACAGCTAATTGAGGATCCTGTCAATTAACTACAACAAACATGTAGTTGAACAAATAGAGATTAAACTGGCAAACTATATTAACATAATCAAGAAGTTCATCCTTCAATAGGTTCCATCAAAACCAAAGACAAAGGATTTAGCTAATCATGACAATGGGTAAATAAACTATGAAAATATTCATGATCAAAATTGCCAGAAAAATAAAGAGAAGAAAATATGATGTTTTGGGTGATCTCTCACACTTGTTTTTCTTGCCAAAGTACTCTCTAAAACATTCCCTGCCTCCCCTGGGCGAGTTCTATTGTTTAATATAGGGTTTTAGGCTAAAAATCTCGTGTTTTGCACTTCAGTCCCTCAATTTTCCACTTCCTATCGCGGTCCTACCGCGGTTACGCCAGGACCGCGGCCAACTAGCCTCTCAGAATCCACAACAGCCTTCTGTCGCGGTCCGACCGCGGTTACGCCGGGACCGCGGCAGTCCATCTCCAGTTCTGGTTTTGCTGCCTTCGCGTGGTACACTTAGCGTATATTGTAAGATTGGCCTCTTTTTCTCCGTAGTTAATCCCAAAAGTACTCCATAAACTTCTTTTATTGTATGTAGACTGCAAAGCATGAAAAGCACTAATTAGAGCATTTTGTTATCATTTTTTACCATAAAAACAATACAAGAAGGTAGTTCTTTAGGGCCTAATTATAGTCTAATTCACCTATTATCAACGCACTCTAAACCATAATTGTTGGTGGTTAAGAGTTAACAGTCCAAACTCATCCATCAAACTTGTATTTACCTAGCTATATTATATTAGAAATTTATTTACTTTCACCAAAAATATTTCAACTTAGTTATAATGTCACAACCCAAAATATCACCAAGTCGTAATGGCACCTAACCAATCCTGCTAGGTTAGTCAAATAACATATGCCACAATCCAAACTTAAAATCATCAATAAATAATAATATAAAAATATGAAAATCAATACAACTATTCCAGGGGAGAAATTCAAAAATAGCCAGATTTACAAGTGGTCATTCAAAAATAGCCACGCTTTCAAAAGTAATCGAAATTTAGCCATTTTTCATGTAAAGATAAATCTGAGCGAAAATACTGTTTAAAACCCGAAAAATATTATGCTGGAGTTCCAGCCTAAGTATACTTGAACTCCAGCATATTATACTGGAGTTCCAGGATAAGTATACTGGAACTCCAGCATAATATAATGGAGTTCCAGCATAAGTACACTAGAACTCCAGCATAATATACTGAAGTTCCATCAAAGTATATCGGTCCAGTATAATTTGCTGGAAGTTCATACACAAGTGCTCGAATCTCCAGTATATTATGCTGGAACTTTCCGTGTGTTGGAGTTCCAGCATAATATGCTGGAAGCTCATACACAGGTGTACCGAACTCCAGTATATTATGCTGGACCGGTCTCTGTTGCAGCAAAATAGTGGCTATTTTTCAATAATTTGGCAAACGTTGGCTATTTTTGAATGGCCAATCCAAAAACTGGTCAGCCCGTGCTATTTTTACCTATTCCAGGGACTAATAGTAAAAATTATGAGCGATTGTAATTAGGCCCAAATGTGTTGATCAATTTGGGTTATCTTCTAGCTCTACTTTGGTCAAACCCCTACCCCTATGCTTAGTACAGTAATATTTCCAGAAATTAAAAAAATAAAATATTGTCTAATCTTTGGTCGGAAAATGTACAATATTTTGACAATTTAATTATTGAGGATTGATAATAAAATTAGCAAATTAGATTACATCTTGACAAAAGTTTTAAGCATTAAAGATTATTAATAACTAGTCAATTTGTCCGCGCTCGCGCGCGACGTTATAAAAACCCAAATATTTCAAATTCACAAATTATATTTTATTAAGACAATAAAATCACATTGTGGTTTACTATTTCTCTTTAACAATAAAGTCATAAAATTATAAAACTGCAAAGCAATAAAAGTAATTCTCATATCCCTAGTGTTTATATTCAGATTTGATAATAGTGAATTAAATAGTTGAAAGTGCGTCTATTCAACTAATCACAATTAAAAACCAGAAGCCACACGAATGAAGGAAAAAAACTTAACTCAGTCCAATGACTTAAATAAGAGTACATATTTTCTATTTTTACTAAAAAACTTGAAAAGTTAAAGAGAAAAAGAGAGCAATTATTGACGATGTTAAGAATAATACAACTCAACAGCGGCATTGCAAAATATGCAGGCGTGTCCATTTGAAGTTTCCTCCATATCATAAATCAATAGTTAATTCTACAAAAGAAGAAGAAAAAGATAAGCAATTAACAAACAATCATATAGATTATTATCTCATACAAATTTTTTAAAAAATAATTCTGATGAAAATATTTTCCAAATTACTCTAGTAATTTCTTGTTGTTCGTCAAAAAGTAGTACAAGAATAACATAACTCAAAGACTAAAACAGTATTACTGAAAACACAGGCATGGCAATCCATTTGATGTTTCCTTCATATTAGAACTCAATAACTTAATTCTGCAAAAGAAAAAGAAAGATAAACAATTAACAAATTTGTTAGACAATTTATAAAAGAAAACTTATGTGATGCAAATATTGTCTAATTACTCTAATAATTTCATATTTAAGTAAAAATCGATATGAAGATCTTTACATAGTTAATAATAATAAAAATTAAAGAAAACTTACAGATAGCCTAGATAAAAAGAAAAGAATAGCAAATTAAAGAGATTAGCTTGATGATACCCGTAATAGTCAATGCATTTTTGTAAAAGTATCAGGATAACATAATTATCCTGCATAACTATTTTTACATAGTTATCCTGCTGTATATGCATAACTTCTCTTGTGTTCCTGCATTGCAAAATACAAACACAAGATCTTGTTCTAGCTATCCAAGTTTTCGAAACCCATTTGTTGGATTGTGACTTTATGAAGATGACATACAATATGATCAATCAAGTTATGAAATGAATATGAGAAAACACAATAATGTCTAATAAATTTATGCATTCTTGGGGGTTACGAATAGCAGAATATGAAAGATATATGGAAGTTATTATAAACATAAATGTTGAATATATAAGGGTTATTTATTTATTAATTTTCTGAATAAACGGTGTGACTCTTTGTTACTTCACTATTATAACTATTCAATGTGGTCATAACTCTTCAATATATCCACATAAAAATAATTGATAAACAATTAATAGAAGGGAAAAAGAAGCAAAGAATGAGCAAAAAAAGCAAAAAAAATAAAATAAAATAAAAAAATAAATAGATTTCTTGGCCAAAGAGAGATGCAAAATGATCTTCTATTATCCAAACTTTATATATATCGATGTTTAATTTTTTATGTGACTTATTTTATCATAAAAGCTCGGGATTGACCCTCAGCAAATGTGGAGAATGAATGAAATACCCATAACTAGAAAAAATTTAGGGTAACAATATAGCGGCACTCTAGCGGCATCCTAGTGTCTAAAGTTAGAAATAGAATACAATTAATTTGAGATCGTGCCATCATTGTCTTTCACAATCCCTTTATGCAAAGTAATCAAGTCAATGTAAATATTTTAACGTCACCCTTTTTTCCTTTCTTTTTTTCACTTTAAAGTTACTTCGCAAACTTCAAGGTGAGGATTTTGTTTCCTTAGCCACATCGCCATACATTCTCAATTTGCTAAAGAAGAATCACTTCCAAATCAGTGTTTTAAAGACATTTTCGAGGCGAGGCGCACCAAAAATGGCCTGAGGCGATGGTGTGGGCGAAAGTCTCAAGAGGCATACGTCCAGCAATTTGGGGCTTATGCCCTAGTGTTCGGGGCGTATGCGCAGCCGTTTGAGGCGTGTTTTTTCAGTGAGGCGTAAGTCATAGAGACTTTTTCAAATTAAAACAAATTTGTTGAATAAGTCTTTCATATAATACTCAAATTCTCAAAAGTCAGCTTAGTAATTACTCAAAAGTTTTTAAAAGGAACTGAAATGTATTAAATTTAAAAGTCAAGACCTTTTTTTATTGATTGAAGCCCTTATTCATGGTCTTTCCCAATTCTTTATCTTGTTTGCTACTCTGCTAATATCTTCCAAAAGCAACGAATATTCAATTTTTTTCTTACAAATATAAAGAGAACTCCATTCTCCTTCGTAGCAACAAGTTCAAAGCTCAAATTGCAGGTTAGTCATCCTTTTTGTTCTTCCATGTAGCAAACTTTATTCTTTTCGATTCAAGTTACTTGTGCTTCTAAGTAGCGCATAATAGATTGTTTTGACTAGCTTTTTGGGGGGATGGAGCACATCTCTCTCTCTCTCTCTCTCTCTCTCTCTCTCTCTTATATATATATATATATATATATATATATATATATATATATATATATATATATATATATATAACATATTTGCGCGTACCTCAGGGCTTACGCATCACTGAGGCATATGTAAAATGCCTTACCTTACACCCACGTCTTTTAAAACAATGCTTCAAATAAGCTAAAAGCACCCTTAACAATGGTTGCATTTAGAAATTGGGATTTTCAAATTTCTTTTCCATTACTTCAAGTGACACCTTCAAATAAGACAACTTTTACTAAATGATATTCAGCTTAAAGTATGCATATTTTTTTATATATTTTCTCGCATTGTGCTCATGTCTCATAGATCTCGGATGTATAATATAATAATTTGTGCTAATTTGTAGTATTTCTATGTGTAGAAATCATTCATATGCAATTTGGGATGGAAGTGTGCGAATATGAGCGAAAATAGGAACAAAAGGCAAAAGTGCATGATCACGCCCAACTATGCCTTATAAAAAGGACTAAATGGTCGCAGTAAAATATTACGGTTCAAGAGTGTGGAGTCGAATCCCATAGGGAACTAACTTATTTGTTATAACTTTTTAGTATCGCTAATGATAAGCTCAGACAACTTCCAGAATTTAAGAATTGATTTATGAATTACCACAAATTACTTGACTAAAGAAAAATTATAATAAAACTATCAATTAGCAAGAATGGAGTTGAACTCAAGGATAAAAGGCTCTAGGGTTTACGATTTTCCCAATTGTTGGATTAATTCCTGAGACGCTAGCTATAATCTCGTCGTAGCACTCTCTAAAGATGATGAGTCCTTCTTTGCCGTAATTATCTCTTAATCAATTACAATATTTTACTATAAGTATTCTCTCGAACTACTCTAGTTCACAATTTGTACAACTCATAAATATCACACCAAAACTTTGTTATCTCTAATCCTACTTTTAAATTCAAGTAATCAATCTCTTAACTTACTCGAAAGTGGCGTTTCAACTACAATCTAATCAAGTGTTCTTTCTAAAGCAACACAAGATAACTAGACACGATTAATAGGGCCCTTCGATTAATCACAAGAAACATATAGTTGAATTATTAAAGAATAATAACGGCTCAGTTATATCAAAACACAATCAAGACTTCTTCCAACAATTGGTTCCATCAACCCTAGATAACGGGTTTAGCTACTCATAACACTACTCAATAATACATAAACCATTGTCAAACTAATATTCATAGAAATAAAGATAGAAAAGTAGAGAGAAACTCGTCAATTCTTCTTCTTGTATGAACTTGAGAATCTTTCGGGCTCAACTTTGCTTCAAAATGGTGTTTCTTGCCTTCTCAGGTCAGGCGTGTGGCTAAAATAAGGGTGGAAAGCTTTTATATCACGTCCTTAAGCCCTTTGACTAAGTTGCCCTCAACATAAAACGCAGGCAAATTTGCCCTTGTGCTATTGTTGTGCTTCGCACAGGGCATGGTTATGTTTTCCAGATTTTTCTGTGCTTTCCCTGTGCTTTTCGAAGTTACTTCACTGCCTGGTCCGATTTTTCTTTTCTTCGAAAATTGCATTTTTAGCTTCATTATTGCTCAAATCACCTCTATTCTTCACTCTTGTCTTCCTACATAACAAACTTGAACAATTAAGCTCAATTGGTCATCTTTCAACATTCAAAACACCTAAAAGCACACCAAAGTAGGGGTAAAACATATCCAATTACATGTAATTCTAGCATATTATTAGTGCACATTTGAGGGCCATGGGCAGCATTGGGCACTAACTGTGGCTCAATTTCCAGAAGCATGAAATATCCAACACCAGGGCTAGCACCCCATGTTACCCTAGGCGATGGTGACGGGAACTTGTCCTATTTCGCTCGGGACTTGATTATTTCGGCCCTACACATCCCCAAATCGTATAAAAGGGGTCTTAAACCTACTTGCGGAGGGGGGGAGATGACGTTTTTAGGAGAAACCACAAGCATAGAGTTGTCGTGGAAGCCGTAATTCATCAAATTCCATCTTTATTCCACCAAACTTAGTAATATTTATGTTTCTTTGTATGATTTGTTGTTTTGCTACCATGTCTATGTGGAGCTAAACTTCACGTTCAAGGGTTGTGGTTGTTCATGACTATTGTTATTCGAATATTGATTTTGATTTCTTGATTTATCATATTGGTTTATTTATTTAATCATGCGTTAATTATTTGATTGCTTGATCACTGATTGAATACTATCTACGAATCTAGAGTTGAACTCGAAAGTGGGAATTCTAGATTGCACATAAAATTGAGTAGAGTAATTTCTTGAATCCGACCATTAGGGAATAGATTCACAATTAGGATAGACATACACCCAATTGCCTTATTTGGTTGATGTACAGGAATTATAAATGTGTTCTTCTTGATTCTAACTCCATAGACATTTAGACGTTAGGTTAGCTTAAAATACGCGAGTAAGAACTCGGCAGATTCTTATGAGCAATATTAACCCTCTCAACCAATAAACTAGGTAAATTAATTAGTCAATTCAATTGAAGAATACAATAGGAATGTTAGATATCCCGTGACCCTAGATAGTTTTTATTACATAAATATCATAAAATTCTACATTTTCCTTGTTTAGAGTTCACTATTTATTTTCCCTTATTTTAATTAATTTAGAATCAAATATTTCAAGGTTTAATTCTTGTTTAGATTATCAGGATAGTCTAATTTCATTAATAGTTAATTACAAGTCCTCGTGGGCTCAACATCCGACTTCTAGTCACTTTATTACTTGATGATCGCGTACACTTGCGTGTGCGTTTGGCCGCAATACTAAACAAGATTATTCAAACTCTACATCTATAACTATAGATATAATTTATTGAGTATGTACTTAAATAAAAGCATATCAATCATTTTAATATATATATCTATCATGTTTATTTACATTGATTGCCAAATACACATATGGTTTGGGTTATAATAAATGTAAAGTAATACTGCATATAATAAATCTATTGTGGACATATTATTCTTCGGATTTAGGGTATAGCGAATGCATAGTACGCCGAACTACATGTTAATGTCTGTAATGATACGACCGGTCGTTTTGAACTTTTGCACTTTAATCGCCAGTTCCCGGGCATTACTTGCCCCGAGTAACGTATTATGACTGATGTAGATCGTTGGTTTTGGTTTTCAGGAAAAATCAATATGAATTTGAAGGAACAGTCTCAGTTGAAAGCTTTGAATTTGAAAGGTTGACTAAGAGTTGACTTATTTGTATATGAGCTCAGATCGGAAATTTTATGATTTGGATAGTTTCGTTGGGTGATTTATGACTTAGGAGCACGATCAGAATGCATTTTGGAAGTCCGTGGAAGGATTTGGCTTGAATTGGCAAAGTTAATATTTTGGCGAATTCCGGTTGATAGGTGAGATTTTGATCCGAGGGTCGGAATGGAATTCCGAGAGTTGCTGTAGCTTCATTAGGTCATTTGTGATGTGTGTGCAAAATTTCAGGCCATTTGGACGTCGTTTGGTCGACTTTTTTATCGAATTCGGATTTCGGAAGTTTTGGAATTCTTAGGCTTGAATCCGAGAGTGATTTGATGTTTTGATGTTGTTTTGAGCATTCTGAAGGTTGGAACAAGTTTGAATTATGTTATGGGTTGTGTTGGCATGTTTGGGCGGGGTCCCATGAGGCTCAGATATGTTTTGGAAGAGTTTTTGGAAGATTTTGCCGTTTTGAGCATAAACATGTAATGATCCAAAGGTCCATTTTTAGTTCTACAGATCGAAATTTGATTTCGAGACTTCCGAAATTTTGATAACGAATTATAGGACTGATCTGGAAAGTTTGGTCTAATTTCATCAAGTTGCGGTTGGGTTTTTGACACGAAACATGAGTTAATTGTTTAACGAGCGAAATGGGTATTGAACTGAGTAAATGAGCTCCGAATTGAGTTTTGACTGAAGGGTTATGTTCGTGTTATTATTTGTGACTCATAGGAACAAGAATCATCGAATTCTGAGTTCGTATGATGGACTTAGAGCCTTTTTAGTGAGAAGAAAAGCTGCTGCAATTTTCTCGGCAGTTTCTGCATTTTTCGCACGTGTGAACAGTGACCGCACCTGCGTGAACAGTACACATGTACAGTACACGTGAACAGTACGTGAACAGTACATGTGAACAGTAAACGTATGAACAGTACCCCCAAAATTCTGGACAGTTTTAAGTCCAGCAGTCCGGTTTTTGGTCATTTTTTTGACTGCCAAGCTCGGGTTTGGGGCAATTTTGAGCGAGAAATTACGGTAATTCTTGGGGTAAGTGTTCTTGAATCCCTGATGATTATATTTAATGAATAAATCTTCATTTTTGGCGTTAGATTATTGATATTTAAAGAGAAATGGAGGAATTTTATAAAATTCCATAAAGATGAATTTTTAAGATTTGAAAGCCAATCCGATGTCGGATTTTGGTAAAATTTGTTTGGTTGAACTCGTGGTTGGATGGGGGTTCATATTCCATGACTTTTGTCATATTCTAAGATATGGGCCCCACGGGCAAATTTTGAGTGTAATTTCGGATTTTTATGGAAAATGTAGAATTTCATATGGAATTAATTCCTATAATTTTTATTAACTAAATTGAATTATTGTGGCTAGATTCGAGGCATTCGGAGGTCGATTTGAGAGACAAAAGGCATCGCCAGCTAGAGGATTAGCCGGTTCGAGGTGAGTAATGATTGTAAATGATGTCCTGAGGGTTTGAAACTCCGGATTTGCACATCGTAGTACTATATTGATGTGAGACACGCGCTGGATGATGAGAGCGGGGTCTTTTAGTACCAGGGATTGTGACTTGGTCTATCCCGATTGATGATTTTACCGCAGATTTGATTGAAACTTATTTGTTATCATTATGATTTGGGTTGATTGCCATACTTGGGCTTCGTGTCAATTATTTGAATCCTTTGGGAATTTTTATTACTATTTCCTCACTGTTTTGACTTATATTTAAACTCAGTCCTGTTGATAATTATTGTTTTACAAACTCAGCCGCTTTTATGCAGATTTGAA
This sequence comes from Nicotiana tabacum, assembly GCF_000715075.1. Classification (NCBI taxonomy): domain Eukaryota; kingdom Viridiplantae; phylum Streptophyta; class Magnoliopsida; order Solanales; family Solanaceae; genus Nicotiana; species Nicotiana tabacum. The sequence goes on from NC_134082.1 coordinate 41,700,417, forward strand.
AAGTCAAATGATATTTCTAAATGGTATTTTGGGCTGAGAACTACTGTTTTACAAATGCCCGAGGGGCTTATGATGATTTTCGGACTGAGTGAGACCGAGGGCCATATGTGAGGATATGCTGAGTGATATAAGGCCGATGGCCTGAGATATTATTTATGTCACGCGGTGGCTTGAGTGATGTGAGGCCGAGTGATATGAGGCCGAGGGCCTGAGATACTTTATATGCCACGTGGTGGCTTGAGTGATGTGAGGATATGCTGAGTGATGATGCCACGAGGTGGCTTGATATAGCGCTTGGGCCGTAAGGGGCCCATCCGGAGTCTGCACACCCACAGTGAGCGCGGGTACCCATTGTTCTGAGTGATTGATACTATGCCCAAGGGACTGATATGAGTGATTGTGAGGTAGCCCGAGGGGCTGATACTATTCTGAGAGTGAGCCCGAGGGGCTATTACTGATTTAATATTGAGCTCGAGGGGCTGTTACTGTTCTGATATTGAGCCGAAGGGGCTAGCACTGTTCTGATATTGAGCCCGAGGGGCTGGCACTGTTCTGATATTGAGCCCGAGGGGCGGTTTGTTGTACATGTTTTGCCCGAGGGGCTGTTTCCATTTCTATCATTTTTGTTACTCACTTGTAAACTACTTGCTTTACTTGTTGGAAAAAAGGGATTTTGACTTGATTTCTCACTTTTTTACTATTTAAAGTGATTTTACTACTTCAGTATGGAATACCTTGTGTTTTTACGTGATTTCTTGCCTTCAGTCTTTATTTATTATTATTACTCACTGAGTCGAGTACTCACATTACTCCCTGCACCTTATGTGCAGATTCAGGTATGTTTTGGTTGATCGGAGGCAGAGTCATCAGAGTTTAGCAAGGTAGCTGCCGGCGTTCGCAGCACTGCTTTTCTCTCTCCTCATTTCATTAGTCTGTATTTGTACACTCCAGGCTTTCAGTTGTATTTATACCCTAGTAGATGCTCGTGACTTGTGACACCCCGGTTAGGGCTGTGTCGGGTTGTGCTTCCGTTAATTATATCATTAAATCATATTTAAACTGTTTATTAATGTTTAACTATTTTTGAAAAGGCGATATGGGTATGTTGGCTGGCCTTGTCTTCACAAAAGGCACCATCATGACCGGAGCGGGGTTTGGGTCGTGACAAGTTGGTATCAGAGCCTAGGTTACATAGGTCTCACGAGTCATGAGCAGATTTAGTAAAGTCTCGCGGATCGGTATGGAGACGTCTATATTTATCCTCGAGAGGCTGCAGAACCTTTAGGAAAACTTCACATTCTTGAATTCTTATCGTGCGTCCTTTGATTCAGCTAGAAATGTAACTCTTTGAATTCCTTCCACGTGTTCGTGTGCGTGCATGAGCGCTCAGTATCAGCTATGCCTTGTTTGCTTGTGATGCCCTGATCGAGGGGCAAGATACGATCTTTATGTGTTGATGTTGGGCCAGTCTGGAGGACTTGAGGGCGGATTTTTGCCTATAGCTTGAGCACCAAGGTGCTGATTGTGTGAGCAAGTATTTTTGAACTTATATTTTCGGTAGTGTCCCTATTAGTGGGAGTGATGGCTGGATAACTATGTGATGAGTATGTCAGTACTACGAGATGTATCCATCTTGATTTGAGGTATAGCCCCGAGTTATGGGTGTGCAAAGAGTCCTTTCATGTGTCCTAGTTGGGAGTGAAGTAAATTTCATGTTGCGGTATGAGTTCAGACTCAGGAAGACTAAGTGACTGCATAATGGTGATGACGGTGGAAGGTATACATAAATGTTAGTTTAAGGCGAAGAAGGTGGGTTATCTCATGCGAAGTGTTCTGAAGTTGTACGATCCTTACGTGTCTGTTAAATTTGCGAGTGAAGGATACGTGTTGCAACTTAAATTGGGTCGCTTAGTGGGTGGGTGTAACTGTTGCGAGAGTGGAATGCGAGATTTGTAGAAGAGTTAAAATTCTAGATGATCTGTGTTTTCACAAGCTTATAAAAGATTTGAGTTTAATCTCATTATGGTATCATGGCATCAATAGAGTATAATTGTTATGAGTTATTGAGCGTGTGTTGATCTATGGCTTCGAGCCAAGTGGGGGAGTCCGCTATTGAATAGTTGATTGCACGGTTATGTGCTCTAATGGTCCCAGTTCGAGACGCATTTGTGAATCAGTTATGGCTCGAGTAAAGGAAATTTCAATAAAGGCTATGTTATGCTTTATGGGTGTACGAGAATCGGGGAATGTCTTGAGTTGTGGTTGGTAAGGAATGCTCGGTGGATAGAGCAGGAAGTTTCTTGGTTATATTGTAATGAGGTCACATTCTACAGTGTCGGAGTGCAAATGAAGCACAGGTTGTTCGGTTCGTTTAATCAATCTAACTGCGATTTGAGTAGAGTGGATGCCTCTAGAAAATGGTCCTATTGTGTTCAAATTTTTACATGAAATAATTGGAGGCTTTCAAGTTGTACTTATGGATAGAAACTGAGTTTTCCTTAGAAGATGTCAAGACTTGTGGTGTTTTTAGTTGTGGGATTCTATGTATCAGTATCAGGAGGTAACGAATTTGGATCCGTAGGAAGTTCTTCAGAGCGAACTATTTCGAATGTGGTGCTTTTGGGAATATTTAAGAGAGAATATCAAGTTGAAGATGAATCAGAAGGAAATTTAGATAGATGAGGTAGCTTGATAGTAGACCGAATCGGTATGGTAAGGATATGATTAATTCCTAGTGTGTGTTCGAGTTAATAAGTTCTTTCAGGTATTTTGCGGCGATGCTCTTAGGTTTTGATGGCTTGCTTAGATTGATTGAGTTAGAAGGATTCAGTCCTGACAGGTCTGATTTGTGCAAAGGGAACTTGGAGAGTTCTTGATGGTTTTACTGCCGTTTGGAGATGTATATTTTCTATGTGCATGCGTAGCATGGGATGTATAGTGATTTTCTTCTAGATGGGACAAATGGAAAGTTCTTGACTGGTTGAGTACGTAGATGTTTGTGGCTCAGAAGGGATATGAATTTCTCGCGGTTATCCTAGAGTGGTACGGTTTATACGGTATGTTGGGTAAGACTGAGATTTGCATATGTAAGGTCACGGTTCAGATTTGAATGGAAGGTCATAAATTCTTAGGCAGCGCGGGCAGTTTCAGATAATTAGAGAAATGAACTTTAGATGATTTGAGAAGGGATCTCCAGATGATTAAGGAAATGGTAATGCTAATTGAGGTGATTTGACGAGGGTATATGTTACAGAAAGAGTCAATGTGATTGAGTTGATGGTACATCGGTAGTATTGCAGCACTTCTCGTCAAGTTAGTTGCTTATATTCTGGTTTGCTTGGCAGCACCGACGAATCTTAGAGTATGTCCCGTGGGGTGATTGGGTACTAGAGGTGAGTTATATATGAGAGTGGCGGAATTGGGATTAGATATGGTAATTCATGTGTTTTATGGACTTTGAGACTGGGAGTTCTCATATACAGGTTAGCTTGTAGTTGTGGATGGCAAAATGTGGGTAAGTTAGTCAGATATTAGCATGTGCTATGATTCAGTCATTAAGGACCTTCGAAGGATTATTTATCCATTGTGTGTAACTGAAGTTGATGTATGGTCCATTGGTAGACCTATATGGGATATGTGTCCGGCATCGAGACGGTTTTGTTGACTTCAAGTTGTTGTTGGCGAAGGATGTGTTGCTTCGGTTGTTTTGAGCTATTAGAAATTATGGGGATCTATGCGTTACCCTTCTATGTTGTGACACGATACGATCTATTGGTTATAGGCACCTATGGTGCGGTTCTATCAGAGTTTCATAATGGAAGTCGAGCGGGAAGAGTAATTTGGTGTTGCTCGATGAACGGCGTATCATTTATGTCCTATTGGGTGTGCGTGGTGTATGTTATTTGCTTCATCGTGAGTATGATGAATTGCTTTAGTTCCAGATATGAAATTGTGCATGGTTGTCGATTTCGAGCATAGTGACTTAAGGTGGTTCCATGTGGAGTATTGTTTAACTAAGGTCACGCATTGTAGTGAATATATGTGGAGGTATGACCTTGCAGGTTAGATTCGTGTGTTCTATTCCTATGATGTGAGACGGGTTCTCAGTCTTGTGTTGGGGTGGTACTAGTGAACTTGAGGTTCAGCTCTTTCATTTGAGTCATTTTCATGATTTGAGTATGTTCGGATTGTTGCGTATTGATGCGTGTATTGTGCAAGTTGTGGCTTAGGTCTGTATGGATGTGTCATGTCACCAGAGTAATGTGTTGGATTAGAGGAGATCGTTGGGGATCATTAATAAATACAAACAGATTCGATTTTAACATGTTTGATGGGTAAATATTGAGGTTTGGTTCAGAAATTTGCTATGGTCCTTTCCAAAGGAGAAGTAACCTTATGGATGACTGATCTGAGAGATGGTTATGATTTATTGCGTGTTTCATTTATCATTGGCAGTATATGGAAGTGTTGGAATGAGACTTTAGTTGATAAGAGGTTTCTACCGGTATTCGGGTGTTGTGTGCAGCTGCTGTGAATGGAAGTTATCGCTACATGTGTTTGAGTTACGTGGTATATCGGATAATTGCACTTGAGGTTGCAGGTATGGGTTACTACAACTAGTTCGGGTCTATTAAAAGTATAGGTGTGAGGTTTTGATCGTATTGATGTTTTCAGAAGTGAAAATATGGTTCTATGGTTTATGAGCTAGATTGGATTGTGTAATTTTAGTTAAACGGTGTTTTCAGACCTATATGAGATAGGGTGACGTGGGATCACCCCCGGCTATATGCATGGTAAGGTTATTCAGCAATTGGTGGGCTTTTAGAACAGCTCTGGGCACGTTCGAGGACGAACGTGTGTTTAAGTGGGGGAGGATGTAACGACCCGACCGGTCGTTTTGAACTTTTGAACTTTGATCGCCAGTTCCCGGGCATGACTTGCCTCGTGTAACGTATTATAACTGATGTAGATCGTTGGTTTTGGTTTTCAGGAAAAATCAGTATGAATTTGAAGGAACAGTCTCAGTTGAAAGCTTTGAATTTGAAAGGTTGACTAAGAGTTGACTTATTTGTATATGAGCCCGGATCGGAAATTTTATGATTTGTATAGTTTCGTTGGGTGATTTATGACTTAGCAGCGCGATCAGAATACATTTTGGAAGTCCGTGGAAGGATTTGGCTTGAATTGGCAAAGTTAATATTTTGGCGAATTCCGGTTGATAGGTGAGATTTTGATCCGAGGGTCGGAATGGAATTCCGAGAGTTGATGTAGCTTCGTTATGTCATTTGTGATGTGTGTGCAAACTTTCAGGTCATTTGGACGTCGTTTGGTCGACTTTTTGATCGAATTCAGATTTCGGATGTTTTGGAATTTTTAGGCTTGAATCCGATGGTGATTTGATATTTTGATGTTGTTTTGAGCGTTCCGAAGGTTGGAACAAGTTTGAATTATGTTATGGGGTGTGTTGGCATGTTTGGTCGGTGTCTCATGAGGCTCGGATATGTTTTGGAAGAGTTTTTGGAAGATTTTACCGTTTTGAGCATAAGCATGTAATGATCCAAAGGTCCATTTTTAGTTCTAGAGATCAAAATTTGATTTTGAGACTTCCAAAATTTTGATAATGAATTATAGGACTGATATGGAAAGTTTGGTCTAATTTCATCAAGTCGCGATTGGGTTTTTGACACGAAACATGAGTTAATTGTTTAACGAGCGAAATGGGTAATAGAATTAGCAAATGAGACCCGAATTGAGTTTCGACTGAAGGGCTATGTTCGTATTATTATTTGTGACTCATAGGAACAAGAATCATCGAATTCTGAGTTCGTATGATGGAGTTAGAGCCTTTTTAGTGAAAAGAAAAGCTGCTGTAATTTTCTGGGCAGTTTCTACATTTTTTGCACGTGTGAACAGTGACCGCACCTGCGTGAACAGTACCCATGTACAGTACACGTGAACAGTACGTGAACACTACACGTGAACAGTAAAAACGAATGAACAATACCCCTGAAATTCTGGACAGTTTTAAGTCTAGCAGTCCGGTTTTTTGTCATTTTTTTTGGCTGCCAAGCTCGGGTTTTGGGCAATTTTGAGCGAGAAATCACGGGAATTCTTGGGGTAAGTGTTCTTGAATCCCTTTTGATTATATTTCATGAATAAATCTTCATTTTTGGCGTTAGATTATTCATATTTGAAGAGAAATGGAGGAATTTTCTAAAATTCCATAAAGATGAATTTTTAAGATTTGAAAGCCAATCCGATGTCGGATTTTGGTAAAATTTGTTTGGTTGGACTCGTGGTTGGATGGGGGTTCATATTCCGTGGCTTTTGTCATATTCCGAGATGTGGGCCCCACGGGCGAATTTTGAGTGCAATTTCGGATTTTTAATGGAAAATGTAGAATTTCATATGGAATTAATTCCTACAATTTTTATTAACTGAATCGAATTATTGTGGCTAGATTCGAGGCATTCAGAGGTCGACTTGAGAGACAAAGGCATCGCCAGCTAGAGGATTAGCCGGTTCGAGGTGAGTAATGATTGTAAATGATGTCTTGAGGGTTTGAAACTCCGGATTTGCACATCGTAGTGCTATATTGAGGTGAGACACGCGCTGGATGATGAGCGCGGGGTCTTTTAGTACCAGGGATTGTGACTTGGTCCATCCCGATTGATGATTTTACCGCATATTTGATTGAAACTTATTTGTTATCATTATGATTTGGGCTAATTGCCATACTTGGGCTTCGTGCCAATTATTTGAATCCTTTGGGAATTTTTATCACTATTTCCTCACTGTTTTGGTTTATATTTAAACTCAGTTCTGCTGATAATTATTGTTTTACAAACTCAGCCGCTTTTATGCAGATTTGAAAACTGAAATGATATTTCTAAATGGTATTTTGGGCTAAGAACTACTGTTTTACAAATGCCCGAGGGGCTTATGATGATTTTCGGACTGAGTGAGACCGTGGGCCATATGTGAGGATATGTTGAGTGATATGAGGCCGAGGGTCTGAGATACTATTTATGCCACGCGGTGGCTTGAGTGATGTGAGGCCGAGTGATATGAGGCCGAGGGTCTGAGATACTTTATATGCCACGCGGTGGCTTGAGTGATGTGAGGATATACTGAGTGATGATGCTACGAGGTGGCTTAATATAGCAGTTGGGCCGTAAGGGGCCCCTCCGGAGTCTGCACACCCACAGAGCGCGGGTACCCATTGTTCTGAGTGATTGATACTATGCCCAAAGGACTGATATGAGTGATTGTGAGGTAGCCCAAGGGGGTGATATTATTCTGAGAGTGAGCCCGAGGGGCTGTTACTGAACAGATATTGAGCGCAAGGGGCTGTTACTGTTCTGATATTGAGCCTGAGGGGCTAGCACTGTTCTGATATTGAGCCCGAGGGGTTGGCACTGTTTTGATATTGAGCCCGAGGGGATGGTTCTGTTGATATTATGCCCGAGGGGCGGTTTGTTGTACATGTTTTGCCCGAGGGGCTGTTTACATTTCTATCATTTTTGTTACTCACTTGTAAACTACTTGCTTTACTTGTTGGAAAAAGGGAGATTTTCACTTGATTTCTCACTTCTTTACTGTTTAAAGTGATTTTACTACTTCAATATGGAATACCTTGCGTTTTTACGTGATTTCTTGCCTTCAGTCTTTATTTATTATTATTACTCACTGAGTCGGAGTACTTACATTACTCCTTGCACCTTGTGTGTAGATTCAGGTATATTTTGGCTGATCGGAGGCAGAATCATCAGAGTTTAGCAAGGTAGCTGCCGGCGTTCGCAGCACTGCTTTTCTCTCTCCTCATTTCATTAGTCTGTATTTGTACACTCCAGACTTTCAATTGTATTTATACCCTAGTAGATGTTCGTGACTTGTGACACTCCGGTTAGGGATGTGTCGGGTTGTGCTTCCGTTAATTATATCATTAAATCATATTTAAACTGTTTATTAATGTTTAACTATTTTTGAAAAGGCGATATGGGTTTGTTGGCTGGCCTTGTCTTCACGAGAGGCGTCATCACGACCGGAGCGGGGTTTGGGTCGTGACAATGTCAAACTCATACAATTCAATTGAAGAATTTATAGCATCCATAAAAATCAGGTCAGTGATCATATTGTCAAATTGAGAGACCCTTCTAAAGAAATGATTGAAGCACTCCAAAACAAACAAGAGGCAAATGTTTCTTCCCACCAAGACTCTAAAAACACTAGATGTTACTAACTTACTATATATGGTTTGGCAACCCATTAGCACATTACACAACTTTGCAAGATGAAAACCTAAAATGCATAATAAGTATTATTTGTTAAATTAATTAGAACTAGTAGCTCTTTCTTCACTGATTCATACTCTTCCCTTTTCCATTCCTTGAAATGGGAAGTGTTGGGATACTCTGTTCATGCAAGAAGTAGTTCTTCGGATCCACCTTAGTTTTCACTTTCACTAGCCTATTGAAATTGTCCTTGAAATACTTGTTTCCCCAAATACTAGCTTGTATAAAACTAGAACTCCCATTCTTGTTCATCCCTAAATCAAGATCTCTATAATTCACATAAGCTTGTCTAGGAAACATAGAAGCATAAGGGGTCATGTAATTATAAAGTCTTCTGATCCAATCAAAATGTTTTGTGGCTAATTCTTTATCAGGGTCATTCCAAAGTGTTAAGTATTGAACCATGTAAATGACACCTTTTCTATGAGGAAAAGGGGTTTCAGATTCTGAGATTTTAGCCATCATTCCACCATATGGATTCCATATCATTAATGGTGAGTCTTCTTCCAATAGCCTTTTCCATAACCCTTCAAGACCATCTTCAGGAATTGGCTCTTTCACAAAATCTGATTTTGCTTTGAAGTAATTCTTGAACAAAGATTTCCCTTGAAGGAGTACTTCTGGTGGGGTGTTACTTGGATAACCAGCAATGTACAAAATGGACTTAATCCAACTCATTTCTGTACAATCTTTTTGTGTCAATCCCAGTTCAGGAAAATTCTCATTCATTATTTCTAAAAGTCTGTCACTTCTACCAAGAAATAATGAATTATAAGCCATTTGGATAGTCTTTTCACCTTTTTTATCTTTCTTGTCAACCACATTCATGATCACCCTAATGAAGAGATCTTCATAAATCTTGTCAGCAACTTGTTGCCATTTGTAAATAATCTTTGTCCCATTTTGTTCTAGTGTTTTTGAGACAGTAAAAACTGTTACAATTGATGGAACAGGGACTAACCTTAACTTCCAAGAAAGTATAATCCCAAAACTAGCTCCTCCACCTCCTCTAATAGCCCAAAACAAGTCTTCCCCCATACTCTGCCTATCAAGAATTCTACCATTTGCATCAACAATTCTAGCATCCTCAACATTATCTGCTCCTAACCCATATTTTCTCATCATAGTACCATATGCTCCACCTGTTATGTGTCCACCAATTCCCAAACTAGTACAAAGACCAGCTGGAAATCCATGAGTCTTGCTCTTTTCAGAAATCCTATAGTATACTTCACCAACAGTTGCCCCAGCTTGAGCCCAAACAGAGTTGTCCTCTATGTTCACCTCGATTCCTCGGAGTTTTGAGAGATCAAGAATAATGAAAGGAGACTCCATTTCAGAAATGTAAGAGAGACCTGTTTTAAAAAATAGTAAGAGTATTGAGTTAAAAGAAGGTCGTTCAAAATCTTCATCTTATTTCATGAAAGACATGTTCGTTTAAATTTAAAACTTAAATTTAGATTCAAGATTAAATAAAAGTGAAAATATCAAGTCTTCTAATTTATGCATGAAACCTTCAAACTCATTTTCGTCTTTCAATGTGGGATAATCCCACTTTATATATATTTAGGGCGGGAGGTAGAGTTTAGGTTACAGGTTCGACCGAATTTAGTAATTTTGATCTAAATCTTGTATTTACCTTAAGAAATTTATTAAATATATGCAAATTATTGATTTAGAACCCAACAACATTACTGAATCCGTAAGCTTCAAATCCAGACTCTACAGCCAAAGGCGAAGCTAGAATTTAAACTTTATGGGTTCTAAATTCTAAGATAGCAACATTAGGTGTTAGTAATTGGGTTTTGAATTTAATTTTTGTACATATTTAATAAATTTTTTAATACAATATATAGGGTTTGCAGTTATTGGGTTTGGTCTAACCCATACTTTGGCTTCTACCTCTGCATATATTACAATATATAACGTACCTTCGTAATCATGGCCTCCACTTCTAACTCTAAGCTGAAGACCAAGCTGTTTTGAGCAAATGACAGCAGCTTGGACATGGGATTCTGCCATTGGTGTAAAAATAAGCTGAGGTTTAGGAACAGAAGGCACTAACAATCTGAGATTTTGTGCTGTGGATTGTAAGATTGTGGTGAACGAAGCATTGGCTGGGGTGACGAAAGCTGTGGAAAAAGGGACACAGTAATCAGAATTCTGGCAAACACATTGGTAGAACTTTTCGTTGGTTGTATCTGAAAGAACATTTGAGGAAAATGGCAATAAGACTACTAACAATGAAAGAAAAACAAAGTTTAATGATGTCATAGTTGAGGTTCTTGAATGCTTTAGCATTGTGCTTTGGATTGGTTATGAAAATTTGAGGAGGGTGATGGTATTTATATATTGATGAAGTAAAGTTAATGTGCGATGATGACTCTATATGACATAATGCAAGTGTCAGGTTTCAAGGTTTGAATAATGTATTCTAGGTTATCAGGATTTAAGAATGGATGGTACCAAGTAATTGAAGATGAATTTGAATTATATACACTGGTAGCGTAAATATTGTTTTTATATGATTAGTGAATTTTAACATGTGATAATAAGTTAATTACCATTTTAACAAGATTACCAGTAATGTTATCAAAAAAATTACATGTAATTACCTAATAAATGAACGCCATGCTAGAATTAACATGTGACAATAAGATATGAGCTTCTGTACTTCTGAAGATGTTTAGGAATGTCCCACGAAGCTCACAATTAATATAGGATTTGAAAAGATACTAATTATGTATAATAATCAGAACTTATCTTATACAAATTACAGACAGTACATACGAGACAAGACACCTACAAGAACAAAAAACAAAGCATGGCGTTCAAGATGGAGAAGCTCAGACTTAACGTAAGAGCAACCATTTCTTGCTACTCAAAGAAAGAGAAAACAGGAAGAGGATTACACTTTAAGCAAATAAACAAATAGATAAAGAGATAGAGGAAAAAATTAAGACATGTTTATCACTGCTAAAGATTGTGATGGAATAGTTAGGAACCCTCCACTCTTATACAAGTATTGGACACTTAATTAGAAAAAAACATGTTTATCATTTTATTGTTCTAATTGGCATCATTTTAATCTTATTATTCTTATGAAATCATGAATTGGTGCCTTCTACGCATTTCCTTTCTACAATGATCTTAAGTTAATGCACAATAATAATTGAGTTAATATTCAAATATTTATAGATATTTAATATATATATATATATATATATATATATATATATATATATATATATATATATATATATATATATATATATATATATATATATATATATATATATATATATATATATATATATATATATACCTCTTCTATGTTATTTGTGGTTACTTGACTTGTTGGGGTGGTTGGAATGGTTTTGAGGAAGTTTCAAAGTGAATTGGCCGGGACACCTAGTCCCAAGGTTGGAGGCTTAAGTTGAAAGAGTTGACCGAAGTTTGACTTTTGCGTAGACGACTCCATAATTGTGTTTGGATGATTCCGATAGCTTCATATGGTAATTCTAGACATAGGCGTATGTCCGCATGTTGATTTTGAGATCCGTAGGTTGATTTGGTGGTTTTGGTGAAAGTTAAAATTTTGGAAGGTTATGAAGTTTGACATGAAGTTGACTTTGTTGATATCGAGTTCGGGTTTTCGTTCCGTGAGTATGAATAGGTATGTTGTATCATTTGGGACTTGCATGCAAAATGTGAGGTAATTTGGAGTTGATTTGATATAGTTCGGCATGAATTTTGGAAGTTGAAAATTCATTAGTTCACTCGCACCTGCTATGGATTGGCCGCAGGTGCAAGGCCGCATAAGCGACAGCTTGATTGGAGAAGTGAAGGTGGAGTTTGCTGAGGGAGTCCGCAGATGCGGACAGCTGGTCACAGGTGTGCATTGAGTCCGCAAAAGCGGCTAGAATCCCACAGAAGCGAATGAGCGGGGAGTTAGTGGTTTCCGCATCTACGAAGTAAATTCCGAAGATGCGATGTCGCAGGTACGCTCTATTTGACGTAGGTGCAGTTTTGCTGGACATATTTTATAATCAAGGGTTTCATTAATTTTCTCATTTTGGAAGTTGTGGAGCTTGGCTAATGACGATTTTGTGAGACATTTTGCTGCAATTGAAGAGGTGAGTAAAGATAATTCAATTTTGTTGATAAATATTGATTGCCCATTGATTATTACACCTAGTTTATGTGAATTTAAGGTGAAATTTGGGGATTTTAGGCTATGTTACTGGAGAGTGAGATTTGGTGATTTGAGTGTCGATTTGTGGTTAGAATTGGATGAAATTAGTATGGCTGGACTCATCTTTGAATGGGTATTCGGAATTTACAAATTTTATCGGGTTTCGGGGTGCAAGCCCGAGGTTAAATATTTGGGTTGACTTTGCATATTTGATTCAAGACCTTAACTTTATCATTTGGAATTATTTCTGATCGCTTTTATTGACGATATTAAGTTGCTTTGACTAGATTCGAGTCACTGGGAGGCCGATTCGTGTGGTAAGGACTTTTTGGAGTATTGATTTGCGCATTTTGAGGTATGTAACATATCTAAACTTGGATTTGAGGGTAATTACCCATGGGAACCATGCTATATGAGGTGTATTGGGGTGACGCACATGCTAGGTGGCAGGCGTATGAGCGGGCATCATAGTAATCATGATCCGAGTTGACTTTTAGACTATTACCGAACTTGTTTTGCTAGCATATCTTGTTATATTCGTATTTTTCCTACTTGTTTGATTATCTGAGCCTTGATTCATGTTAGAAATCATGTTTAAGCTACATAATTATTCGGTTGAGATTTAATGAGGACTATTTCTATTGTTTTGAGCTATCTATCTTAACTGTAGTTATACACACTGTCATGGTTCTTCATTTGTATATCATATCTCAATTTCTGCTTATTATTCGCAGTTACATGGCACATTGTTGTGGCTTTCCATATGTATAAAACACCCCATATTTTCATACGTAAGAGTACGTCGTAAGTCAATTGATGTAAGTTCAGAAATAAGATTATATTTGAAAGTATATAAAGTAAGTTAATCCTATTACCTTGGAAGTTACAAATATTTAAGATCAAGAATAACAAGTACCAAGAGGGTTGGAAGGCTTAGAAGCTAAACGAATTGAAAAAAATAAGTTTCGTCGAAAGTCGACAAGTTGGGAATGTTATGACATGTACTTTTGGGGTGAGACTAGAGTGTTTAACATGATAAGGAGGTTATATTATGAGTTAATATAGTCGTATGTTGAGTTTTGAAGTGAAGCGAGTTGTGGAAGAAAAGTTGGCGAAGGTCATCATATGTTACATTCATAAATGTGCTAAAAATTAGGTCAAATATAGCAGTGCTTTTCTCTAATATAACAAGTATTATAGTTCTATTAACCTATCAAATTTAAGATCTATGAGTCTAGTTTCCAACGTAATATACCGTTCATCGATACAACATCGTAGTATAGAGATATTCGCGTTTTCGCAAAACTGCGCAAACAGCTCCCTATAGGATCTGCTTAGGCAGTTGAGATATCTTGATATATATGGTACGCCTAAAGCCCGTTTTAACTCATTATTATTTACTCTCATCAGACCCTAGACACTAAAAAACTTTCTCTCAAAGTTCTCTCATGATCCAAGACCCAAACCAAAGGCATACAACACAAATAAAGTGTTGGGATCTCGTGTCACTAGTGAGTTTCTTGACCTTCTTGTGGTTGCTGATTTGGATGTGGTTACAGCTTGTGTGAGGATTTGTTTAAGTCCTGTGAAATACTCTCTGAAGGTTTTCATATCAATCCTATGTGATTTGAAGTCTTCCAAAGTGATTCTAGTGTCGAGAAACCCGAATTGATTTATAGTTTCGCTTCCTTGTTCTTATGGCTGCGTTGGAAGGATATTTCGTGGTGAAGTAAGCTCAAATTGGAGTTGTTATATCTGTTTAAAAGTAAGGAACCTCTTAATCTACATGTATTTAAGCTTATCCAAGTTACGGTTAAGTCGTTGAAGCTATAACTTGTGATCGATCGAAAGGCTTATTAGTAATGTTGTTAATTGTTGGACTGTTTGGGAGGTGTTCTTGCAGCGTTTTACGGCTGGAAAATTTATGGAATAACCTGAGTATATTGTGTTGTTATTATCAATATTTTCTTGTATATAAATAAGAGGGAAAGAGTTCAAAATATAGTGTTATTAGACATGAACCGAGCTTGCCTCTCGACGTGTTATTGTGCTAGTCGTGTTCCATATAGCTATTGGTTGTTGTTTGGGCTGTTTGGTGACTTTTAGTAACTTATGGAATTTAGTACAAATAGGAAAGATGCTTTCCATTTTCTTGTAGAATATGGTTTTGACATATGAGAGTAACAACGCTTATGTGATGACGACGAAGTCGGCTTACACATTGGAGACGTAAGAAGACCATAATGAGCTTGGTTGACAATCGGAAAGAATATTGCAAAGGTATGTTAAGGAACATCCTTCTTTCTTTTGGCATGATCTAAAGTAAAATGAACGTAAACAATATGCTATTTCATAACGGGTCTACTCTTAGCAACTACCGAGCCACGCTATAGTTGGCCGGGTACGACACCTATTATGCAACCACTAATTAGTTGGGTTTTAACGAGTTCCACGTGTCCAGGTACAATTCCACCGAGCCTTATGATAGTCTGGTACGTTTTTACCGAGTTGTCTTCGATACCGGGTACGACATGATGGTGATGATTCCTAAAGAGGCGTATGTTTTTAAAAGTTTATGTATATATATGTATCATGATTTTCATGTTAGTAGCCCTCAGAGGCACTCAGATGCTACAGGTTGTATCTCATATATCTCTCGTTACATTATAGTTCTTATTTATATTTTCCTGCCTTACATACTCGATACTTTATTCGTACTGATGTCCTTTTTGCTTGAGACGCTGCATTTCAAGCACACAGGTCCTGGTAGATAAGGTAACAATCCTCCTAGTAGGCTGTTAGCTCAGCGGAAGGTGTTGGTGCACTCCACTTGTTCCAAAGTTGCCTATTTGGTCGGTATGCTTTGGACATATAATGATTGATGTGGCGGCGACCTATCCCGACTTTATGACACTTATGTACTCTTATATGCTTGTAGATAGATGTCATGTATACTTGTATGGCCTTGTCGGCCTATGGTTTGAGTGTAAAAATGATAATGTCGGCCTTATAGGCTGGTATGTCACATGTATCAGTTTTTATATCATGTTGTGTCGTCCTATGTCGAGTATTCCTCTAGGTTTTATTCTAGTTATCTCATGATGGCCTTTCCGGTTTACTTACCCATGATAGTACGATAATAAAGATATGTTACGTTGGTACTCAATTGAATAAGGCACCGGGCATCCGTTGCGGCCCTTCGGTTTAGGTCATACAAACTTGGTATCAGAGCAGTTCTGTCCTAGGTAGTCTACAAGCCGTGTCTAGTAGAGTCTTGTTTATGAGTGTGTTGTGAACTACACTTATAAGAAGGAAGCTATAGGGCATTTAGGACCGTCACTCTTTCTTCTTACTCTAGATCATGTGGTAGAGCTTAGTTATAAGAATTCAAACTCCTAAATTCTATTTAATTTGTAATTATCTAGAAAGATAATTGGTAAGAGAATGAAGGTGGTTGTGGAATAGTTTGGTTAGAGGAACTCAATTTTTCATCATGCTTGTGATGAGTATATGTAAGGTCTTCAGTAGATCATGCATGTACCAAGACGTATGAGTTTCTTGATAAGGAGACCTAAGGCATGAATATCTATCTACCCATATGGTAAAAAGCAACGAGAGAATCAGAAGGTAGATACAAGTGTCAAAAGCAAAAGAAGCAAGGTGAAGAAGGGTACAAGATACCAAGTTAGTGAAGATTATGAGTATTTACAATTCAGGCAGATAAATATAAGCATTCTGAGTTACTTTTCAACAGTAATAGAGATATGTACACTTGACAACACCCATCTCAGTTATCCCCTGTTGGAGCTAACAGATATAGTTTAAGAGAAGGATGAGGTATCAGGATCCAGATAGGGTTAGAGTAACCCAAAATGGTTGATGAGTTTCTAGTGTTAGCTGACATTTCCGAAAGATATTGCAAGCATGATAATAGTTCTCCTAGTGAGACACCCATATAGTGCACTCTAGAATAATGTATTTAGATATGAATACTAGAATGTCAAAACAAATTAGAAGATTGGTACTGGAATCCTAGAAGGAATGAATTTTTACCTTTGTATGGCTCCCGTCCCTAGTAAAGAGAGAATGTTAGGCGACCCAAAGAGGCAATGGATGGATCAAATGGATCTGAAAGAGAAAAAATATTTTGTTGAAGTTTTCATAATAAGGCGATAGATAGAAATATTAGCAGGAACATAAAAAGAGAGTAAATGAAGAATTATGAGTAAGATGGGATAAATGGGTGATAACGGTAAATCAAAATATGATAGGATGACAGAGTCTATAGTCAAGTGAAGGAAAAGACAAGAGGTGACAGGCCTTGAGGCAATAAAAGAGTATAGGACAAAATTAATATCCTCAATTAGAGAAATGAGTTGGTGACTCCAACGTGATTACTAGAATGAAAAGTTAGACCTCGGAGTAATAAAAATCAGTATGGTCTAGTGAATAAGATAAACTGAAAATGAATTAGGGACCTAAGGATTTGATAATAGTCGATATCGTGAGAATTTTAGGGACCGCATTCTGACGATAATAGAATGGACAACAGAAGAATAACCTTTAAAGGTCATTCAGGAAGACGCTACCCTAAATCAAACACTGTGAGCAGAGTTAAGCTTAAGGGACTAATGGTTCCAACTACACTAGGTGTCACCCTCATGCGTAAGGAATTCAGTTATCCTTGGTACAGAAAGGTTATCGCAAGGTGAGTAAGATGTCAGTGAAGATGTGAAAAGAAAAATGCCAAAGATGAAGAGGTAACTGTGGAATAGTAAAGGAAGAATATGGTAAAAAGGAGAAAGGAATGAGATTCCATTTATTCAGATCTTACACATATGTTACGACTCTAGAACATTATCCAAACACGACGCCGGTAAGAGGCAGTAAGGTTTCCCGTCAAGGATGTTAATTGGTAAATAAGTGTGAATGGACACTTGATACTTAAGGAGCTAGTGCGAGGGGTAAGTTAAGACCAAAAAATAAAAACCATAACCCAATAGGGGTACATAGAATATAGATATGAGAATGGATCAATGAGTAGTCTGTAGTTGATTCAGGAAAAGTCTAGTTATGGATAGATAAGAGGTCATATATATGTCAACAGATCATGTAAGATAAACACATTGAACCCCATCATAGGGAATTCAGTCTCACTGATACGAGATCGCAATCATTGAAAATTTTTCAGAGAGAAGTTGGGGTACTTAAATGTACTGATTAAGTTTTACGAAAATAAGAGAGAGTGACACTAAGGAGACAATAAAAATTTGAGTTCAGTACTAACCTTACGAGCACAATGGCACGGAGGTATGTAAATAAGGATATTTATAGGCGAGTAAGAACATCAAAAATTCTATTACGTATACGATGTAATAAGCTCGCAGCTTTACAAGGGTCAGAGGGTCTCCCCTAAGTACTACAATAAAAGACTAGTTGAGGAAACAAGAAAGTAGGCTTCAACCTAAGCTTAGTGACCTAAAGAATAAATGATCTTATAACAAAAGTTTCACTAAAACATCGTATGCACTCTATAAGAAAGCGGCACCTACTGTGACTAATGAACGGGAAGTAAAATCAAAGGAAATATTCGAGATCATATGGGTTGCATGGAATTCCAATATGTGCGGGAACTAAAATAAGCCATGTATTCATGCAAAAAGTGGTATAACAACTAGGATAAGTAATAGCTTACATTTAAAGACAGCTGAGTGATGAGTGGTGATTCTACCACTCAATCTAGTCTCTTTCCTTAGCATTTATGTCCTTTAACTTTAATATGAGGTCATTTACGGTATGTATTGTTAGATTTTCAAGTAAATAATTTTATGAAGTGATTTGAATTGAATTGAAGTGGAATTGAGCAAAAGAGGGTGAAAATAATGCAAAAACTCCCCTGTGATTCTGCATCTGCGGAAGAATGGTCGCAGAAGCGACCCCGCTTCTGCGGTAGAGTCTAAGCTTCAAAGAAATCGCATATGCGAGTCATTTTTTGCTTTTGCAGTAGCGCATCTGCGCTTTTGGAGTCCGCATCTACGGTGTCAAGCATATTTCAACATTCCGCTTCTGTGATAAGCTATCCGCATCTACGAGAATTTATCCGCATATGCGGTCAACGAGCATCAGACCTGGACAAATTAGGAATTTCACATTTTCTCCTTCCCAAACCATTTTTATACTCATCCAAGCAGATCTTTGGGATATCTTTTTGGCTTATTTTTAGTTCCATAAAATAGATAAGAACAAGTCTTGAAGCTAGAATTTGCACACACTTGGGTTTTGAAGATTTCAAGCTTGTGGTTAAGGATTTCTTACCCATTTATGTTTATTTCTTCATTTTCTTGCTTTGTATTGTATATCTAAGTGTGTATTATTTATTTCCAACACTTGAATTTTGTTTATGGAAATATTCATGTTTAAACTGTGGATTAAATACCTTGTTGTGCTTATGTATTGAATGATTTTTATCCTTTTATGAAGTGAGTTATTGTTTCTTTAATAATTCTTGTTCTTTAATGTTTCCAAAGGGATTAGCTAACCCCAGGACTCGCCCATTAACTCCGAATTAATTGTGGAAAAGATAATTTGGGGTTGGAAAAGATTAATTAACAAGAACTTGAGGCTTTAACCCTCATTTTATAGATTCTACCTAGGGGTAGGATTAAACTACTTGTAGCCATTCCGGGTGTGCTTAATCTCTTAATTGTTTTAGGGATAATTCAATTAGGAAGTCTTGTTGGTCTTCGGAAGAAGCTAATTGAGAATTATTATCCGTGGCTAATTAACATAAACTCGCTCATATTTGTAAAACCATGAAATACATTGGATCGTTACTTGAGTGTAATTCCCGATGCATCCTTACTTGTAGCCATTGATTATTTTACTTGCTTTCTAGGTTATTTTACATTTCCGCATTTAGATATAAAACATTTTCAAAACCAATTCTAAGTGTTTGACATTGCGCGATAAATGATAATTTTTTTACATTCCTAATCGGCTACACATTGTTCTCTATAGGATTCGACCCCGACTCATAGTTGGGTAAATTATATTGCATGTGACCATGTACATTTACTTTTTAGTAGTGGATTTGGATGCCATCAAAATTGGCGCCGTTGCCGGGGAACAGTTTGGCGTAATTTAGGTTGTTTGAGAAATAAGCGTAAGTGCTTTGGTCCAAACTTGTGAATATTTGTGTAATTATTTTTCTTACCTAGGTCTATTTTTCTTGTTTGTTTCTTGTTTATTTTCTTAGTTTTGAAAAATGACATCATTAAATGAAATTTGGTCGAATGATAGTTGTTCTTACTTTGATGACCCTTGTCCTTATTGTGGAGGACCACACTCGTGGCAAAATTATTTAAATTCTCCTGGGGGTGGATTGTGCACACAATCTCAAACCCATGAGTTGAGTATTTGTGCTAAGTGTGGTTTTTAAAATGGTCATTGGGATGATTGTGCATATTTGTCCTTCCCTTCCCCAAGCCCCCGCTATGATGATTCTACTTTTTGTGATGAAAATTATAGGGCTATGGAAGTGGAAGAAGTTGAGCATGGCCGAAATGAAGAGTTCAAGATCATGTTGGAATACCTACTTGAAGGAGGAAACAAAGAACAAAGTGCCTTGGAGGAGCTTTGGGAGAATAGTCTCCAAAATGACTTGGCACTTTGAAGGTTGCACTCACAAATGGGAGAAATGCTTGAAGCTTTAGAGGTCCAAAAAGCCTTGGAAGCTAATGAGAGCCAAGAATTTTTCTTAGATGTGTAAGCCGAGAATCCTTCCTTGGCACTTGATCAAAACCAAGAAAAACTCTCAAATGCTAAAGATGAGAAGATGATGCTCATGTTGGAGACCATTCTTGAAAATGAGGAGAAACACAACTTTGCACTCGAGGACTTGAAACAAGGCTTGTCTTACAATGATGAACATATTCACACTTTGGAAGAGCAAATGAAAATATTGGTTGAGGCTCACTATGCCCACCAACTTGAGAGTGTGGGATAAAGCCAAGAAGAGTCCAATTCTGAGGAAGAAAGTGAGCTTTACTTTGAGGATTCAAGAATTGAACATCCGCCAACCGACTCCATAAGTATTAATGATGCCGAGAAAATATGGAATTAGAGTCATTCGGTGTAAATGAAAAATTGGTTGAAATTGACTCTAATTCGGGGGAAAAGCAGGATGTCAAAATCCGAGAAAAATTGCAAGTTGGAGGTTTGAAGTCACATTCCAAGCATTTTTCAACATTGGAAGTCTGTGGTGATATGGAAGTTGAACTACACGGATCAATGAAGGATTGTGAGGAGGAAAAACTCATATCATACATCCTGCAATTTGAGGGAACAAGAAAGGAAAATGACATTCCTCACATAAGAGCCAAGAAGAGCAAAATGAAGAATTTAAGGCTTGGCTTAATCATCGACTTACCACCACCCATCGCTCATGGTCACAAGCTTGATTCCAAGATAGTTGTCCAGTTCATATCATCCAAGTGGCGAGAAAAATGATAAAGTTGAGTTGCATCGCGCCACGACGTTAAATGCGGCGCTTAGTGGGAGGCAACCCATCGGTTTTTCAAAATGTTTAGTAATTTTTGAAATTTTCTTTTTTAGAATAAATTAGTATATTATTTTTGACTAATATGCCAAGTTTCAGATTTTTTAGAGCTAAATTAAGGAGTTCGGGATGTAGGAAGTGCACAAAAACAACAACTACAATTCTGGGCACCAGTTATTTGGTGTAACCGCATCTGCTGAAGTTTCCTTGCAGATGCGGTCACGTAGAAGCACACTTTGCACCATAGAAGCGGTCCATTACGCAGAAGTGGGTCCCTGGCCGCATACGTATCTTCGCAGAAGCGGTATAAAAACTGCAGATGCGAAAATCGAGTAGTGTTAAAAAAAATTAGAAGTCTGTATACTCTGCATACTGCTCTTTGCCCAGGTATCCTCTGCATCTATTCCCCCAGCCCTAACTCCCCCAAGCTCTTACACTCTCCAAAACATCCACTACTCCAGATTTCTACTGCACTCACACGAGACTCAAGTATTTTCTTTTAAGTCTCATCTACTTCTCTTATCTTTTCTCTCTTTCTCTCTTCTTCTTCATTGCCAACATACCTACATATTTTTTATTTTATTTTATTTGATTTTTTTATTTTCTATTTAATTGCTGTTAGTTTTAGGAAGTGAGGGAAATTGGTTGAGAGATTCATATGTGTGTGCTGCACTTGTTGAAACAAATTTGTGGGAAATATGAGTAACCAAATTGTGTGAAGAAGAGGCTATGTTAAGCTGCTTGCAAGATGTTCAACAAAATGCTTAAAAGAAAGTTTCTTGCTAAATACCGTAAAATCGGTCTCAATAGAATCATAATATCATGTAGTGCGACTAATTTAGAAGACTTGAGTATAAATTAGGTGCCAAAATCGAGTTAAGAATTGAAAGATATGAAAAAATCTTGGCGTTTCAACCATTGCCTGAGAACCACAGATGCGGTTTCGCACCTGCGTCGACTGTTTCGCAGGTGCGATTTCTAGAAACTTGGGCAAAACTGCAAATGCAGTGAACTTTTCGCAGAAGCGAAACCGCTCCTACGGTTACTGTTCCGCATATGCGAAAATTGGGCAGATTGCACAATTCCAATAGCTTTGCAATAAGGCCTTCCCGGGCCCGTTCAACCTGATTCTTTGGTCTAATTGCAGTGTTTTGAATTGCTTAACATGATTCTATTTCCCGACTGACTTTGTTTTGATTTTATGAAGGTACTTTGAGCTAAAATGGACCCGAACATAAGTGAAAATGCCCCACAACAACATGAAATTGAGGAAGAGGTTGAGGAACCGTTTGATGAATCACGCTTCATGTCGGCTGACTGTCAGCGTAGATATTTGGACAACCTCGTCAACCAAAGGATAGTGCTTGAAAAGGGGATCAACGAAGAAAAATTGGCCGAGAAGCTCCCGGATTTCTATGCCCGTCTTCATACCTCCGGATGGTCATGCTTCATTCCCACTACATGCAAAGCTAATGAGGAGTGGTTCGCGAATTCTATGCTAACCTTAAGCGCACAGACTTTGCCAGCCCACAACTCATCATTCGAGGAAAATTGGTAAGGTTTGGGATAGAACATATAAATGACACTCTGGGGATTCACAACTATCCAATGGAGTCGGTGCAAGAGAAAGATCAACGTGACAATGGGGAATGGCTTGTCTCCAAACTCTACCCTCCAAGCATGAGAGCCAAATGGGGAAACAAGAGAAAAGTCTCGAGGTCAATTGACTTCACAGTTGAAGCAAAAATGTGGTTTTACATCTTATGCAACAGGGTGTCTCCTTGTGGAAACGTCTCAGATGTCTCCTATACCAGGGCTTTGATTATTGCATGCCTCTTGGACGACATTCCTGTGAATGTCGGTTACTATGTTCTGTGGGAGCTGAGGGAGTATTTGCGGGACAAGGATGCAGGGATGATGTTCCCTTCATTGATCACACAACTCTTTCATCCTTCCCGGGTAAAGAGGGGCAGCTGTTGGTACCCAATATTTCTGTGTATATTTTTATATGAAAAATACTTTCAAAATAGCATATGTATGCATATATAAGTATTTACAAATATTTTTATTATTTTTCCTTAATTTTAAAGGCTTTTAAAATCAATTATATTGCTTTATTTTATCAAGAAAAATCCAATAAGTGTCCAAAATTATCATTTTTGGTGATTCACTTGTTGAATTCTCATATTTATGCTAAACTACAGCTCAGATAATTTTTGCATATTTTTACAAATTTATTTAGTTTTTTTTAAGATCAACTGCATGTAATTGCAATATTAGCTTCATTTATGATTTGATTGCATTTATATTTATAAAAATTAAGTCCAACATTTTTTAACTGATAATTATATGTTATTAATTATTTCAATACTTTCAATTTATTTCGAGAATTTAATTTGCTATTTTTTATAAAATAAATAGGAAAAATGGCTATCTAAAATCTAGCCAGATTTTATTTCAATTGTAGCCCAAATTCTACCCCAATTAAACCCAATTGAACCCCAGCCCAATTCCTAAAATTACCCGACCTACAGCCCGTTTGAATGACCCGCCCGCCCCCCTTTTAATCTAGGCCATTGATCGAAATGATCAACGGCCACATTTCAACCTTAGCTTTTTTAATTCACCAACACCCCAACCCTAATCATTTCCACCTACCAGCCGCCTCTGAACCCTCCCCCCCCCAATTCTCTCAAACTCTCTCGAAGCTTCTCAAACCCTAGCCGCCTTCCACCGCTTTCGCCCTGAAAGCCACCGGAATTCATTACTTCCAAGGCTATGGAAACCCAACACCGGCCTCCTATGGCTCCCACGCACCTGATTTCTGAAGATTTCAAGCCTGACCATGAAGAGTCGTACCCAGACCTCTGTCGATTTGAAGTTTCATGGTTATCTCCGGCTTTGCTCCGGCGTACCATGGTTGTTTGGGCCTGATTCTGACCTCTCCGACTCAGATCAGTGACTTTTCAAAGCCTTTCTCATTTCTAGGGTTCCTTTGAAACCCTAACCCTTCGAGGTTTTCTCCGATTCTTTTAGATCTGTTGTGTATCTATGCTTTCCCTAAGTTTTTCAAATAATTTCTCTGGCTTTTCTTTCAAAATTACTTTCGGAACCATTTCTTTTCCGATCTAGGGTTTTCTGGAAAAATGTTTAAGTGTTTCTCTGACTTTCTTTCTTTTTTCTTTTGTGTGCATCTGCCTCTACTATGTTCTTATATTTTTTCTTCTACCATGTTCTTATATGCTTCTTCTATTGTGTTTTCTATATCCTGTTCTTGTATGCTTCTTCTACTGTGTTTTCTATATCTTGTTCTTGTATGCATCTCCTACTATGTTTTCCTATACTATGTTCTAATATGCTTTACTGCTGTGTTCTGGTACTTCCTTCCACCATGTTCTGATATGTTTCTCCTACTATATTTTTCTACTGTGTTTTTAAGTGTTTTACTATTTTCCTTATACTAAGTTCTGTTTAAGTTTCTTCTAAAAAAAATTCTCAGCATGTTTCTGCTACTGATCTTATCAGTCTTTTCCATTATGTTTCGTGTTAGCTTCTTCTACTATATTTTCTTTGAATTCTTCTGTTATGCTTTGCATGTTACTTTTCTATCATGTTTCTCATGAGTTTTAGTTGCTGAGAGGAACATGGTAGAGGTTTTAGTTCTTTCTGAGACCTCTGAACATATTTTGAATCTCTAAAATGAGTTTCAAAACATTTGTTCTTCATATGATTCCAGCTCTTGCTAAGCTCTTCTGACTGGAACTTCTACTGATTTTACAATGACACCACAGTCTTTTTCATGCTTAACATGTTCGTATGCTCCTTATATATGATGAGTTTCCCTTTAAAATGGTTTTCAAATTTGCAATTAGTTCAAACCTCCTTCTGAATATGGCTTGATTGATTTCTTTCCATTGTTTGTTGATTTTCTCTATGATCGGCCTAAGTTAAAACCCTTCTTCATCTTTTCTGACTCGGTTCATTCATGCAAAATCTCAGACCCTTTTGATTTATTACTTGTTAATTGATTTGCTTACCTTATTTGCAAAAACTGTGTATTTCAAAATCTTGTCCTTAAATAACCTTTTATGTACTTGCCCCTAATTGCATGTTTTGCACAAAGTGTTTATTCAATTTCTTTCCTTAAATGGTTTTTACCCGTTTTGAATCTGAATCCCTTAATTAAAGGGAGTCTTGTGTAATTGATTGACAATCAGTTCCTCAACTATTTTCTTACCTTATTTCTGCCTGATTTTACACTATAAAAGGCATGACCCTCTTCACAAACAATAAGACACTTTCACAATCCTTCTGAACTCTTACTTACACATAATAGTATTCTCTCTTCTTGTCTGCACTGTGGCTTTTACAAGACTCATGCGTTTTCTCTATTTGTTTCTTTGAAATTGGTATGTCCTAATTTAAGCTTCAGCATCATCACGATGTGTTCATTTACAACTTTTATATCCATGTCTACTTTACAGTTTCTGCTGTGCATCCTTGCTCCCTATCCCCATTACCCCTATGTGTTTGAGAGTTGTGACTTAAAGCATGACAATGTGAGTTGTTGCCCATGAATAATGTTTGAACCAATGGGGTCTTAACCTCTAAGCAAACAGGCTGGAGGGTGTGCCGGAATCTCCCATTGCTGGTTATGCCCATCCCTGCTTTTCTTTTGCTCTTGCGAATTCCCCCATTCCCCTACACCCTTATGTGTACTGATTTTAAGTTATTCCCCTTTTCCCTTTCCCCTTTCAGAATGCTACTTTCGCACTTGCACTCCCTCTTAGTTCCTAAGTTCTTCCCCCTCTTGTGAGCCTTGCCTTGGGACCTTGAGTTCCCTCTAAACTTGGACACCTGAGGGCTGGCCCTTCCACACTGCACTATGGCTTAATCTGGTGATACATTTGGGTGTAAGCACTGCTTGGAGTTCTTATGAAACTCTCAGGGAACTCTGACACATCCAAATGAGAGAAAGGCTTTGAAATAAGATCTTTGGAGTTAGTTTACTTCATACTTTAGACAGGATGTCTGAATCAGGCTCTCCTTGGTTGTACTTTTTTTCTTTACTTTACTCTTTCTGGGCTGTAATAACTTTGTAATAAGACTCTCAGGGATGGCTAGTGAAAAGGGAAGGGTAACTATGTATGCAAAAAGGGGTAGATAACCTAACTATAGGAGTTTATGAATTCCTGCATTCTCATATAAACACCATGTCTATAGGAATCTTGCATTCTCATATAGATACCATGTCTCTAAGAATTTCTGCATTCTCATGTATAAATACCATGTCTATAGGAATCTTGCATTCCCATATAGATACCATGCCTATAGGTTATTTCTGAATTTCTGCATATCATATAGATATCTTACCTATAGGAATTTCTGAGTTTTCTGTGTATCATATAGATATCCTGCCTATAGGTTCTTTCTGAATCTTGTATATGCATTCCTCATTAGGCAAACATGTTTAGAGGTCTTAAATAATCAACCACAATTAGATATCATGTTCATAGGCTTTAAATGAAATTTAGCATCTAGATGGCATGCCTATAGGATTTCTGCATTTTTTACCATGTTTACAAAAGTGCCCAAAATCGACAACACATAGAAAGCATGCCTATAGGAATTTTAATCGAATCTGAACCACTTCACTCGCTTATAAGTCTAAAACTAGTAACAGTGACGCATGATCTTTTGCTAAAGCTCACCTTTCTTTAATAACAGACGGTTTTTTCTTAAATCAGTATGTATTCATGTTTACTTCATTGTTTTTGGAATCAGTAGATATCATGCCTATAGGGTCTTCATCTAACACTTAGGCAAACCATAGGGTGATAGTTTATAAACTGAATCAGATTTTATATGCTACAACCAGCAGGCAGGCCTGATTCGGGCTTCTTATCTGAACTATGTAATAAATCAGTCTGCCTCAACCTTATAAGTTTTAATCAGACCCTAAACAATACATGCAAGTCATACTACATTATGTGCTTTTTTTGGTTTAAAAAAGGTCCGTTTGAGCCCTTTTATTTGTTCATATGCTTCCCCAAACTTGCTATATGTGTTTTTTTTGTCGCCTTAGTGTTTTACATTTTGAAACCACAAATAAGCCCAATACCTCCTCCCTTAAGGATTAGTAGTCCCAAGTGCCTTTGGGGCTAAAAGGATTGGAGCGAGTAATAGCATGCAATAAGTAAACGAGACCATTCCGCACTTTAATACTTTAACGGGGTGGGAAAGGGTAGATATGGATATGATGACCATGCGATAATATCACGTGTAGCCCCTCATTGAGGAGTGATTACCGGATGTTATGTGGAGTGATCCATATTATTAATAAACCTAGGACCCCCTTCCCTTTGTATTCTTTGTTTCTTTTAAATCTTTTTTTAAACCATTTCTTTTAAGAAAACCAACTCTTTTAAGTTCCTTTTTCTTACTTTTGTTTATTTGTAACCATTACGTGAAAATTCCCTCTTATTTGAAGCCTTTATTTGCCTATGTGTTATTTGCACTTAAGTCACAACAATAGTTTGGCCGGGAACCACACTAGTGGATCCTGAGGGGTGCCTAACACCTTCCCTTTGGGATAATTTCAAGCCCTTACCCAATCTCTGGTTACTCAAAAGAAACCCCTCCTAGTGTCCTAATGGACTTTAATCATTAGGTGACGACTCTTCAATTCAAAACCCAATTCCCGAAAGGGAACGAGTTGTCTCCCAAATGTCATAAACCCGATTTCATGAGAAAAAGGGGGCGCAACACCGATGGCTAATGCCACACCTCCTTTTTTTACCTACACCCCTGGGAAGGGTGTATAAAGGGAGTTTTTTTCCAACTTAAACTGAAAATCGAAACGGGATTATTTTTATTTAAAATTCAGAGTCGCCACTTGGGATAATTTATGGTGTTACAAATTACCGATTCAAATCCCGAATCGAGGAAAAGATTGACTCTGTATTACAGTCCGCGAACCAGAAATCCGAGTAAGGAATTCTGTTAACCCGGGAGAAGGTGTTAGGCATTCCCGAGTTCCGTGGTTCTAGCACGGTCGCTCAACTATTATATTCGGCTTAATTATCTGATTTTAAACAATTATGAACCTATGTGCAAATTTTAGTTTTAATCGCTTTTATTTATTTTTTAAAGAAAATTGCAACGTTATTAAAACACGTCTCGAACCACGTCACATAAATGCACCCGTGGTTTTTGACATATTTTAACATCGTTGAGATTTGGATTTGGGTCACATAAATGTGCACCCGAATTTTAGCAATTACAAATCACAACTACGTCACGGGAACTGTACCCGTAGCCATGATAATCATTATTAATCGCGCCTAAAGCAACTAGCGCTATGGGAACTAACTAAATTTGCTCAGATTATATTGATAAAGGAAACAAATTTTACAATACCAAGTCTTTAAGACCCAAATGCATTACTGTTACCATTAATTATCATAAGAATGATCAAATTGGAATTCAAGTTTCAAAGTCAACCAAGAAACTAAGATATACACAAGCATGCAGAAAGTCACCAATTACACCAATTAAAGTAACAAAAGGCACCAAATTCGAATGATAAAATTCTCACTTGAAACATGGTTAACGTGGCAGCATTTTCATTAAAATTCAACAAGTAATTCTCACAAAAAACTAGAAATTCGACCGGCAACCTGAGCTTGAGCAGAGAACGCAGCAGAACCTCGTCGGCAACTCGAACTAAATGGAAATCTGGAATGCAAAGAAGCTTGAACGCCAAAACAGAGGCTGAAAAGCGAACGTAACGTTGGAAACTCAACTTTACAATACTGTTTCGAAGCTCGGACAATCAGACACAAACTCAAACAGAAAACGTTGCAACGCTGGAACCTCGCCGGAATCTCGAACTATCTGGCACTAAGATCTCGACTACTTGGGCACTAAGATCTTCATCTCTTGGAACTATCTGGCATCTCCCCAGCTGCCTCAAAACCCGATATGGAGCATAAGGCTGGATACTCCTGAGTCCCATCAAGAGGAAATGACGCCCGGTGGCTGGCATGTATATGACCTCATCCACAGACAGCCATCCAAATGTCCACTCTATTTGGTTTGCAGTGATGGAACGGAGGCGCACTTCCCACTATGTGACCCCTTCCGGCTGGCTGATCCCGTTAACCTTTGTGTAAAATTCTTCTACGCATGTTTTTTCTGTCGATCTATAGCTCATACATTGAGGACAATGGCATAAGTGTTCGATTACCCACACCTGTAACAACACGTTGTACCCCTCAAAAAATTCTCCTCTAGCTTTACAGGCTGTGAGAGCGCGGAAGATTTCAGCTACTATCATGGGTGCGAGGGTGCTGTTGGCCTGAGTAAGAAAAGTGCTGACAACTCCGGCTATTCGTATGTCAATATTCCCATCTTTTCTAGGAAACACCAAAAGTCCCAAGAAGACCACCATAAATGCGAAACACGTGTGTTCTTCCCACTTTAGGCGGTTTCCTTTGCTGCAGATTTTATTTTCCAGCTTGTTGAACCTTCCTACATGACCATATCTGTTATATATAAACTGCAAAGTACAAAAACCAGCTGGCAAGTCTGGGTTTTGGACCCCTGCTTATTTTCAAAAAGTCTAAGAACCTGTGGACGACTACGACCCTTGGAGCAATCAGGTACTGGTATCTCAGGGGAACTTTGGGATTCCTAATACATCCGGCTATTTCTTCCAAAGTTGGGGTAAGTTCAAAATCTGAGAAATGAAATACGTTGTGGGCTGGGTCCCAAAATGTAACCAACACCTTTATGATGTCCCCCCTAAGATTAATTTTCAATAACCCGGTAAGGCCTCCCAAGTATTGATTGATCGTGTCTTGTCCCGATTTACCAAAATCATCCCACCACATATGCAACTCCAAAGGGATTTTGTTCACGACTGCTATTGGCAAATTCTGACTTGTGCTCATTCTGCACATTTATTAGGGTGGTTAAGCAAAAATCACGATTCAATTCACTCAAAACAAATTGATACTTTTTCATTTAAAAATAAAATTCGATTTTGCAAATATGGCCTTTCAGCACCTCAGAGTCGAAGATTTTAAGGCTGTGTTGGCTAACCGGTGAAAATCTTGAAAAAATAAGCACAGGTGGCTGTTCTTGCAAAAACACCCTTCCGGCGCCCTTTTAGGGACATTCGGCTATTTTTGATAAGAATGGAATCACCCTAATTATTTGCAAACAAAAGTAAAATATTTGTTGTTTTGGGTTATTTTTGCATAAAGGAAGTTGGACCCGATGGGAGTTGCCTACGTATCCCACATCCGGTGGGAATCAAACTGGCGTAGTTCGGGCAAATTTGTCAAAATAAAACCAACTATATTTCCTTTCTAAAACATAAAAAATTTCTCTCTTTTTTTCTTTTCTTTGAAAACTACAAAAATTCTCTCTTTTTTTATAATATTTTGGCGGAGTTTCGGTATGTTTGAGACATTGGTTTTTCAAAAAGACACTTATCCCTCTCAACCATCTCATTAACCCTTCTATTTTTTCCTTATAAGGCGGTCAACATGCAAATCCGAAGCAAATGAATGCACAAGTAGCAAATAAAATGCATCATCATGGTCTTTACATTTCGGGTACACCTGTCCTAGACAGACCCAACCCCTGTGTTGAGTCTCCAAAGTCAAAATGCACATAATGCAAACAAACGTTCCTACTAGGGACCCGGCATGAGGCTGAGTTATTCTAGGTTCAAGACCTGGGTATATGTTCTAGACTGTATACCCGAGCAGTCAACTCGAGTCGAGGAGGGGGCTACGTACCGGGAACCAAAAGGCCATCCGGCTTAGTAACTTGTCTGAGCCTCTTTCTTATTTCAAGGTATGACACTAATAGAATAGGGAGTCTCGACCAGCGAGCACATCCCCGAATATGAGAAGAGAAGGGTTTCATAACAGTTTATATACAGTTCAGATAATATCAAAGCGGTAAAAGCATCACTTAGCACATTAGGCCCAAACATGTGACAAAATCAGATAATAGATAAAACCAAATACAACAATTCATCTAAGCTCAAATTCTGAACCCTGAACCAAAGATTCTGGGTTCGGTCCCCAGCAGAGTCGTCAGAGCTATCACACCTCTTTTTTTTACCTACACCCCCGAGTAGGGTGTATAAAGGGAGTTTTTTTCCAACTTAAAGTGACAATCGAAACGGGATTATTTTTATTTAAAATTCAGAGTCGCCACTTGGGATAATTTATGGTGTCCCAAGTCACCGGTTCAAATCCCGAATAGAGGAAAATATTGACTCTGTATTACAGTCCGCGAACCAGAAATCCGAGTAAGGAATTCTGTTAACCCGGGAGAAGGTGTTTGGCATTCCCGAGTTCCGTGGTTCTAGCACGGTCGCTCAACTATTATATTCGGCTTAATTATCTGATTTTAAACAATTATGAACCTATGTGCAAATTTTAGTTTTAACCGCTTTTTTTAATTTTTTAAAGAAAATTGCAACATTATTAAAACATATCTCGAACCACGTCACATAAATGCACCCGTGGTTTTTGACATATTTTAACATCGTTGAGATTTGGATTTGGGTCACAAAAATGTGCACCCGAATTTTAGCAATTACAAATCACAACTACGTCACGTGAACCGTACTCGTAGCCATGATAATCATTATTAATTGCGCCTAAAGCAACTAGCGCAATAGGAACTAACTGAATTTGCTCAGATTATATTGATAAAGGAAACAAATTTTACAATACCAAGTCTTTAAGACCCAAATTCATTACTGTTACCATTAATTATCATAAAAATGATCAAATTGGAATTCCAAGTTTCAAAGTCAACCAAGAAACTAAGATATACACCGGAATGTAGAAAGTCACCAATTAACGTAACAAAAGGCATCAAATTCGAATGATAAAATTCTCACCTGTAACGTGGTTAATGTGGCATCGTTTTCATTAAAATTCAACCAGCAATTCTCACAAAAAACCAGAAATTCGACCGACAACCTGAGCTTGAGCAGAGAACGCAGCGGAACCTCGTCGGCAACTCGAACTAAATGGAAATCTGGAATGAAAAGAAGCTTGAACGCCAAACAGAGGCTGAAAAGCAAACGTAACGTTGGAAACTCAGCTTTACAATACTGTTTCGAAGCTCGGAAAATCAGACACGAACTCGAACAGAAAATGTTACAACGCCGGAACCTCGCCGGCGACCTACGAATGTGCTGTAACAGGACTCTATCTCAACAGGAACGTTACACCAAATGGAACGACAAACTTGAAAGTCAGTCGTCAAACTCAAACGAACTCTCCACGAGCTTTAAACAAACTCCATTGACGAAACAAACTTCCGTCGCCAATTTCTGGCCATTTCCGGTGGTGATGGAGTTCAGTCGATGAAGAACAAGACTTAGGACTTTGATAGGTTTTAAAATCGGAAAATGGATATGGTTGCTTATTTTTTAGAGCTTCTTTGTTAAGCTCCTTGCTCAAGGCTTCTTAGGTCTGTGTTCTCTCCATCGGGAAAGAGAGATGAGAGCTCGTTTTTGTTTAAGGTTTTTCGGTTCCTTTTCTGGGTGAGTGTGTGTTGGTTTTGTTTTCTGAAGATGATGCATGTGGCTCGTTCTCTGTTCAAAACGCTGAAGAAAATGAACAGGCAAGGGAGGGTTGGAGAAGACGATTCGGGGGGGGGGGGGGGGAGGGGTCGTTCCTTGCGCAGCTTTTTCAGTTTTTTTGTTGTCCTTCCCCTTTCAGATTTTCGTTATCTTCTTCTTATATTGTAGAGTCTTGGTCTAGATAGTTGTAGGGTTTTAGGTTAAGGGGTATGAGCCTAGGAATTATGAGCTTGTAAATTATGGGCTATGTCCAAAATTAGGCATAAAAATGGGTTGCTCGAGCCCAAGTTCTATCCTTTCCCCGCGAACAAAACTAAAAATATGATCTCAATTATTAATTAGCCCTAGGTGTTAACATAAGACTGACCTTTAAAATAAATTATCTTTTTTTTGTTGGTATTTTTCAGTATTAAAATTGACTACAAAACATTAATGGAATAATTTTTGTAATTTTCATTTTTCTTGTAGTAAAATAAAGTAAAAGATTCAAAATTAATTAAAATAGTTATATTAGGCCTAAATTAAATATTTACGCACTAAAATATGAAAAATCTTGGGGTGGGTCAAAAATCACATGTCTACAGCTACCAGCTGATAAACCTTTTCACCCACTGAGAGTGATAGGAGAGGGTAGTGCAGTCAAAAGCAAGAAAAGGAAAGTCACCACCATGACTGCTGGTTCAGAGTCATCTTCACAGGCAGTTGCACCTGAGCGAACATTCGGGGTGCTAAACTCCGAGCTTGCATCTATTCGGGAGTTAGTGTCACAGCTTCCGAGTGGGCCTTCATCCTCCCAGCCTAGGCCCTTATACTTCTCTAGGGACAAAATGAAGAGTTACTTAGATGCACAGTTGAGTCAGAAAGATTCTCAAGAGAAGATGGCAGCATCAGTGACCAGACTTGAGGCAGCCTACGGCACTTTGGCCAAAGCACATGCAGATCTCCAGTCAGACTTCGAGAAGGAGAAGAAGAAGAAGAACAATAAGAAGAGCAAATTCATGATAAAAATGTGGAGAGGCATAAAGGCCATATTCAAATGGGGAAACCCAGGCAAGAAGATACCAATGGCGGAGAAAGATGATAGCGAGGAGTATTCCTTTATGACAGAAGTTGTTGGTGATGGTGATGATGATGATGAGACTGATGCTGATGAGGCCACAAGTTTAGAACACCATTGATCAGTCGTCTTCCCACAGTCTGCTAGTCTGATGTAGACCTCAAGGAGACCCTCAAACTATTTATGCTTTATTTTTGATATTGTGCAGTGAGGACACTGCAATGTTTTTATTTGGGGGTGGCTGTACGAGTATACTGTATTCATGTTATGATATTGTGTGCCCTTGTCGGGCTTATTTTATTGCTATGGATATTGTGTGCCCTTGCTGGGCTTATTACTGTGCTA
Source organism: Nicotiana tabacum (assembly GCF_000715075.1). NCBI lineage: Eukaryota > Viridiplantae > Streptophyta > Magnoliopsida > Solanales > Solanaceae > Nicotiana > Nicotiana tabacum. Next base: position 41,734,485 of record NC_134082.1, read on the forward strand.
TTATGGATATTGTGTACCCTTGCCGGGCTATTTTGTGTAGCAGGTGCTCTTGCTGAGCTTGGTGTGATTAATCTATTGTTATCTTTCTTTCGTTATTTATTTTCTTTAGTAGCTTGTTGTTATTAATTTAGTCACTTTTATTTTAGTATCCTTTTTAGTAGTGTTGTTTTCTTTTATTTTTATTTCCTTAAGTAATATTTCCTTGGGTTTTCTTCATGGTACGGTTCTTTCCCAAGGAACATTTTTGAAGTGAATCGGGTGAGTTTTCCCTATTATAGATGGCGTGACAACTTTCTTAGAGGAATTAGTCTTATTTTGCTGGGAGAAGACTTTTGGATTATTTGGTACTAATAAAAGTAAACTATTGTATGTGAAATGTGAATTAAGAATACTCCTCTGAATTTTGGTTTTGAACTAAAACAAGTAAGTTTCATGGTGAAGAATAATTTTTGTGATAAAGTTTTGGCTATTTTAGTGACTCTTTGCCCACTAGTTTGAATAATATTGCTCTAGATGATATTATTAGAAAATGAAATTGATCCATCTTGATTAATTCATGTGCCATGTGTGTTAGTGTTTGTACAAATAAATCTTGTGTTTACTTCTATCATCTAGAACTTGCCCGGTTGGTCTTTCAACGCTAATGATAGTATGTTTGGTTGGAGGGATGATCTTAGGCATTCTTTGTTTTATTTGCAAAACCGCTTTAGCCTTTCAAGCCTATCATTGCATAAATAATATCACTAGTACCCTATTTGGGCCTTTAACCTTTTTTTGGCCACCTCACTACAAACTTTTTCCCTTTTGTAAAATAATTCCTCTTTTGAACCCGTCCCTCCTTGAATATTGAGAATGAGCAAAAAGCCTAAGTTGGGGGTGTGGTGTCAAAGTGGAAATTGGTAAGGTTGTACATTGAGTGTAGGAACATATACCTCAAAGTGTTCTTATTAAATTATTCAAGCTCCAAAACAAAAAATGTGCATATAAAAAAGAGAAATATTTGTATGTATATTAATATGGAGACTTGAAGAAAATTTGAGAGGTATTTAAGGTGGTTCTATGTTGGTAACTAGATGCCAATTAGGCTATGTGGTTTGAAAAGAAACAAAGTGCAAAAAGAAAGACAAATATGAGTAGTGTTCAAGGAGGGTGAAGTCCCTTATATCCAAATACTTATCCGATCCTTCCCTAAACCTACATTACAAGCTTAAAATGTCCTTATGGGACCTCCAACCGAACATTCTTGAATAGGTGATGAATTAAAATAAGGGCAAGCTTATGGTATGAGATGTTGTAACACTTGAAATTCTTTGTGCGAGTGTGTTTTTGTAAATTTCTCCCATATGTTGTATTGCAAATATAGTGATTTTAGGACTTTCTTTCTTGTGAGGGCACATAAATTAGGAAGGATTAGTGAAATTGAGTAAGTTGAGCATATGTAGTGGACTAGTGCTTTTGAGTCACTTCTTGAGGCTTATTCTTGTCACTTGAGTATTTTTGAAACTCCCTTGCACATTATTGAAGTTGTTTTTAAATGAAGGAGTCATTCGGGAAAGATACACATACTTGAGCCTAATTATTAGTACCAACCAAAACCCTAAGTATGGTGCTTAATTGGAGAATGTGATTTGTAAATAATAGCAATACCACTTGTGTTTTAAATGGTAAATCCTCATTGAAGTGTTGATTTTGATTTTCTTGAGGACAAGTAAAAGCTTTAAGTTGGGGGTGTTGATGAGTGGTGATTATACCACTCAATCTAGTCTCTTTTCCTTAGCTTTTATGTCCTTTAACTATAACATGAGGTCGTTTATGGTGTGTATTGTTAGATTTTCAGGTAAATGGTGCTATGAAGTGATTTGAATTGAATTGAAGTGGAATTGAGCAAAAGAGGGTGAACATAATGCAAAAACTCTCCTGTGATTCCGCATCTGCGGAAGAATGGTCGCAGAAGCGACCCCATTTCTGCGTGAGAAGACCCGCTTCTATGGTGGAGTCTGAGCTTTGAAGAAATCGCATCTGCTAGTCATTTTCCACTTCTGCTATAGCGCATCTGCGCTTTTGGAGTCCGCATATGCGGTGTCAAGCATATTTCAACATTTCGCTTCTGTGATAAGGTATCCGCATCTGTAGAACCGCATCTGCGATAATTCATCTGTAGATGCGGTCAACGAGCATCAAACCTAGGCAAATTAGGCATTTCACATTTTCTCCTTCCCAAACCATTTTTATACTCGTCCAAGCAAATCTTTAGGAGATCTTTTTGGCTTATTTCCATTTCCATCGACTAGAGAAGAACAAGTCTTGAAGCTAGGATTTGCACACACTTGGGTTTTTAAGATTTCAAGCTTGTGGTTAAGGATTGCTTACCCATTTATGTTTATTTCTTCATTTCCTTGCTTTTTATTGTATATCTAAGTGTGTAGTATTTAATTCCAACACTTGAATCTTGTTGGAAATATTCATGTTTAAAGTGTAGATTAAATACCTTGTTGTGCTTATGTATTGAATGATTTTTATCCTTTTATGAAGTGAGTTATTGTTTCTTTAATTATTCTTGTTCTTTAATATTTCTAAATGGATTAGCTAACCCTAGGACTCGCCCATTAACTTCAAATTAATTTTGGAAAAGATAATTTGGGGTTGGGAAAGATTAATTAATAAGAACTTGAGGCTTTAACCCTCAATTTATAGATTCTACCTAGGGATAGGATTGAACTACTTGTATCCATTCCGGTGTGCTTAATCTCTTAATTGTTTTAGGGATAATTCAATTAGGAAGTCTTGTTAGTCTTTGGAAGAAGCTAATTGAGAATTATTATCTGCGGCTAATTAATATAAACTCTCTCATATTTGTAAATCATGAAATACATTGAATCATTACATGAGTGTAATTCCTGATGCATCCTTACTTGTTGCCATTGATCATTTTACTTGCTTTCTAGGTTAGTTTACATTTCCGCATTTAGATATAAAACATTTTCAAAACCAATTCTAAGTGTTTGGCATTGCGTGATAAGTGATAATTCTCTTACATTCCTAATCACCTATATATTGTTCTCTATGGGATTCGACCCCGACTCATAGTTGGGTAAATTATATTGCATGCGACCGTGTCCATTTACTTTTTAGTAGTGGATTTGGACGTCATCACTGAGAAGGCACGAAAGGAAATCTATGGTACTAGTAATTTAAAGGAACATTGCGAGTAGTATAAATAGATATTTGTAAGTCGCAAGCTAAAGTATGGTAGAGCGACAAGGTATTAGGTAGATAGGAGTAAGGTTAAGAAAATGTGAGCGAGAAGGTGACACGAATAGGTAAGGCATCAATATTAAGCCTATCAAAACAAGAGAGCTAATGGTTTTCGTAAGTTACAGAAAGCTCATTATAGCAAGAATGAACTAAAAGGAGTTTAAAACTAGGAGCATTTAGAAGAGACAGAATGTTGCCCTGGGTGTAATTTTTATAGATGATAAGAGGACGATGTTTAGGCATTCGATTGAGTAATGATTCAAATAGAAGAGATTTCATGAATTGCACGGGATTAGAATACCCCTCATAAGATGTTCACGTTGGGATTCTATGAAATCCTGTTATTGAAGTATAGTATCGTCCCTAGGTGGATCAGACAAATAACTTCAGATGTTTCCCGATGAAACGTGAGCCCTAGTGATATTGTATAACGTAAGAAGTTTCAGGTTATCAGTGGTAGATTATAGATCAACATTATGGTGTATAAAAAATAGATGGATAAAAGTTTCAATGAATGAGATGAGATTAAGCTGTAATTCTTAAGATGAACAGTAATGAGGAAGCATTAAAAGACTTAGATTTATACATATAGGATAAGCAGCGAAAAGTAACCTAGAGTTAGGTAGCAATCCTCGGTAATAATAAACCGAAGTAAGTGTCATGACATAGTATGACCTACCTAGATGTAGTAAAGCTATAAGCATAGATGTTGGCCCAAGTAAAGGTGAAGTTTTGAAGACTGACAAAGGAACTCAGACATGGACCAGGTCCATCTTGTGAAGCCTAGTTATGATCAACTCAAACATGTGAGATGCACGTGAAGGAGATAAATCAAACTTATCAGAAGTGATATCTCCTGATCATGATAGAAAAAGTTGCATATTGGATAAGGAGAAAGGCTCCTTGCATAAGAGAACACGGTTTAGTAAAAGGATAGAGTTAGAGTATGAGATCAACTAGAACTCTTCTACCATGGAAGAGTAGCATCTATGTCCTAGTCAATCTCTAATTGCTAACTCCTTAAATATTAGTGTTGTTCTCTTTTACAGGTAATGCACATAAGCAGAAGTTAAACGTGAATTGATAGCAAAATAACAAGACAAATTTGCAAGAAATTTATGTGTGATTCAAGCATGCAAACCTGAAGCTACTTGAACTAGATAGAAGAACCAGTTCCAAATGTGTATCTTTTATTCAAGTTCAATTGTAGTAGGTGATTTTACATTGTACCTTTCAGCTTATTTAGAAACAATTGTATTAGGTACCTAAAGTTTTCAAGTTAGAGTTAACTTGAAGTTGTTGTGACAGTTGAGGCTGTGTACCACAACGGGATTAGAGTTAATCCTAGATTTACAAAAGATTTTTTGTAAATGCAATTTTTGGCTCAATGATTTTAGTGGAGAGTTTGGGAAAATCCTACTAGAAGGTAGGTCGTGGTTTTTTACCTTTGAACCAGGTGTTTTCCACGTAAAATCTCTGTGTTCTATATTTTTTTAATTTATTATTCCGCAACAATAGTAGTTAGAACACCTAGAAGAACCAGGGCCTTCTATAATCAAGTTAAGTGAAAATTGGGTACCACACAAATCACCCCCCCCTCTTGTGTTTTATTGAAGAATAAAAAATAAATTGGTATCAGAGCGGGTTATCCTTGAAGAGGCTAACACCTTAGGAACAGATCAAGATGAGTGCACCACCTGAAAACTAGGAAGGACAATCCACTGCTAGGCCTCCACTCTTTAATGGCCAGTACTATTTCTGGTGGAAGAACAGGATGAGAGACCATATCATATGAGAAGACTATGAACTTTGGGATATTTTTACTGATGGTCCCCTAGCTACTACAAAGAAGAATGCTGAAGGAGTGGACGTGGAAAAGACGAGGGCTGACTGTACTGCTTAAGATTTGAAGAAATGGGAAAAGAATGCCAAGGCCAAGAAATGGCTTGTGTGTGGACTAGGTCCAGACGAGTACAAAAGAATTCAAAGATGTACTACTGCTAAGGAGATCTGGGACACTTTATAAGTGGCCCATGAAGGAACTCCTCAAGCAAAGAGATCAAGAGGAACACTGTTGTATTCTCAATATGAGAATTTCACCATGAAATAAGGGGAAACCATCCAAGAAATGTACACAAGATATACAAAACTAACAAATGGATTTAAGTCTTTTGGAAGAATTATTCTTGAAGAAGACAAGGTTGAGAAAATCTTGACAAGGGTCTTGCCAGTAAATTGGGAAAGCAAAATCACAGCTATTCAGGAATCAAAGAACATTGCTACTCTCAAGTTGGATGAGTTGATTGGAAATATTACTGTCTATGAACTGAGAAGGCAAATTATGAAGATGGATGTACTCAAAAGGAAAGAAGCCTAGCTCTCAGAATAGTTGAAGGTGTAGACTTAGAGGATGATGAAATGGCTATGATCACAAAGGATTTCAAGAAGTACATAATGAGTGAAAGTGTTCTTCAAGAGGTGCAACCTTCAACAAACCAAGGGCTCCTGAAAAATAGACCAACGAGGCCTGCTACAAATGTGGTAAGACTGACACATGATCAAGAATTGTCCTCAGTGGGAAATTGAATGGAAGAAAGAAAGGGATGAATGAAAAAACAGGAAGAAGGAACATGTTCAACCCAAGAAGAACAATGGATCAACAAAGGCTATGGTTGCTGCTTGAGGAGAAAGCTTAGATGAGGATTCAGAAGATGAAGTTGGAGATGAACAAGCACTTATGGCCATTGGGGAATCAGCTCGATGAACAAGAGGTAAGTGTGATTCATCTCGAAGACAAGAATAAATTTTTGTCTAAAGAAAAGTTATCTGAATTACTGCTAGACTTCATTGATGAGTCTGAGGTCATAAACAATGATAAGGAACAACTGTCTAGGGAATGTGTGATCCTCAAAGCTAAGTGAAAAAATCTGGAACTCATGTATGTGAAAGTGATAGTAAAAATACTGAGTTGAAGAACCAGGTTCTTGATCATGACACAACTATCTTAGAAATTAGATCTAAAAATTTGAAACTAAAATTAGGCATAGGCAAAAAGAAAGCTGATCACTCACACCTCACCTTAGAAGAAAATCTAGGAAAAATGAAGGATGCATTATTGTGATGGTCCAACTAGTCATCTCATGAGTTTCCGCTCTATTTCCCCCATTTCAGCTTCTTACTTCTTTGTTTATTGGTTCTATGTGTGATCGGGTTTGTTGGCTCGGACTCAGAAAGGTTTTGGTAAGGTTTGAGACACTTAGTCTCTTTTGAGGAAGCTTAAGTTGGAAAAGTCAACTAGATATTGACTTATTGTTAGATGGCTCGGATGTGAGTTTTGATGGTTCAGATAGCTTTGTGAGACAATTTGGGGTTTAGGAGTGTGATCGAAATGTGTTTTGGAGGTCTGGAGTAGATTTAGGCTTGAATTGGTGAAATTAGATTTTTGGCATTTTCCAGTTGATAGGTGAGATTTTAATATAGGTGTCAGAATCAAATTCTAGGAGTTGCAGTAGTTCAGTTGTGTCATTTGGGATGTGTGTACCAAATTTCAGGTCATTCGGACGTGGTTTAGTAGACTTTTTGATCAAAAGCATAATTTAGAAGATTTTTGAATTCTTAGGCTTGAATCCGATGCGAATTTGGTGTTTTGATGTTGTTTTGAGCGCTCCGAAGGTTGGAACAAGTTTGAATGATGTTATGGGGTATGTTGTCATGTTTGGTTGAGGTCCTAGGGCCTCAGGTGAGTTTCGGGTGGTCAATCAGACCATTTCATGTTTTGGAAAAACACAGAAAACTGCTGTTCAGTGTTGCAGAGAAATGACCTTCACGTTCGCGAGTAGGCCCTCGCGTTCGCAAAGGGTTAGCAGACGAGGCTGAGGATTTAGCCTTCGCTTTCATGAGAGAGGCTTCGCATTTTGTGAAGGGCTGGGATCTTGTGCATCTTGTTCGCGAGGGAGGCTCCACGTTCACGTAGAGGAAGTTGAGCAGCTGGGGTTCAGGTGGAAATTTTCATCGCATTCGCAGGAAAGGGAGCTCGTTCACGAAGGTTGGGCTGAGGAACCATCATGTTCGCGAGGGACTGGTCGTGTTCGCGTAAGAGGAAATTTGGTCAAAGTTGTATTTTGCTTCGCTAACGCAAGGCGTTGACCGCGTTCGCGAAGAAGGTTTGGAGGCCTGGGCAGAATGTTTAAATAGCCATCTTGTCCACGATTCTGGGGTTAACTTCCACCATTTTGGAGCAATTTTGGAGCTTTTTGAAGAGTATTGAAGAGGGATTCAAGCGGAAACACTTGGAGGTAAGATTTATGGATTTAATACTATATTCGTATGCGAATTCTACCTAATTAATCATGGAATTTAAGCCTAATATTAAAGAACTAGGGATTGTAATTGGAGACCTATAATTTGGGATTTGAGGGGTCGTTTGAGGTTGGATTTTGATGCTTTTGGTATGAATGAACTCGGGGAGTGATAAGGAGTCCATCGATGTAATTTTTATCGAAATCCGAGATGTGGGCTCGGGGGTCAGGTTTGGCCAATTTCGGGACTTGTGTTGTAATTTGATTTCTTTCGAGTGGGCTTTGTTCCCTTAGCATATTTTGATGGTCTTGCACTGATTTTGGTTAGATTTGGAGCATCCGGAGGCCGATTCGAGGGGTAAAGGCATTGCGAGCTAGAGATTTACACCGGGTAGAGGTGAGTAATGATTGTAAATATTGTCCTGAGGGTATGAAACCCTGGATTGCACATTGCTATGTTATATTGAGGTGACACACACACTAGATGACGAGCGTGGGGTTGTGAATCATTGGGATTGTGACTTATTCCATCCTAAATGGCTATTTTACTGCGTATTTGACTGAAAAATGTTTGTTATCATCATGCTTTGGGCTGAAAGCCATATTTGGGCCTCATGCCAACTAGTTGAACCTTTAGGGGATTTTTACTGATCTTTCCTCACTGTTTTGACTTTATACTTGTACTCAGTCATGCTATATTCTACTGTTTTCATAACTCGGCCATGTTTACTCTGCTTTAACACTTAAAATGATATTTTGGGCTGAACATCATGTTTTACTGTTTCCCGAGTGGCTTGTGAGATTCTGACTGAGTAAGGCTGAGGGACTATGTTGTGAGGAAACACTGATTATGATTATGAGGCCGAGGGCCAGAGATTTGTATGCAATGAGGTAGCTTGTTGATATGAGGTCGAGAGACTATGTTATTATGCCACGAGATGGCTTGATATTGCGCTTGGGCCATAAGGGGCCCCTTTAGGAGTCTGCACACCCCCAGTGAGTGCGGGTACCCATTGTGATATGAGATAGAGCTTGAGAGGCTAGTAATATTCCATGTGTTGCCCGAGGGGCTAGTTCTGTTGGTATTGTGCCCGAGGGGCGGTTCTTTACGTGTTTACCTTTTCTAGTTGCCTATCATTTACTTGCTTAATTGTTTAAAAGGTATTTTAAAAGAAGCTTAAACTGGACTAAAGTAACTTCACATATTTTTACTGTTTTATTTCTTTTACTGGCTTTTACTGCTTCTTTATAGCTTGTTGACGTTCCTTACGCGATTTCTTACTGCTCAGTCTGCGTTTATTATTATTACTCAGTGAGTTGGAGTACTCACTTTACTCCCTGCACCCCGTGTGCAGATTCAGGCTCTTCAGGTCCTACTTGCGAGGGTTGAGAGAGCTTCTTGCAGATTCCAGAGATTTACTAGGTAGCTACCGGCGTTCGCATCCCGGTGCTTCTCCCTCTATCTTATTTCCTTCTATTTTAGTTATGTAATAGTTGAGTAAACTCTTTCAGACTTGTAGTATTATTATAGATGCTCATGAATGGTGACACCGCGATGTCGGGCTATGTCTATTCCACAAACTGTATTGCTTTACCTTATTTAGGGATTTTATTATTATGTTAAAGACTTAGCTTTATTACATAATTTCTTAATAATGAATTGGGTGTGTGTCGTGACAAGTTGGTATTAGAGCCTAGGTTGCATAGGTCTCACATGTCATGAGCAGGTTTAGTAGAGTCTCGCGTTGACGTCTGTATTTATCCTCGAGAGGCTGCAGAACCCTTAGGAAAAAAAACTTCATATTCTTGAAATTCTTGTCGTGCGAATCTGTTGATCCGAGTGCTAAACTTCTGTTATTCTATTCTCTCACAAATGGTGAAGACACGCGCTACCAAACAAGATGGATGACCACCGGTACCACTAGCTATGGCCACTAGAGGCCGAGGATGCAGTCATGGTTGCGGTAGGGGCAGGGGTGTGGCCCGTGCAGCGGCTAGGGCAGCACCTGCAGATCCTCCAGCCGCCCCAATTTAGGATCAAGTCCCAGTTGTGGATGCTCCATCAGCACCAGCTCAGGCACCAGCTGTGCCCATTGTGATTCCGGGTCTTCAGGAGGCCTTGGCTCAGATTTTATCAGTATGTACTGGCCTAGCTCAGGCGGTCTTAGTTACTATAGCCATAGCCTTTTCTCAGGCCGAGGGAGGCACTTAGACTCCCGTCGCTCACACACCTGAGCAGGTCGTGCAGGGACATCAGACACTGGGGGCGCATCTAGCCCAGCCAATTGCAGCTGCTCAAGACTATGTAGTTCCTGCCATGCCAGAGGACGAGCAACGTAGGTTGGAGAGGTTTGGTAGACTTCAGCCTCCAACTTTCAGTGGTGCAGAGGGTGAGGATGCCCAGGGTTTCTTGGATAAGTGTTAGAGGATGCTTCGTACGACGGGTATTCTGGAGACCATCGGGGTCGCTTTCACTACTTATCAGTTTTCTGGAGCTGCCTTCACTTGGTGGGAGGCTTTTGAGAGGCGTAGGCCTGTTGGTGCAACACCCTTTACCTGGCAGCAGTTCTCTATTCTCTTTTTGGAGAAGTATATGTCGTAGTCTAGTAGAGAGGAGCTGTGTAGGCAGTTTGAGTGGTTGTGTCAGGAAGATATGACTATGATGCAGTATGAGATGAGGCTCTCTAATTTAGCTCGTCGTGCAATTTGGTTGGTTGTAACAGATAGAGAGAGGATTAAGAGGTTTGTTGATGGCCTCACTTATCAGCTTCGTATTCTCATGACCAGAGAGAGGGTGATTGCTGCTACTTTTGAGGAGGTTGTAAACATTGCTCGTGAGATTGAGTTAGTTTGCCGCCATGAGCGAGAGGAGAGGGAGGCCAAGAGGGCTTGGGGATCTGGTAGTTATAGTGATGCTCCGTCGAGAGGTTAGTTTTAGCATGGCAGAGGCCATCCATTCAGGCATGCTCGGCCAACTCGCCCAGGTTATCGTGGGGCGCCATCGGGTCATGGTTCTCATAGTCCTCATCAGGGACAGTCATAGCTTAGTGAATTTCCAACTCAGAGTTCGTCCCGTGCTCCATCAGTTTAGGGCTTTTCTATGCTAGGTGCATCTGCTAGTCATTCTGGTGCTAAAGGATTCCCTCAGTCCCCGTCTCCAGCACACCCGGGAGTTGCTATGAGTGTGGAGAGATGATTCATATGTGGAGGCAGTGTCCTCATCGTCTTGCGATATCATCTTAGTAAAGGAGTCAGCATTAGTTTCAGCGCCAGTTACTTCACCACCACTCACCCATCCAGCTAGGGGTGGAGGTCAATCAACTAGGGGTCGCCCTAGAGGGGGAGGTCGATCCGGTGGCGGTCAGGCCCGTTTTTATGCACTTCCAGCTAGACCTATGCTATTACTTCTGATGTTGTTATTACAGGTATTGTTTCAGTTTGCCACAGAGATGCCTTTGTATATTTTGATCCCGATTCCACCTTTTCTTATGAGTCATCATACTTTTCTCGTTATTTGGATATGCCCCGTGAGTCTCTTGTTTCACCTATTCATGTATCTACTCCGGTGGGTGATACTATTGTTGTAGACCATGTGTACCGGTCGTGTGTGGTGACTATTGGGGGTCTGGAGACCCGAGTGGATCTTTTACTATTATGTATTGTGGATTTCAATGTTATTTTGGGCATGGATTGGCTATCTCCGTGTCGTGCTATTCTGTTCTGTCATGCTGAGATAGTGAAATTGGCTATACCGGGTGTGCCATGGATTGAGTGGCGAGGTTTGACTGATTATGTTCCCAGTACGGTAATCTCATTTTTAAAGGCCCAATGTATGGTTGGGAAGGGTTGTCTTTCATATCTAGCCTTTGTGAGGTATGTCGGTGCAGAGACTTCCAGTATTGATTCTGCTCCAATGGTGCGGGATTTTCTCGACGTGTTTCCCGTAGACCTGTTGGGCATGCCACCGTACAGGGATATTGACTTTGGTATTGACCTGATGCCGGGCACTCATCCCATTTCTATTCCGCTGTATCGTATGGAACTAGTGGAATTGAAGGAGTTAAAGGCGCAACTTTAGGAACTCCTTGATAATGGGTTCATTCGGCATAGTGTATCGCCTTGGGGTGCACCAGTTCTATTTATGAAGAAGAAGGATGGCAAAATGAGGATGTGCATTGATTATAGGTAGTTGAACAAAGTAACAGTTAAGAACAAGTATCATTTGCCTCGCATTGATGATTTATTCGACCAGCTTCAGGGAGCGAGAGTGTTCTACAAGATTGATCTCCATTCAGGTTATCGCCAGTTGAAGATCAGGGACTCAGATATTCATAAAACAACTTTCAAGACCTGATATGGTCATTATGAGTGCTTGGTGATGTCTTTTGTGCTGATCAATGCCCCAGAAACGTTTATGCATTTGATGAACATCGTGTTCTGGCCTTATCTCGACTCATTTGTCATAGTCTTTATTGATTATATTCTGGTGTATTCATGTAGTTAGGAGGAGCACGCGGAGAATTTGGGAGTTGTGTTGCAGAGATTAAGGAAGGAGAATCTTTATGCAAAATTCTCTAACTGTGAGTTTTAGCTCAGTTTAGTGGCATTCTTGGGGCACGTGGTATCCAACGAGGGTATTCAGGTTGATCCGAAGAAGATAGAGAGAGTTGGCCCAGACCGTCCTCAAGCAAGAGAATTGCAGCTTTCTTAGTTTGGTAGGCTATTATCGCCGGTTTGTTCAGGGGTTCTCATCTATCATATCGCCCTTGACCAAGTTGACTTAGAAGGGTGCTTCATTTGTCTGGTCGGATGAGTGTGAGGAGAGCTTTCAGAAGCTCAAGACAGCCTTGACCACAACTCTAGTGTTAGTATTACCATCAACTTCAGGTTTATATACCGTGTATTGTGATGCTTCGAGAGTTGGTATTGGGTGTGTGTTGATGCAGAAGGGTAGAGTTATTGCTTATGCTTCTCGTCAGTTGAAGCCCCATGAGAAGAACTACCCCGTTCATGATTTGGAGTTGGTTGCCATTATGCATGTGTTTAAGATTTGGAGGCATTATTTTTATGGTGTGTCTTGTGAGGTGTTTACTGATCATCGTAGCCTGCAACACTTGTTCCAGAAGAAGGATCTCAATTTGAGGCAACGGAGGTGGTTGGAGTTGCTAAAGTATTATGATATCACTATATTGTACCATCCGGGGAAGGCTAATGTGGTGGACGATGCTTTGAGCCGAAAAGCGGTGAGTATGGGGAGTTTGTAATATATTCCAGTTGGGGAGAGACCTCTTGAAGTTGATGTTCAGGCCTTGGACAATCAGTTCGTGAGGTTAGATATTTCTGAGCCTAGTCGGGTATTGGCTTGTGTGGTTTCTCGGTCTTCCTTATATGATGGCATCAGAGAGCGCCAGTATAATGATCTGCATTTGCTTGTCCTTAAGGATAGAGTGCAGCACGATGATGCCAGAGATGTGACTATTGATGATGATGGGGTATTGAGGATGTCGGGCCGGATTTGTGTGCCCAATGTAGATAGGCATCGGGAATTGATTCTGGAGGAGGCCCATAGCTCACGGTATTCCATTCATCCGGGTTCCACGAAGATGTATTAGGATCTGAGACAACATTATTGGTGGAGAAGGATGAAGAAAGAATTATGGGATTTGTGGCTCGGTGTTTCAATTGTCAGCAGGTGAAATATGAACATCAGAGACCGGGTGGCTTGCCTCAAGGGATGGATATTCCATAGTGGAAATGAGAGCGAATCACTATGGACTTTGTAGTTGGTCTCCCACGGACTTTGAAGAAGTTCGATGCTATTTGGGTGATTGTGGATCGGCTGACCAAGTCCGCGCACTTCATTCCTATGTGTACTACCAATTCTTCAGAGCGGTTGGCAGAGATGTATATCCAGGAGATCGTTCATTTGCATGGTGTCCCAGTTTCCATCACATCAGATAGGGGCACTCAGTTTACTTTGTAGTTTTGGAGGTCTGTGCAGCAAGAGTTGGGTACTCCGGTTGAGTTGAGCACAACTTTTCACCCTTAGACGGACGGACAGTCTGAGCACACTATTCAGATATTTAAGGACATGTTGCGTGCTTGAGACATTGATTTAGGAGGGTCATGGGATCAGTTTCTACCGCTTGCATAGTTTGCTTATAAAAACAGCTACTAGTCTTGTATTCAGATGGCTCCATATGAGGCTTTGTATGGGAGGCGGTGTAGATCTCCAGTTGGGGATAGACTTGGTGCAGGATGCTTTGGAAAGGGTGAAGGTGATTTAGGAGAGGCTTCGTACAGTGCAGTCGAGACAAAAGTTCTTCGCGAACGCGGTCAACGCCTCGCATTCGTGAAGCACAATCCAACTTTGAACAAATTTCCTCTTATGCGAACGCGACCAGTCCCTTGCGAACACGATGGTTCCTCAGCACAACTTCACGAATGTGCTCCCTTTCCTGCGAACGCGATGAACAATTCCACCTGAACCCCAGCTGCTCAACTTCCTCTACGCAAATGCGAAGCCTCCCTCGCGAACGCGATGCACAAAATCCCAGCCCTTTCGCGAACCTGGAGCCTCCCTCGCGAATGCGAAGGCTAAATCCTCAGCCTCGTCTGATAACCCTTCGCGAACGTGTAGGTCATTTCTCTGCAACATTGACCAGCAGTTTTCTGCATTTTTCTAAAACATGAAATGGTCTGATTGACAACCCGGCCTGGGCAGAATGTTTAAATAGCCATCTTGTCCGCGATTTTGGGGTTAACTTCCACCATTTTTAAGCGATTTTGGATCTTTTTGAAGAGGATTGAAGAGGGATTCAAGGGGAAAAATTTGGAGGTAAGATTTATGGACTTAATACTCGATTCTTATGCGAATTCTACCTAATTAATCAAGGAATTTAAGCCTAATATTGAAGAACTAGGGCTTGAAATTAGAGACCTAGAATTTGGGATTTGAGGGGTCATTTGAGGTTGGATTTTGATGCTTTTGGTATGAATGAACTCGGGGAGTGATAAAGAGTCCATTGATGTAATTTTTATCGGAATCCGAGATGTGGTCCTGGGGGTCGGGTTTGGCCAATTTCGGGACTTGTGTTGTAATTAGATTTCTTTCTAGTGGGCTTTGTTCCCTTAGCATATTTTGATGGTTTTTGCATTGATTTTGGTTAGATTTGGAGCATCTGGAGGCCAATTCGAGAGGCAAAGGCATTGCGAGCTAGAGATTTGGACCGGGTAGAGGTGAGTAATGATTGTAAATGTTGTCCTGAGGGTATGAAACCCTAGATTGCACATCGTTGTGCTATATTAAGGTGATGCACACGCTAGATGACGAGCGTGGGGTCGTGCACCATTGGGGATTGTGACTTAGTCCATCTCGAATGGCTATTTTACCGCGTATTTGATTGAAAACTGTTTGTTATCATCATATTTTAGGCTGAAAACCATATTTGGGCCTCGTGCCAACTATTTGAACCCTTAGAGGATTTTTACTGATATTTCCTCACTATTTTGACTTTATACTTGTACTCAGCCATGCTATATTCTACTGTTTTCATAACTCAGCCATGTTTACTCTACTTTAACACTTAAAATGAAATTTTAAATGATATTTTGGGCTGAGCATCATGTTTTATTGTTGCCCGAGTAGCTTCTTAGATTCTGACTGAGTAAGGCCGAGGGCCTATGTTGCGAGGAAACACTAATTATGATTATGAGGCCGAGGGCCTAAGATTTGTACGCCACGAGGTGGCTTGTTGATATGAGGCCGAGAGCCTATGTGATTATGCCATAAGATGGCTTGATATTGTGCTTGGGTCGTAAGGGGCCCCTCCAGGAGTCTGCACACCCCCAGTGAGCGCGGGTACCCATTGTGATATGAGATAGTGCCCGAGGGGCTCGTAATGTTCCATGTGTTGCCAGAGGGGCTGGTTTTGTTAATATTGTGCCTGAGGGGTGGTTCTTTACGTGTTTACCTTTTCTAGTTGCCTGTCATTTACTTGCTTAACTGTTTAAAAGTCATTTTTAAAGAAGCTTAATCTAGACTAAAGTAACTTCACATATTTTTGTTGTTTCATTGATTTTACTGGCTTTTACTGCTTCTTTATAGCCTATTGACGTGCCTTACGTGATTTCTTACTGCTCAGTCTGCATTTATTATTATTACTCACTAAGTTGGAGTACTTACTTTACTCCCTGCACCCCGTGTGCAGATTCAAGCACTTTAGGTCCTGCTTGCGAGGGTTGAGAGAACTTCCTACAGATTCCAGAGATTCACTAGGTAGCTGCCGGCATTCGCAGCCCAGTGTCTCCCTCTATCTTATTTACTTCTATTTTAGTTATGTAATAGTTGAGTAGACTCTTTCAGACTTGTAGTATTATTATAGATGCTCATGACTGGTGACACCCCGATGTCGGGCTATGTCTATTTCGCAAACTGTATTGCTTTATCTTATTTGGGGATTTTATTATTATGTTAAAGACTTAGCTTTATTCTTAATTTCTTGACAATGAATCGGGAGTGTGTCGGCTAGCCTTGTCTTCATGAGAGGCGCCATAATGATCGGGTCCGGGTTTGGGTCATGACAGTTTTACAAGAGAGATGAGCAGATGAGAGTCCTTAAAGAAGATCTAGTCAAGGTGAAGCATGAAGTAGAGAGAACTTGCAAATAGAATAAGTCCTTTGATGCACTATCCTGGCTACAAGAGCACCACAGTAGCAATAAGAGAGGACTTGGCTATGGGACCCCAGCACCTAAGTGGGATCCCAAAAGCAAGTACATCACACTTCCTAAGAACAAAATCTGCACACACCGTGGCAAGACTGGTCATTACAAAAGTGAATGTAATGCAAAAGAAAAGGCCGGTCAAAAGAACGAAATCTTTGTTCAAGAGAAAAATAGGTTGCCTGGATGGGCTAAAAGGAATTTAATTCACCCTTTTGCCTATAGAAAGGGACCCAAACTAGTTTGGGTTCCTAAGACTAACCTCTGATTTCATTTTGCAGGTCCAGGTGAAGGGAAGTAGCCAAATATGGTACATGGATAGTGGCTGCTCAAAGTGGCTGCTCAAAGCATATGACTGGAAGTAAGAACCAGTTCCTTTCACTTGAGGACCTAAAAGGAGGTAATGTCTCATTTGAAAATGGGAAGAAAAGTGAGATCATTGAGGTTGGAAAGGTAGGTAATATAGACTCACATTTCATTGAAAATGTTTACTTGATAGATGGCTTGAAATATAGCCTGATCAGTGTATCACAACTATGTGACAGAGGTAACATGGTAGCATTAACCTCTACCAAATGTTTTGTGATTAATCATACCACTGACAAGATTGTTTTGCAGGGAAAAATAGTTAACAATATTTACATTGTAGATTTTTTCACTCTTTTAGAAAATGAACTCACTTGCTTATGTGTGTTGGACAATGATCCCCTCCTATGGCACAAAAGACTTGGTCATGCAAGTCTAAATCAACTCAATAAATTAGTCTCCAAGGACTCGGTGATAGGGTTACCTAACATCAAGTTCAAGGAAGACAAAGTTTGTGAGGCTTGTGCAAGGGGGAAACAAGTAAGATCCTCTTTTAAAAGCAAGAAAGTGCAAAGCATGACCAGGTCGACGGAACTGGTTCATATGCATCTCTGTGGTCTAATGAGAACATTGAGTAGAGGTGGTAAGAAATATGTGATGGTACTTGTTGATGATTGATGATACCCAATTTTTTCCCTATATATTTTCAATATGCAAAACACTTTCAAAATAGCATATACAGGCATATATAAGCATGTCCAACTGTTTTATTACTTTTTCCATAATTTTTAAGGTTTTTAAATCGATTTATTTCCCTTTTTATCCATAAAATTCCCAATAATTATTTCCAAAATCATTATTTGATAATTCATTTATTGAATTTTTATATTTATGCCAAAATATGGCTAAAATAAATTTTACATATTTTTGCAATTTCATTTATTATTTTTAAAGCTAAATTGCACATAATTGCAATATTAGCCATTTTAAGGTTTAATTGTATCTTATATTCATAAAATCGAGTCTTGTATTTTGAATTGTTAATTGTGTGTTATAAATCATTTTAGCCCTTTAAATTTAGTTTTCAGAAATCATTTATTATTTTTATAAATTAAAAAGGGGAAAAAGTGGCTATTTAAATTTTAGCCCAAATTGGCTTTCAAATCTAACCCCAAATCAAACCCAATTCCCCAGCCCAATTTTAATTTTAACCCGACCCTAACCCTTTTAAGATCAACCCAAACACGGATCCCCACCTACCCCTTTTAATCTAGGTCGTTGATCATTCAGATCAACGACCACCATTTCACCTTACCATTTTTAACTCAAAATGACCCCTAAACCTAAATCATTTCTACCAACCCACCGCCCTTGAATCCCTCCTCCTCTCAAGCTCTATCTGAAAACATAAGGCTAACCCTAGCCGCCGCCACCCAAATCTACCATAATCCCCTTTTATCTTCACCTAATCCATGGATTCCCAAGGCTGTTTGAGAGGTATGCCGGTCTCCTATGGTTCCTGGTTGTTTGTATCTGTGATTTCATGGACAGATCTCAAGTGGATCTACTCCAGTCTTGGCTCAACTTTTATCTATGGCCTTTTCCCGGCCACCCATGGCCGATCGAGTCAGATCCATGGCTTTTCCCGCTAGATCGGTAACTTTTCAAAGTCTTTCTCACTTTTTATGGGTTTTTCTGAAACCCTAGATTTAAGAGCTTTCCGATTTTCTTTCAACTCTATCTTAGATCTGTGCATGTTATGAACTTCTTGGTGTTTTCTGAAAGGTTCTTTGATTTTGTTTCAAAGTGACTCTTCGTTTTCAAATTAGGGTTTCTTAAACTCTTTTTAAAAGATCTCTTCTCCGATTTTCAGTGTTGTTTTATGATTTTTATATGTTTAAATGATTTGTTCATGTTTTTCAACTACCTGGTTCATCGTGTTAAAACCTTAGCTATTTTTTGGGTCCTGAAGCTGTCTTGGTTTGTCTTGCATGTATATTGTTTCGACTGAACTCTTTGTATTTAGATCCTTTTCTTTGTTTACTTGACTGATTCTAAAGTTCATACCTTTTAACTCAGCTCTGTTAAAACCCTAATTCCTTATAAATTTTTCTTGTTCTTCACTTATTGCTATGAGTTTAAAGACTTTTCTTGTTTATGTGTGTTGATCTCCTTTACCTATTGCTATGTGCTAGACTGTTTCCTTCATTTTTTTGGTTCTATGTGACTACTTGACTTTGTTGACTACTGTGCTTCGAGTAGGTTTCTTTTACTACTGAATCCTAGCCTACTCCTGCTACTATTGTATGTTTGTGTTGCTTCTTTTGGCAATATGGTTGGCCTTGCATGTCTGATACTCTTGTTCATTCTTCTCTATTTATATGGCAAAGTGCAGAATCATGATTCTTTCTTGATTTCCTCAAGTTATGATTGATTGCAAATATTTTCTCATAAATCCCTGGTTTCACTCGTTTCGTTTAAATTGATTGATTCCTTTACTTTGATGTGATGTTTTACCTTTGCTGAACCCTTTCCCCAATTAAGTATATTTTTGTACCTAAACTCAATTGTATATTCTATACTTTTACTATCCCTTATATGGTAAAAAATCAATCTTTCTCAAATTGATTTTCGTTCCTTAATTATTCCTGTTAGTATCCGTTTGAGCAGTAATTCCTTGATTAAAGGGAAGTACTTGTATTATTGGGATTATGATTGCAATTATTTCCATAATTGTGCAAAACCTTTACTTATTACCTTGTTTTTTACTCATTTTCAAAGCTATAAATACACTACCCTCTCATCTCTAAACACAAACTACTGAGTTTAGAACACACACTTACACACTCAAAACTCTCTCTCTTTCTATACTGCTACTTGTGCTACTACTTTGTTTAGTCGGCTGAAAGCCAAGGCTAAACTGTGGAATCCTACTTGCTTTACCTTTCTGCACCTTGCTTTCTCTACTGGTATGTCCTAGTTAATTTTAAAGTTTCAACAACAACATGCTTCTTTAATTAATTTAGTTTCTCTCATTCTCGTCTACTTCTGCTTGTGGTTCTGCAGTCATGTTACATTACCAGCATGCTATAATGTTTTCCCTTCCCCTTTAGATTAATACACTCCCCTATGTGTGTTTCAAGGCGTACTCTATCAGTTACTTATTGTGTACTTGCTATCTTATGAATCCCAAACCCCTATTCCCTCTATGCGTTTGTGTTCTTTTGGCTGGTTTGTGATCATGCCAGTATCAGCTATTGCTATGCATGTCTAAACCAGACCCCTGCTGGGGTCATGTGCTTACAGACAAATGTCTCCCCAAAGACCATTTGACCCTCCTTGTATGACTACTAATTCTGTGTGTAATCCCATCTTGAGAGTTTGAGTTTTGTTCACTACTACAACTGCTTTCAATCACCTCTGTTACTGATTACATTCAAAATGGAATTGCCAGTCCAGCTTTTAAACAAACTCTTTTTTCAAACTATGTAAAGCACTCTCACCTACTCCTAGAATCTAGATTCTGCCCCTTTTGTGTGAGCCTTGCCTTGGGAACCTTGAGCTCCCTCTGAACTTGGACACATAAGAGCTGGCCCTTCCACACTATACTCATTCTGTTTGGTTATGCAAATCTGGGTGTGAGCACTACCCTGGATCCTTTGAGGTCCTTTACTCCTAGAAAGGCTTTGGAACAATATTGGCTTTTGAGGTGGTTCATTACATAACTTAGAGAGGAAGTCAAGATCAGGCTTCCTATGGTTGTAATTTCTTATTTTTCACTTCTTTTGTAATTAAATCATTCGGTCTGTAATAATTTGTAAACAAGTACGGGGTTGGCTGGTGAAAGGGGAATGTGTAAATATGCACGCTTTAGCTATCAAAAGGTTAGAAAGCATGTTACTAGGTTTACACTCCTACTTGCGCAATAGACACCATGCCTAGGACTCATTTCATGCATTAGAGATCATGCTCCTTAGGATTTACACGTACTATTTTCAGCATGTCCATTTCACTATCATATGACCTAGAAATTCCTGCATTTAATGCGTTAATAATCAGTGTTTTTCTACGATCATGTTCCTACTACCATGTACACTTAGAGATCTTGTTTTAGGCTAAACAACACTAACAAACATATCATCTCTGCATATTCTGGTAATCATGTGCACATAGAAATCCTGCTTAGGATTCTGCATATACATCACCTTGTATCTCTGTACATTAGATACCATGTCTTTAGGATTTCATTTATAGTCGCTTAAGTACGCTTAGGCTAACTATGGATGCATGAAACAATTTTATTTAGTTTTTTTTACAACCAACTGGCAATAATTCTATGTGCTGAACACCTAGAACAACATGTCTTAGGTAATAATAAGCTCCAAATTGTCTTAGCAATTCTGAATAACTATTGAGACGCCTAGGTAAGCCTTACCTAGATAAAACTGGAGCTGCATTTATTTAATTATCAACTGCTACAACCAGTAGGCATGCCTGATTCAGACTTCATTTCTAAGTTATATAATGAATCTAGTTCTGACTTAAACACCCTGCTTTAGGATTTTTAAATTCAAACCTTAACTGTGTATGTGTCGTGCTGTCTATGTGCACTATTTGCGGAGGTATAACTAAACCTTCTATTTGCTTATATGATTCCCCTAATTGCAGTTTTATATGTTTTGTATGTTGCCTTAGCATTTTACCTTTGAACCTAAGGGTCAGCCTAGAACCTCCTTCTTATAGGAATAGGAGTCCTAAATTCCTCCAGGACTGATAGGAATGACACAAGTAACAGCATGCAACGGAGGTTGAGACCAACCATCTCTTTAATTACGTTAACAGGGCGGGAAATGGTAGATATGTATATGATGACTGGTGCGCAAATCCCACGTGTTACCCCTTCTTCTGAGGAGTGTCATACCAGGTATTGCATTGAAGTGATCCATATTGCAAACAAACCTAGGACACCCCTTTATTTTTTTAAAAGTATGCTTAGGATATAACTCTTTTCAAAACATTGCTTTTATTGTTTTCAAACATTTATGCATACCCTATTATTTGAGCCTATTTTTTTACTTGCTAATTGTACAAATTTACAAAAAACTATCTGGCCGGGAACCACACTAGTGGATCCTGAAGGGTGCCTAACACCTTCCCTTTGGGATAATTTCAAGCCCTTACCCTATCTCTGGTTATCAAACATAGTTGTAGTTGAACCATATAGGTGCCCTAACGCGCCTTAAAATCGTTAAGTGGTGACTCTTCAAATACCCAATTCCCAAAAGGAAATAAGTCCTTACACCTCATGAATGTCGAAACTCGGAACTCCTCTCCGACGAAAGGGGAAAAAAGGCGGCGCGACAGCATGACGACTCTGCTGGGGATATTTAGGCTTTTACCATTTCAGATTGTTATTGTGAATTTGTACCCATCCTTTATGTGCAACTATTTGTTTAATTCCTTTAAGCATTTAATTTCTTTTTCAACAGAAAAACTGACATATCTTCCTTTTTTCCTCCCTTTATTGATGCTTTAAATTATAAAACTGATGTATTTATCGCTTTCTTAATGTGGAAATACGTGCCAACATGTTTTTAATTATTGCATAATCATACTCAACATCATACTCCACTCATGCCAAATAAATACTATAGCAACGCTTTTAAAGAGTGGTTGTGCTCTTCCTATAACATTACCCCTAAATTCGGAAAGGCATATTTGCGGTAAAACTAGTCGATCAGCGGTGCAGTTGACTTTTCTGTGCTTCCCCCTTGAGTTGTCCGCTCAAGGGTACCAGTCTAAAACCCCATAGAAACCTTACTCTGTTTAAATTGTGCATGTATCATGGTCAAACCTAGTCGGGTCAATTATGTTGTCCTCATAATGATCCTTTAAGATAGCCTTGTCCAAAAGTCCACTAGGTTTCCCTAAACCTATACAGACGTCATCGCATTCTGTGCATCTATTTGGAGAACTAAATACCTCATGCTAATTGTTGATATTAATAGTCGAGTCTGGTGGGGATAAGGTCCTAACCTTGTTTACATTGCAGAAAAATGAGGCACGAGGTCCCCAGCTTCGGTATGGTTAGCATGCCCCCACTTTTGCTAGACTGGTGGAAGAGTCTTCCATCAAATGACCAAATCAATGAGTGGAAAGAGAGGGCCGCCAAAGCTAGCAAAAAGTTGGAATATCTAGAATACAGCCTGCTGGAATTGGAAGAAAAGGCGAGGAAGAGAGTCACCGACTGCCAGAACGCTGAAGGAAACGAAGGAGAACACCTGGCAAAGGCTTTTACTGGTGAACCTACGCGAATTGGAGGATTTGATCAACGAGAGCATTCAACCTGATGAAGGTCCTTCTGGGACCAAATAGATAGGAATTTATTTTTTCATTTTATGAATGTAATAAGTCCAATGGCCATTATTGACTTTTATTGCTTGTTTATTTAGTGTCGATTTGGGATACGTCTATTTTTATATATAAGATGAGGCATTTAGCCTTCTAAGTTCTCCAAATCAATTTTTCGCTAGGCCTACCTCGGGCACAAAGAGGTTCCCAAATTAGGACACGTTTTACATTCCGCACTATGTGTTTAAATACTGCAATACTTTTTATGATCCTCACTAACTTGATTACCTTTTGTTTTTATTTTTTTATTCCCCTCCCCAAATGTTAGTTCGTGCATTCTGGCATCGTCATCTTATTTTTCAAGATCTAGGGGCCCTCCACCCACTCCCCCTCTTAGTCCTGTCAAAAGCAAGAACAAAGGCAAGATGGAAGATTCGAACAACGTTAGGAAGGAGAACCTAACCGAACGGGTTGAGACCACTAATGACCATGGTATTTGGGTTCCTAGCGAGAATGTGTCACAACTTGAACAGAAGCTGCTGAAATTTCAAGAAGAGCTCGATCAGGTTCAGAATATTCTAAGCCTGTCATTTTCCCTCAGCACCCCAGATATCAACTTCCCCAACACTCAAAACCCTACACCTCCTCAAAATATCCCAAAACAACTGAATCATCCTGCTCCTCACCATCACGTTGCTCCACCAAAGAATCAAGGCAACACCTGACATACCCCAAACAACACTCCGCTACTCATCCCAGAACCCCAAAACTCCACAAACGACCATTTCCACACCCACACACCAGGCCAGCATAACACCCCTATCTACGTGGAGACCATGACACACTCTACCCAACCTATCTCAAGCATACCTGAGTCTGATGAAAAGGATCTGCTTATCAAGAACCTGGCCGAGGAACGTAAGAAACTACCAGCTAGATTCAGGGCGTTGAGGGAAGCAAAGGAATAGAGGGGTTGAACAATGAGGATCTTTGTATACAACCTAATGTTGAACTGCCCGAGGGGTACAAACCTCCTAAGTTCAAAATATTTGATGGTACGGGTGATCTAAGGGTCCATATGAGGAAATATTGCGACAAGTTGGTTAGAGTAGGGAAGGATGAAAGGATCCGCATGAAGGTGTTCATGAGGAGTCTGAAAGGAGATGCATTATCTTGGTACATCAGCAAAGATCCCAAGAAGTTGTCAAGCTGGGTAGGCATGGCGTCTGACATTATAGATAGATTCAGGTTTAATATAGAAAATGCGCCAGACGTGTTCTGTATTTAGAATTTGAAGAAGAATCCCACAGAGACGTTTCGCGAGTATGCTACTCATTGGAATCGAAGCTGCTATGGTCAGACCTGCCTTAAAAGAGGAGCAAATGAACAAGTTCTTTGTCCGGGCTCAGGACCCAAAGTACTATAAACAGATAATGATGATCGAGAACCACAAGTTCTCTGACATTATCAAACTAGGTGAAATAATTGAAGAAGGTATCAAAAGCGGGGTGGTTACAAACTTCGAGGCCTTGCAAGCTACAAATAAGGCCTTACAGTCTGGTGGTGTGTCCAAGAAGAGGGATGTATGGGCCGTGATGGTTGCACAAAGGACCAAGTCTCCCCTCAAATACCAAACTTACCCAACACCTCCACTCATATATCAGCCAACCCCAAATTACCAAGCACCTTCACCCTCATACCAAGCTCCACCACCAACTTATCAGTCACCTCCACCTACTACAAATCAACCTACCTCCCCTAGATACTCCCAACCCGCTCATGTTTACCAAACCTATAATGCTCAACCATCCCATTATCATTCACCTCCTGCACGCTAAAATATCCCTAGACCTCAACCTAATTTTGATCGCAAACCTCCAAAACAATATACAGCCATCGCTGAACCCATTGACCAGCTGTATAAGAGGCTCAAAGCTGTTGGTTATGTCACCCCCATCCCTGAAGCAACCCCTGAGAATCCTTCTTAGTGGGTTAACCCAAACAAAGCCTGTGCGTAGTACTCCGGTATGAAAGGGCACACCATCAATGAATGTCATTCCTTGAAAGACAAAATCAAGTGTTTGATTGACAACAAGATTATTGTGGCAAAAGAACCCGCTCCAAACGTCCGCAACAACCCCCTACCAAACCATAAGGGTGGAGGTATTTACATGATTGAAATAAAAGATGACTGGGTTCCCAAGGGATCAATCGGGTTGATCGCAGAAGGTGACGACCCAAAGAAACCAGCAATTACTCTCAATCCAATCATAGTCTAGATTCAACCATCTGAGGACGCTGAGGTGAATATGCCCGTACCAAAAAGAGGTTGCAGTGCACCCACACCATTTGAGGTTGCAGTTTTGCCACCCAAGGCACATGTTCCATTTAGAGTAAGGATAGCCACGTCGATCCCAGTGACGATGTCAACAATGACACCATTCTATACGAAGGATGTACCCTGGGACTATACAGCCGAGGCGAGGAGGAAAGGCAAGGTCAAAATTGAGGAAACTGTTGCAGCACAGGGTATGACAAGAACTGGTAGAGTCTATACCCCTGAACATGGTGAGTCAATCAAGAAGGCCTCCAATCGGCCACCCATCATTGAGATAGGTCTAGACGACCTTTGGAAGAAAATGCAGGCCAAGGAATATTCGGTCATCGACCAGTTAAACAAAACGCCAGCACAAATATCCTTTCTCTCTTTGCTGCAAAATTCTGAGGCATACAAGAATGCTCTGTTAAAGGTGCTAAGTGAAGCATACGTACCAAGTAATATCACTGGCGGGGAAATGGCTAACATGGTAGTACAAGTGATGGAAAGCCATAAAATCACCTTTCATGAGGACGAGCTGCCACCTGAAGGGTTAGGGCCCAATAAGGCACTGGATATCACCGTGCAATGCAAAGATTATTTCATCACCAGAATCCTGATCGATAGAGGTTCCAGCCTTAACATTTGTCCGCTGGTAACACTCAAGAAATTGGGTAAAGGGCTGCATGAGATAAACGATGGGGCAATCAACGTGAAAGCCTTCGATGGTTCTCAGAGGTCCACCATTGGGGAGATTATCCTATGTTTGCAGATGGGACCAACATGTTTCGATGTCGATTTCCAAGTGATAGATGTACCAGCATCTTACAACCTGTTGTTGGGACGACCATGGATTCATACCGTTGGGGCCGTAGCATCAACACTACATCAGGCAGTAAAGTTCGAATGTAATCACCAGGAAGTGTTCATTCACGGCGACAGTAGCAACCATATGTATAGTCGCCAGACCATTCCGGCGATCGAGGGAAGAATGAAGCTGGGTAGAGAGACTTACCACCACATTGAATGGGTCAATGCTATCGACAAAGACAAGTGGCGAGATAACAAAATCAAGTGTATACTGAATTAGAGTGGGTACGAACCTGGCAAAGGGCTCGGCAAGAACCTTCAAGGAATCGCTAAGCCCATAAAACTCAAGAACCATGGCACTACCTTCGGTTTAGGATATGAATACCCCTGGGAAGAATTCAACAACTGGTCGTCACTATGGCACGGTCCTTACTATCCACTGGAGCAGCCAATACCGCATCTGGAGCAGACTTTCCAATAGGCTGACGTTATTTATGGGTCAGAAGAAGAAGAAGCGCTTGCAGCAATGAAGAATTTGTTCCTGGAAGACAGTGGTATGGACTGTTGTGTTATTCTCGAGGAGGAATGGAAGGAAGGCCCTTACATACAGGCGGTAAGCAGAGGGGCATATCTCAAGAATTGGACTATCAGAACAACCAAAGCCCGACGTGCCTCTGGGTAGTAAGGCTAAAATAAGCATTATTCATTGTTTCTACTAAATGATTTTCTTTTCGCATTTTCAGTTTCCGTAATAAGCAATTTATCAAAAGCATTTTGACTTTTATTATGAATAAACACTTATTACTATCGTTTTCTCTCATTACTTTACGTATATAGCATTATTATTACTTGTCTTGATGAACCAATGACTGTGACATGCAATGAGACAACGCAACAAACGAACATTGATTCAGAGGAATATGACATACCTGACGAGATTGTTAAAGAAGTTGAGAACTTTAAGAACAGACCTAAGTCCAACCTAGACGAGACCGAAATTGTCAACCTGGGAGATGCAGAAAATGTCAAGGAAACACGAATCAGCGTTCAACTATCACAATCAGAAAAGAATGAATACACAAAATTTCTAAATGAATATGAGGACATATTCGCCTGGTCGTATGATGACATGACTGGCCTGAGTACATCTATTGTGGCTCACAAACTGCCAACCGATCCAACGTGTCCACCAGTAAAGTAAAAGCTCAGAAAGTTCAAACCTGATATGAGTCTAAAAATCAAGGAAGATTTCATCAAGAAGGTCAAAGCTAAGGTTCCCAGGGTAGTAGAATACCCAACATAGTTTGACAACATTGTGCCAGTGCCAAAGAAGGATAGAAAGGTCAGAGTCTATGTCGACTACCGAGATCTCAACCGGGCCAGTCCGAAAGACAATTTCCCTTTCCCAAATATACACATCCTGATGACAATTGCACCAAGCATGAGCTGCAGTCATTTGTAGGTTGCTTTGCCGGTTATCACCAGATATGGATGGATGAAGAAGATGCAGAGAAAACGACTTTCATTACGCTGTGGGGAATATACTATTACAAGATGATATTGTTCGACCTAAAGAATGCAGGGGCCACCTACATGAGGGCCATGACTATCATTTTCCATGATATGATACACAAGGAGATTGAGTTATATGTGGATGATGTTATTATCAAATCCAAGGGGGCCACTGCCCACATAGGAGATCTGAGGAAGTTCTTCAATAGATTGCGAAGGTACAACCTGAAACTAAACCCCGTAAAATGCACATTTGGGGTTCCTGCTGGGAAATTGCTTGGGTTTATTGTGAGCCGTCGAGGAATATAACTGGATCCATCGAAAGTCAAAGCCATTAAAGAACTACCACCACCAACGAACAAGAAGGATGTGATGAGTTTCCTGGGAAGGCTTAACTACATCAGCTGATTCATAGCATAGTCTATAGTTATCTCTGAGCCAATCTTTGAGATGTTAAAGAAGGACGCAACGACCAAATGGACTGATGACTGCCAAAAGACCTTCGATGAAATCAAGGAGTACCTATCAACACCGCCAGTCTTAGTCCCGACCGAGCCAGGTAGACCCTTACTACTCTACCTTGTATTGTTGGATGAAGCTTGCGGTTTTGTTCTGGAGGAGCAAGCCATTTATTACTTCAGTAAGAATTTCACCCCGTACGAGCCCGATATTCTCTATTGGAATGCACCTGTTATGCTTTGGCTTGGGTAGCTCAGAAGCTGAGACATTAATTCTGCGCCTACACTACATATCTCATATCAAGAATGGATCCCTTAAAGTACATCTTTCAGAAGCCCATGCCCACCGGCAAACTAGCCAAGTGGCAAATCCTGTTGAGTGAGTTCGACATTGTTTACGTAACTCAGAAAGCAGTCAAGGGACAGGCACTAGCAGACCACTCTACTGAGAATCCCGTGGATGGATAATACGAACCCCTAAAAATGTACTTTCCTAATGAAGAGGTATCATTCATAGGAGAAGACATCACAGAATCCTATGACGGTTGGAGAATGTTCTTCGATGGAGCAACAAACTTCAAAGGAGTTGGCATAGGAGAAGTCGTAGTATCAGAAACTGGTCAACATTATCATATGTCTGCCAAACTTAGGTTCCCGTGTGCCAACAATATGGCCGAGTATGAAGCCTGCATCTTAGGACTCAAAATGGCCATTGACATGAACGTTCAGGATTTGCTAGTGATTGGAGATTCAAACCTACTTATACATCAGATGCGAGAGGAATGGGAAACCAAGAACTCTAAGATACTCCCGTATCTACATCACGTGCAAGAATTGAGAAAGAGGTTCACAAAGACAGAATTCCAACATGTTCCCAGAGTCCAGAATGAGTTCGCCGATGCATTGGCTACCCTGTCATCTATGATACAGCATCCAGACAAGAATTTCATTGATTCTATTCCAGTGAAGATCCATGATCAGCCAGCTTACTATGCCCATGTTGAAGAAGAAGCAGTCTGAAACCCTTGGTTTCATGATATCAGGGAATATTTGAAAAAATGAGAGTATCCAGAGCATGCAAATCTTACTCAGAAACGCACACTTCAGAGATTGTCCCACAAATTCTTTATCAACGAAGGAATCCTGTATAGGAGGACTCCCGATTTGGGACTACTAATATGTGTTGACGCGAAGAAAGTATCCAGGATACTAGAGGAAATTCATGCTGGGACCTGTGGTCCACATATGAACGGTTTTGTCTTAGCAAAAAAGATACTCTGGGCTGGTTACTTTTGGATGAATATTGAAACAGACTGCATCAAGTATGTCCGGAAATGTCATCGCTGTCAGATTCATGCAGACATGATAAAGGTACCTCCGAGTGAGCTCAACACAACAAGCTCACTGTGCCCGTTCGCCGCCTGGGGGATGGATGTTATTGGACCAATCGAGCCTACCGCTTCCAATGGACACAAGTTTATCCTAGTAGCCATCGATTATTTCACCAAATGGGTTCAAGCAGCATCTTAAAGAGCAGTAACTAAGAATTTCGTGGAGGACTTTGTCCGCGACCGCATTGTTTGTCGATTCGGGATCCCAGGGTCAATCATTACCGATAATGGCTCCAACCTCAATAGCGACTTGATGAAAGCTATGTGTGAAACCTTCAAGATCAGACATAAGAATTCCACAGCCTACAAGCCTCAAATGAATGGGGTTGTAGAAGCCACCAACAAAATATAAAGAAGATATTGAGGAAAATGATAGAGAAGCATAAATAGTGGCACGAGAAATTATCATTTTCTCTATTAGGGTATCGCACCACAGTCTGCACATCAACCGGGGCAACCCCTATATGCTGGTTTATGGTACAGAGGCTGTCATTCCCATTGAAGTAGAAATTCCTTCCGTAAGGATCATACAAGAAGTTGAGCTCGATGATGCGAAGTGGGTAAAAGTTGTTATGAACAACTAGCCCTTATAGACGAAAAGAGAATGAATGCAGTCTTCCATGGTCAACTCTATCAGAACAGAATGTCCAAAGCCTTCAACAAGAGAGTCAAGCCAAGACAGTTCACACCGGGGCAGCTGGTGTTAAAGAAAATTTTTCCGCATCAAGATGAAGACAAAGGGAAATTCTCTCCCAACTGGCAGGGTCCATACATGGTTCACCGAGTTCTGACAGGAGGAGCCCTCATACTTGCAAAAATGGACGGAGAAGTCTAGCCGAGGCCACTCAATTTAGATGTAGTCAAGGGTTACTATGTGTAATCATTATGCTTTCCTTATATGTCGTAATTGAACTACGCCTGACCTGATTCCCGTTTAAGAGGGGATACGTAGGCAGCCATATGGGTTCGTTCACAATTCAATAAAATTCCATTTCCCCCGCAATTGTAAACTGGGGCAGAATTTTGAGGAGGACCCTCAAAATTCCGAAGTAAGTTCAGCCGATTGCCGTACGAGCGGCAGTCAGAAGTACCAACCCATCAAACTGGGGCAAAATTTTGAGGAGGACCCTCAAAATTCCGTAGCAGGAAAGGTTGCTACAGATATTTTTTACAAAATCATACACGTTTATTATTGAAAGTGCTTTGTTTAGCAACGCTACCCCAATGATACAGACGATATCACCAGATCAAAGCCGAACGAGTCAAGCAAGGCTAGCGGGGATACAAACTAACCTTCCCCCTTACAAAACAAATAATTTTTCTTTGGATGCAGGCACTAGGATTGCAAAATCACTAAACATACTGTACGCTTGAAGGACAAAAATTGTTCGAAATACGACTCTTAGAACCATTACACTTGCCAACATTTGCTATCAGTACACACTAGTGATGTTCCGTATGTCACAATGCTCCCAGTAATCACATCGCCGCAATCTGCTATCAGCTAAGAAAAATCTACTATCATTTGTCACTTTATCTTGCACAAGGCTACCATTCTGCTTTCCGAGACTAAACGCTGTCTCTATCTGCATTCGCATTGCATAAGGCTACCATTCTGCCTTTCAAGACTAAATGATGTCTCCATCTGCATTCTTATCTCTGCATAAGGCTACCATTCTGCCTTCTGAGGTTAAGCTCTACCTCAATCTGCATTCATGCATCAGGCTACCATTCTGCCTCCCAAGAGTAAATGTTGTCTCCATCGGCATTCTTATCTCTGCATAAGGCTACCACTCTACCTTCCGAGAGTAAATGCTGTCTCCATATGCATTCTTATCTTTGCATAAGGATAACATTCTGCCTTCCGAGACTAAACGTTGTATCCCTTTACATTCTTGCATAAGGCTACCATTCTGCCTTCCGAGGTTAAGCGCTGCATTCGCATTGCATAAGGCTACTATTTTGCTTTCAGAGGCTAAGCTCTGCCTCCAATTTTTTCCGAAACTAAGCGCTATGTCAAGCACAATTCATCTCGCTTTTCCTACGGGCTAAGCTCTGCCCTTCAATTCGCAAGACTAAGCTCTGTCTTGTCTACATCATACTACTGCATTTTTCATGGGCTGAATTATCGCCAACTCATCTAAAGGCATCATCGTTCGGAGGCAACATCTTCATATCTCGAGAACACCATGTCATGGACCGAGGATCACTTTCAATATTTTGCATATCATTATTCATAGGCGTCATGATTCAGAGGCACCATCCTCATAGCCCGAGAAGATCATTTCATGGCCTGCGAATCCTTTACATACGCTTCATGGCCCAGGTCGTCATGGTCTGAGGACGCCATCCCCCATCATCCAAAGACAACATTCATGGTCCGACGGGAATTTGCATCATGTTTAAATTTATGCACAGTATACGCTTGTATTGTTTCTAATTGCAGATAAACTAGCAAGCAACAGCCAACCCGACAGGAGTGGTTCCGCTCCAATTCCCTCAGCCATATCGAACCTTATCCATTCCTGTAAACTGTTCACTCACCCAGCCCTAGGTATTGCGCCTGTTCTTGAAAGGTCTTCATCGGTACACTCCGCCGATGGATCCCGAACTACGTACGAACTGATTTCTGTAAAACCAGGGATATGTGGGCAACTCAGAAGCCAGGGTGCACCCTAAATCTTCTTCAGACCATTTCGCTCGGTCAAAATTGGCCATCATAGCTTTACCCGACAACTCTTTCATCCTTCCCAAGTAAAGAGAGGCAGCTATTGATACCTAGTTTTTTTCCTATATATTTTTAATATGAAAAATACTTTCAAAATAGCATATACAGGCATATATAAGCATGTCCAAGTGTTTTATTACTTTTTCCATAATTTTCAAGGTTTTTAAATCGATTTATTTCCCTTTTTTATCCATAAAATTCCCAATAATTATTTTCAAAATCATTATTTTTATCATTCATTTATTGTATTTCTATATTTATGCCAAAATATGGCTAAAATAATTTTTACATATTTTTTCAATTTTATTTAGTATTTTTAAAGCTAAATTGCACATAATTGCAATATTAACCATTTTAAGGTTTAATTGTGTGTTATATTCATAAAATCGAGTCTTGTATTTTGAATTGTTAATTATGTGTTATAAATCATTTTAGGCCTTTTAATTTAGTTTTCAAAATTCATTTATTATTTTTATAAATTAAAAAAGGGAAAAGTGGCTATTTAAATTTTAGCCCAAATTGGCTTTCAAATCTAATCCCAAATCAAACCAAATTCCCCAGCCCAATTTTAATATTAACCCAACCCTAACCCTTTTAAAACCAACCCAAACCCGGATCCCCACCTATCCCTTTTAATCTAGGTCGTTTATCATTCAGATCAACGACCTCTATTTCACCTTACCATTTTAACTCAAAACGACCCCTAAACCCTAAATCATTTCTACCAACCTTCCGCCCTTGAATACCTTCTCCTCTTAAACTCTCTCTGAAGATCTAAGGCTAACCCTAGCCACCGCCGCCCAAATCTACCATAATCCCCTTTGATCTTCACTTAATCCATGGATTACCATGGCTGTTTGAGAGGTATACCGGTCTCCTATGGTTTTTGGTTGTTTGTCTCCGTAATTTCATGGATAGATCTCAAAGGGATCCAGTCCAATCTTGGCTCAACTTCTATCTATGGCCTTTTCCTGACCACCCATGGCCGATCGAGTCAGATCCATGTCTTTTCCGGCTAGATCTGTAACTTTTCAAAGTCTTTCTCACTTTTTCTGGGTTTTTTCTGAAACCCTAGCTTTAAGAGATTTCCGTTTTTCTTTCAGATCTATCTTAGATCTATGCATATTATGAACTTCTTGGTGTTTTCTCAAAGGTTCTTCGATTTTCTTTCAAAGTGACTCTTCGTTTTCAAATTAAGGTTTCTTAAACACTTTTTAAAAGATCTCTTCTACGATTTTAGCGTTTTTATGATTTTTACTATGTTTAAACAATTTGTTCATGTTTTTATGCTACCTGGTTCATCATGTTAAAACCTTTGGTACTTTTGCGTCCTAAAGTTGTCTTGGTTTGTCTTGCATGTATACTGGTTTCGACTGAGCTCTTTGTGTTTAGATCCTTTTCTTTGTTTAACTCGACTGATTTTAAAGTTCTTACCTTTTAACTCAGCTCTGTTAAAACCCTAATTCCTTATAATTTTTTCTTTTTCTACACTTATTGCTATGAGTTTAAAGATTTTTCTTGTTTCTCTCTGTTGATCTCCTTTACCTGTTGCTATGTGCTAGAACGTTTCCTTCATTTTTTGGTTCTATGTAACTACATCACTATGTTAACTACTGTGCTTCGAGTAGATTTCTTTTACTACTAAATCCTAGCCTACTCCTGCTACTACTGTATGTTTGTGTTGCTTCTTTTGGCAATATGGTTGACCTTGCATGTCTGATACTCTTGTTCATTCTTCTCTATTTATATGGAAAAGTGCAGAATCATGATTCTTTCTTGATTGATCTTGATTTCCTCAAGTTACGATTGATTGCAAATATTTTCTCATGTATCCCTGGTTTCACTCGTTTCATTTAAATTGATTGGTTCATTTCCTTTGCTGTGATGTTTTACCTTTGCTGAACCCTTTCCCCAATTAAGTATATTTTTGTACCTAGACTCAATTGTATACTCTATACTTTTACTATCCCTTATAAGGTAAAAAATCAATCTTTCTCAAATTGATTTTCATTCCTTAATTATTCCTGCTAGTATCCGTTTGAACAGTAATTCCTTGATTAAAGGGAAGTACTTGTATTAATGGGATTATGATTGCGATTATTTCCATAATAGTACAAAACCTTTACTTATTACTTTATTTTTCTACTCGTTTTCAAAGCTATAAATACCCTACCCTATCTTTTCTAAACACGAACTACTAAGTTCAGAACACACACTTACACACTCAAAACACTCTCTATTTCTCTATTGGTACTTGTGCTACTGCTTTGTTTAGCCGGCTGAAAGCCAAGGCTAAACTGTGGAATCCTACTTGCTTTACCTTTCTGCACCTTGCTTTCTGTACTGGTATGTCCTAGTTAATTTCAAAGCATCAACAACAACATGCTTCTTTAATTGCTTCAGTTTCTCTCATTCTCGTCTACTTCTGCTTGTGGTTCTGCAGTCAAGTTACATTACCAGCATGCTATAATGTTTTCCCTTCACCTTTAGATTAATACACTCCCCTATGTGTGTTTCAAGGCGTACTCTGTCAGTCACTTATTGTGTACTTGCTATCTTATGAATCCCAAACCCCTATTCCCTCTAAGTTTTTGTGTTCTTTTGGCTGGTTTGTGACCATGCCAGTATTATCAATTGTTGTGCATGTCTAAACCAAACCCCTGCTGGGGTCATGTGCTTATAGACAAATATCTCTCCAAAAATCCTTTGACCCCCCTTGTATGACTACTAATACTGTGTGTAATCCCATCTAGGGAGTTTGAGTTTTGTTCCCTACTACAATTGCTTTCAATCACCTCTGTTACTAATTACTTTCCAGTCCAATTTTTAAACAAACTGTTTTTCAAACTGTGTCACGCACTCTCACCTACTCCTAGAATCTATTGCCCCTTTTGTGTGAGCCTTGCCTTGGGACCCTTGAGCTCCCTCTGAACTTGGACACATAAGAGATGGCCCTTTCACACTGCACTCATTCTGTTTGGTTATGCAAATCTGGGTGTGAGCACTGCCCGGGATCCTTTGAGGTCCTTAGGGAACTCTGACGCACTCAGATATGAGAAAGGCTTTGGAACAATATTGGCTTTTGAGGTGGTTCATTACATAACTGAGAGAGGAATTCAAGATCAATCTTCCTATGGTTGTAATTTCTTATTTTGCACTTCTTTTGTAATTCAATCATTTGGTCTGTAATAATTTGTAAATAAGTACGGGGTTGGCTAGTTAAAGAGGAATGGGTAAATATGCATGTTACTAGGTTTACACACCTACTTGCGCAATAGAAACCATGCCTAGGACTCATTTCATGCATTAGAGATGGCTAGTATTGTAAATATACGCAAATTAACTACAAAATGTAAATGTAATTATAGAAAAATTTACTAAAAATATTTAAGTACTATTTTGGCATAAATACAGAATTTAGATGGCTTAATTACCACGAAAATATTTTGAAGGATAATTATTGGAAATTTTATGAGTAAAAAGGGAAGAAATAAATCAATTTGAAGCCTTTAAAAATTATAAAAAAATTATAAAAATGATTATGCATGTTTATATATGCATATATGCTACTTTGAAAGTATATATATTTATTAAAAATATAAAGGGAAAAATTGGGTATCAACAACTGCCCCTATTTACTCGGGAAGGATAAAAGAGTTTCCGGGTAAAGAAATGATGGCCAACTTTGACGGGGCGGGATGCTTTGAAAGAAAGAGGTCGGACTCCGGTCTTTGAGTTGCCTACATATCCCTGGTCATACAGGAATCAGGCCATGTGTAGTTTTGGATTCATCGGTGGAATATACCGATGAAGTCATTGCAAGAACGAACACGAGATACGGATGCGACTATGGTGAGTGGTTAAGGTTTGAGATAGTTGAAGTAACTGTAGCAAGATCGCTCCTACTAGGACTACAGTTTCTTGCTAGTCACCTATAGATGAAGATACTACGAACATGTATTTGTACAAAAATTTAAACATGATGCATATTCCCTTTTGGACCATAAAGGTTGTCTTTGGACGGTTGGGGATGACGTCCTTAGATCATGACGTCCTGGGCCATGAATTGTTTAGTGAGGGATTCTCAGGCCATGAAATGATGTTCTTGGTCCATGATAATGGTGCCTCCGAACCATGACGCCTTTGAATAATGATATGCAAATTTGAGGGATCCTCAGGCCATGGCATGGTGTCTTCCGGCTATGAGGATGGTGCCTTTTAGACTATGGCGCCTTTGGATAGATTGGCAATATTTCAGCCCATGATATGCAGTAATAAGATGTTAGTAAGATAAGGATTAGTCTTGTGAAATGAAGGGTAGAGCTTAGCCCAATTGAAAAACGAGTAGATAGTACTAGAAATAGAGCAAAATTTGTGCGAAGAGGAACAATGCTTAGTCTCATGTAGATGGGGAGGCAAGGATTATCCTCATGCAAATAGGGAGGCAATGATTAGCCTCATGCACATACGGAGGCAGGGATTAGCCTCATGCAAATACATAGGCAAGGATTAGCCTCATGCAAATGGGGAGGCAAAGATTAGCCTTATGCAAATAGGGAGGCAGGGATTAGCCTCATGCAAATATGGAGGCAAGGATTAGCCTCATGCAAGTATGGAGGCAAGGATTAGCCTCATGCAAGTAGGGAGGCAAGGATTAGCTTCATGCAAATGGGGAGGCAAGGATTAGGCTTATGCAAATAGGGTAGCAAGGATTAGCCTCATGCAAATATGGAGGCAAGGATTAGCCTCATGGAAATAGGGAGGCAAGGATTAGCCTCATGTACATATGGAGGCAAGGATTAGCCTCATGCAAGATAGGGAGGAAGGGATTAGCCTCATGCAAGTATGGAGGCAAGGATTAGCCTCATGCAAGATAGGGAGGCAGTGATTAGCCTCATGCAAGTATTGAGGCAAGGATTATCCTCGTGGAAGATAGAGAGGCAGGGATTAGCCTCATGCATGTATGGAGGCAAGGATTAGCTTCATGCAAATATGGAGGCAAGGATTAGCCTCATGCAAATATAGAGGCAAATATTAGCCTCATGCAGATGGAGGCAGAGATTAGCCTCATGCAGATGGAGGGTAGCAAATAAAAGTATTATATTTCTTAGCTGGAGATATATTTCGTGTCTGATAGCTTGATGGATAGTGATCTCTTTGTGATACATGTTGCTATCATTACATCGAATGTGCCTGTGTTCAAAGAAAAATTGTAAGTTTTGTGAGGGGAGGTTGGTTCGTGCTTCGTCTGCCGGCCTTACTTTGCTCCATTCTGAAAGCCCTTTCGCGTTCCCCCTAAGTAACACCTGACTGTTATGGAAATAGAATATCAAAAATATGCAATTATTGATAAAAATAGAGTCATTTAGAAACATATTGATATATTAAGTAATTTTAGATGAACTAATGACTGTAACACATCTCAAAGGCATTGAAGATCTCTTATATTGGAATTTTAAGGATCCTCCTCAAAATTTTGCCCCAGTTTGGTAGATGATCTTTTAACCGTTGGCGGATAATAGGCCTTGTTGAACCTTCTTCAGAATTTTGAGAACCCGTCTCAAAATTCTGCCCCAGTTTCTTAACCAACTTCTAACTTCTTGGCATGCGATGGCGTCGGCTGGACTTGCTCTGGAATTTTGAGGACCCTCCTCAAAATTCTGCCCCAGTTTCTGATCTTGGGGGAAATGGAAATTTTATTATGATATGACCGAACCTATAAGGTTGCCTACGTATCCCCTCTTAAATTGTAATCAGGTCAAGCATACTTCAATACATCAGATGTAAATAATCTAGGCATAGTATCTCTTGGCTGCGTCTGAATTGATTGGTTTTGGCCAGATTTCTCCATCCATTTCTGCAAATATGAGTGCTCGTCCTGTCAGCACCTTGTGAACCATGTACGGACCTTGCCAGTTGAGAGAGAATTTCCCTTTGCCTTCATCCTTATGTGTGAAGATCTTCTTCAACACCAACTGACCTGGCACAAATTGCCTTGGTTTGACCTTTTTGTTGAAAGATCTGGACATTCTATTCTAATAAAGCTGACCATGACATACTGTGTTCATCTTTTTTCCATCGATAAGGGCTAATTGTTCATAGCGGCTTCTTATCCGTTCTGCATCACTGAGTTCGGCTTCATGTATAATCCTTAAAGAAAGAATCTCTACCTCGACTGGGATGACAGATTCGGTTCCATAAACCAACAAATAAGGAGTTGCCCCGGTTGATGTGCGAACTGTGGTGCGGTATCCCAACAAAGCAAAGGGTAGCTTCTCGTGCCATTGTTTGTGGTTTTCTACCATTTTCCTTAGTATCTTCTTGATGTTTTTGTTGGCGGCTTCTATGGCTCCATTCATCTGAGGTCTGTAGGCGACCATGTGAAAATGACCTCATACTCTTTCAGGAACCGAATGTACTCTTTCTTCCTTGTCGGTGAGAAGTAAATGCTGATGCGAGTCTCCTTGATGGTCTCGATGGCCCCCAAATTTACTGCTTCGGTCTCCTCTAGATTGGACTTAGGCTTATTCTCAAAGTTTTTAACCTCCCTGACATTATCTTATTCATCTGAATCACTATTCTCATGTTGCATTGCCTCATTACATGTCACAGTCACTGGTTTATAGGAAAAGTAATAATAACGTTGTAGAAAGAAAAAACGTAAAAAAATAGTAATGAATAATAAAGAGCAAATGTATTTGATTAAAACCGAAAAAATCATCTGGACAAGTACGACTCGATGAATCGAGCATTTATTTTGAAACAAGTAAATCGTAAAACAAAATTACTGGAAATCTTAAATTCTTAGAATGGCTATAAAAGTAAAATTTGCCAAGCTACCCAGGGACTCGGCGGGCTCTGGATGGTGTGGCGGTCCAGTTCCTATGAATAGCTCCCTTCTTTACGGTCTGGATAGTGAGGCCTTCTTCCTCCTCCTCCTCAATTATGGCACTGCAGTCCATGTCCTCATCCTCCAAGAATAAATTCTTCAATCCAGGTAGTGCTTCTTCTTCTACAGTCCCCCATATTGTATCATCCTGGTGAAAAGCTTGTTCTAAGTGTGGCACTGGTTGCTCGATAGGGTAATATGGTCCACGCCATGGAGGCGACTAATTTCTATACTCTTGCCATGTGTACTGGTATCCAAGCCCAAAGATGGTACCATGATTTTTCAGCTGTATCGGTTTAGTGATACCTTGGAGGTTCTTTCCCAACCCTTTGCCGGCTTCATATCTAGACCAGGCCAATATGCTTTCTATTTTACTACTCCACCATTTATCCTTCTTGACGACATTGACTCGTTCAATGTGATGATAGGTTTCCCCTCCTAGTCTTCTTCTATGTCTAATGACCGGGATGGTTTGACTGGTGTAGATGGGGTTACTTCCATCTCTGTGGATGATCACCTCCTGATGATTCCATTCGAACTTTACGGCTTGATGTAGTGTAGAGGGCACGGGTCCAGCAGCATGGATGCATGACCGGTC
This sequence comes from Nicotiana tabacum, assembly GCF_000715075.1. Lineage (NCBI taxonomy): Eukaryota > Viridiplantae > Streptophyta > Magnoliopsida > Solanales > Solanaceae > Nicotiana > Nicotiana tabacum. The sequence goes on from NC_134082.1 coordinate 41,774,121, forward strand.
CAACAGAAGATTATATGAGGCTGGTATGTCGAGCACCTAAAATTCGACATCGAACTAAGTTGGCCCCATCTGTAAGGAAAGGTTGATTTCCTCGATTGTGGCCCTTTAGGACCCATTTAAATCTTTCATGTTCATGCTTCCTACCCGTATTTCATGAAAACCTTTGTCCAACCTTTTTAGAGTGTCCAACGGACAAATATTGCGGCTTGAACCTTTGTCAACCAAGACCCTGGAAATGAATTTATCTTCAAATTGTACTGTAATATGCAATGCTCGGTTGTGATTCAACCCCTCAGGTGGTAGCTCATCTTCATACAATATGATCTTATGACTCTCTAATACTTGCCATACCATGTTGGCCATTTCTCCGCCAGTGATGTTATTGGGTACATAAGCCTCGCCCAACACCTTCAATAAAGCATTCTTATGCTCCTATGAGTTTTGCAACAACGACAGGATAGATATCTTAGCAGGGGTTTTGTTCAGATGGTCAATGATGAAATACTCTTTTGCTTGTACTTTCCTCCACATGTCATCTAGTTATGTCTCAATGATAGGCTGTCTGGTAGTGGCATCCTTGCTCGATCCTCCTAAGTGTTCAGGTGTATAGACCCTTCCAGTCCTAGTCATTCCTTGTGCAACATCAGATTCCTCTACCTTGGCCTTCCCTTTTTGCCGATCCTCAGCAACATAATCCCAAGGTATTGCTTTTAAATCTAAGGGAGGTGTGGTTGATACTGTCATTGTGAAAGGTGTGACCACTTCTACTTCAAATGGAGCGGGGGTGGATGCAGGCGGAGCCACCTCTACCTCAAATGGAACTGATGCAGCTACTCAACCTCGATTGGTGATGGAGTCTATACCACGATAGGAGTAAGTGTGACTGCAACTTTAAAGTCATCACCTTCTCGAATAAGCCCAATAGACCCCTCAAGGTCCCATTCTTCGTTTGTCTCTATCACATGTACTCCACCACCTCTATGATCAGGGAGGGGGTTGTCGCGGACATTAGGTGCAACTTCCTTTGACTGTATGACCTTGTTGTCAATTAGAGTCTGGATCTTATCCTTCAATGTTCAGCACTCAGCAATGGTGTGCCCCTTCATACCGGAATGGTACACACAAGTTTTTTTCGGATTGACCCATTGGGATGGATTTTCTAGTTCCACGGCGGGAATAGGAGTGACATAACCCACGACTTTCAACCTTTCATACAACTGGTCAATGGGCTCAGCAATGGCGGTGTATTTTCTGGGTGGTTTGCGGTCGAAGTTGGGTCTTGGTCTCGGATAATATTGGCGAGTTGGTGGTGAATGAAAATGGGATGGTTGGGAGTTATAGGTGTGGTAGATAGTGGCTAGTTGGGAATATCTGGGGAATGAGGGTTGATATGTGGGTGGTGGTGCTTGGTACATGGGTGGAGGCATTTGATATGTGGGTGGAGGTGTTTGATATGTGGGTGGAGGTGTTTGATATGTAAGTAGAGATTTCGGCCTTGAGCCACCATTACCACCCTAATATCTCTCTTCTTTGATATGCCGCCTGATTGTAAAGCCTTATTTGTGGCATGTAGTGCCTCAAAATTAGTTACCATCCCGCTCTTGATTCCTTCTTCGATTCTTTCTCCGAGTTTGATGATATTAGAGAATTTATGAATTTAGATAACCATCAACATTTCATAATATTGTGGATCTTATGCTCTGATGAAGAACTTATTCATTTGTTCCTCATCTAATGATGGCCTGACCTTGGCCTCTTCTGACCTCCAACGAGTAGCATACTCACGGAAAGTCTCAGTAGGTTTCTTCTTAAGATTCTGAATGTAGAAAACATCCTGTGTGTTCTCTGTATTGAACCTGAATCGGTCCATGAAATCCGATGCCATACTTACCCAATTGGGCAATTTCTTGGGATCTTGGCTGATGTACTAGGACAAAGCATCCCTAGTAAGACTCCTCATAAAGAGTTTCATTCGGATTTTTTCGTCTTTCTCGACCCCAACAAGTTTGTCTCAATAGGTCCTCAGATGGACATTAGGATCAACTGTGCCATCAAACATCTCAAACGTGGGAGGTTTGTATCCCTCCGACAGTTCTACATCTGGCTGTATGCATAGGTCTTTGTAGTTCGACCCTTCTATTCCTTTGCCGCCTTCGACACCTTGAACTCGGCTTGTCAACTTCTTGAGTTCTTCAGCCATATTTTTAATGAGCAGGTCATTTTCAGAGGATTTCGGTGTATACGAGGTGGTTTGGATGGAGTGAGGTATGGTTTCTACGTATATAAGGTTGCTTTGATGGGTTCCAGGGACTTGGGTGTAATGATAGTCATTAGTGGAGTTTTGGAGATTGGGAAGGGGTTGTGGTGAGTTTTGGGGAGTGTGGTAAGTGGTGGTTGGTGGGTATTGAATTAGTTGATTGTGATGTTGTTGCGGAGTTGGTATTGGCAATGGGTTGAGATTTTGGGGTGGAACTGTGTATTAATTTGGTGCAGGAGGATTTTGTGGACGTAGGTTTTGTGTGTTTTAGGGAGGTGTTGGGTTATTTATGTTCTATTGGTTGATGTTGGGAATATTTAGGGTGAGTGACAAGTTTGCCAAGTTGCGAAACTGCTCAAGTTCTCCTTGCAATTCTAGTATCTTTTGTTCCAATCTCAAGACTAGGTCATTTGGTGCCGGAGTACTACGTCCATCGGAAATTTCTGCGTTCTCAACATTTTCCTTTCGGATACAACTTAAGTTGTCCATTTTTGCTTTTCTTCTGCCTTTTGTGTTGCTTGGAGGAGGATTAAGTGGAGGGCCTCTAGATATGGTATGATACGCTGATGAGGCCATTATGAGTGAACCAACCTAAGGGGATGGGAATAATCAAAATAAGCAAAAATAAAAGGTAACAAGTCAGTGAGGATTCTGAAATGTTTGCAATATTTAAACACATATTGCGGAAATATAAATTCGTGTATTAATTTGGGAGCCTCGTTGTGCCCGAGGTAGGCCTAGCGACAGATAGATTTTGGAGAACTTTAGATACCAATAAATGCTTTATTTCATAATGTAAAAATAAATGAATCCCAAAATGATACTAAGATAATAGAGAAATAAGTCACTACTGGAACTTCGCCTTATTACATTTGGAAAGTGAGTAAACCCAATCTATTTTGTCTTACAAGGACCTTCCTAAGGATGAATGCTCTCGTTGATCAAATCCTCCAGATCGCGTAGTTTCAACAGTAAGAATGCCTTTTCCAAATGTCCTCCTTTGTTTCCCTCAGCGTTCTGGCAGTCGGTGACTCTCTTCCTCACTTTTCCTTCCAATTCCAACAAACTGTATTCCAGATATTCTAGTTTTTTGCTAGATTTGACGGCCCTCTCTTTCCATTCATTGATTTGGACACTTGATGGAAGATTCCTCCACAAGTCAAGCTAGTGTGAGGGTGTGCTAAGCATACCAAAGTTGGGGACCTCGTTCCCATTTTCTACAAATCAAAAGGGTTAGGCCCTTTTCCCCCACAAGACCCGACTATTTACATATTCATGATTAGCATATTGGCATTTAGTTCTCCAAATTAATGCACATCATGTGGTTGTGTCCATTGGGATTATGGAAACCCCGGTGGACTTTTGGATAAGGCTTGTCTTAAAGGATTATTATGTGGACAACATAATTGATCCGACTAGGTTTGACCGTGATGCATGCACAATTTTTATCAGAGTAAGGTTACTATGGCGGTTTAGACTGGTACCCTCAAGTGGACAACTTGAGAAGGAAAGGCATGGAACCGTCGACTGTGTCACGACCCAAACCGAAGGGCCGCGAAGGGCACCCGGTGCCTTACTCAACCGAGTACCAACGCAACATATCTTTCTTAACATGTTATTATGAGTAAATGAGCCAGAAAACCCATCATGAGATAACAAGAATAAAACATAAGGGAGTACTCAACATATGAAGACCCAACATGATATACAAACTAATATATGTGACATACGGGCCTATAAGGCCGACATGACCATTACTAAACTTGAAACATAGGCCGACAAGGCCATACGATTATCCATACACTTGACATTTGTCTACAAGCCTCTAAGAGTACATAAAATCATAAAGGTAGGGAAAGGGCCCCGCTATACCAATCAATACATATCCAAAGCATACTGACCAAATAGGCAGCTCTGGAGCAAGTGGAGTGCACCAACACCTTCGCTGAGCTGATAGCCTACTAGGAGGACTGTGAACCTATCAATCGAGACCTACGGGCATGAAATGTAGCGTTCCCAGGAAAAAGGGACGTCGGTACGAATAAAGTACCGAGTATGTTAGGCAGTAAAGCTTAAACAAGAACAGTAATGTAAAGAGAGAGATAAAGGAGATACAACCTGTAACATCTGAGTGCCTCTGGGGGTTACTGATATGAAATGCATAATACATATATATACACAAACTTTTTAAAACATTCGCCTCTATGGGCATCATCATCATCATATCGTACCCGGCCTCAAAGAGGACTCGGTAAAAGCGTACCCGACCATCATAAGGTTCGGTAGAATCGTACCCGGCCACATGGAGCTCGGTAAACCCAACTGATCGGTGGTTGCACAATAGGTGCCATACCCGGCCGACTATAGAGCGGCTCGGTAGAGTAAAATAGATATTATATATAATGCATGCTAGACTCATGGAATCACCTTCTAAACCTTTTGGAGTGACTTAAGAACACTATGGACATCCATACCCTCAATATGAACCTTAGTAGGATTCAAGGATCATACACACTTGCTTAGAATAATTTTATAAGGAAAGAACAACATGGACAACCTTAGTTGCTAGGAGTAGATCCGTTATGAAGTAGCGTATTCATTTCACTTTAGATCATGCCAAAAGAAAGAAGAAAGTGCCTTAACATACCTTAAACCCGTTGAGTCCTTAATTACTTCCAAGCAACTCTTCAAACAAATCAACTCAATCTATCATAGTATAATGAGATTCAAAATCAGTGCTGAGCAAAGGCTAAGTCTATAACTTAAGCTAGTAGCTCATTTACGTAAATTTTTGCAGCATCTCCCTTGAAACAAGGGCCTCCTCCAATACCATATACAAACAACAATGACCAGAGCAATCCATCAATACATAATTATCAATATCAAGACACCATATAACAACAACAAGTCACAACTACATTACGACGAGCGGCAAGCTCCGATTGGAATCCGTATACCCCTTATCAATCCTTATAGACTTCTTACTTCAACATAAAAGTATCATTAACTTGATAATGAAGTCATTAATCAATGATTCTAGCCTTATACCATATATTTATAACAACGAAAATAATCCACAACTTCAACTATCCCCAACTAGCAACTTTATTCACTAGTTCATGTCTAGCCCATCCATTTAACTTAATCAATATCAAGATAACCTTAGGCACAAGCAAGAACACAATATACATACCTCCTACAGTAACTTCAAGTCAAAATCCAAGTTATATTCATTTTACAACAACCCTTAATAGCAATACAACACCATAGAAGTGACTTAAGCTAATCCAAGTATTATCTTGGAGTTTATCATCCTAACAACCTAACCAACATACAAGAAAGCTTAAGCACAATTAGTAGGCTGTTATACTCACCTTAGACAGCAGCAAAAACTTAGAATTTCATCCAAATACAGCCCACAACAATCCTCAATGACAACACAACCTCAAAGAGGTGTTGTTCTTCACTAGAACTAAGTTTTGATGTTGAAATATGGTTTAATCACTTTGGAATCACTTCAAAACCTTGTGGTATATGTTTAGGAGGGTTAGGAGATGTTTGTATACGAATATTAGTTGAAAAATGAGCAAAAATAGGCGTCCAAAACGTTTATAAATTGAAGTAGGTCAACCACCGCCTAAGTGGGTCCCATTGGGAGCTTCTTGCGCGGTCTCGCAAAAACACGAATATCTCTCTACTCCGATGTTGTATTGACAAACGGTTTAATGCGTTAGAAACTAGACTCGTAGATCTTTAATTTTGTAGGTAGAACACCCCATGGTTCCAAGTATATTTGGATAAATTCTCAGATACATTTGACCTAAAGTTCAGCAAATTTATGAATGTAACTTGTGATGACCTTTGCCAACTCTTGTTCCACAACTTGCTTGCCTTCAAAATGTAGAAAATGAAGATCATAAGACTAAAATAACTCATAGAATAACCTCCTTATCATGTTAAGAACCCTAGTCTCACCCCAAAGTACATGTTATAACATTCCAAACTTGTCGACTTTTGACGAAACTTATTTTCTTCAATTGGTTTAGCTTCTAAGATTTCCAACCCTCTTGGTACTCGTTATTCATGATTATAAATATTTGTAACCTCCAAGGTAACATGATTAACTTACTTTATTTGCTTCCAAATATAATCTCATTTCCGAGCTTACATCAATGACTTACGATGTACTCTCACGTATGAAAACTTGGGGTGTAACATCATTTCCCCCTTTGGAACATTCGTCCTCGAATGTTGACTGATGTGCTTATCAGTTTCATAAACTATGGCTCTTACGAATACTTTAATGCTCATCTTTCCATCTAAGCAACTGTTTTGTGAATAAATCTAAATGCTTGGGAATTCCCCCCTTTTAGGCCTCTTTGTCACGCCATAACATATGGTTGGAATTCTTCCAACATCTTAACATTTGATACCTTATGTCATGCAGTATGTACGACTGTGTCCTTGTATGCGTGCCTAGCGACTCGTCTTCTCTTTTTCCTCCATCTTTTAGCCAATCTCTAAGCTTCACTTTATGAACATATACAGAATTATGACAAGATGTCCCTCTAGGCATCTATAGGTGTACTGATGTCTTTCGCTTGGTACTTTATCGAACTTAAGACTATTTCTATCTCTTGTTTCATAGCCTTGTATATCTATCCTTATGGATTTACTACATCTAGGTAGGTTATACTATACCATAAAACTTACTTCGGTTTATTATTACCGAGGTTTGCTACCCAACTCCAGGTTACTCCCTCGCTGCTTATCCTATATGTATAAATCTAAGTCCTTTAGTGCTTCCTCATTATTATTCATCTAAGAATAACAAACAAATGTCATCTCGAACTTTGGAACTTGTACCCATCTATTGTTTATTCACCTTAATGTTGATCTATAATCTATCACTGATAACTTGCAATCTCTTACGTAATACACTGTCACTAGGGCTCACATCTTATCGGGGAACATATGAAGTGATTTTCCTGATCCACCTAGGGATAATACTATACTCCAATAACCGTATTTCATTGCATCCCAACGCGATTTATCTTATGGGGGTATTCTAATCCCGTGCAATTAATGAAATCCCTTTCTCGTTAAATCATTACTCAATCAAAGGCCTAAGCATCATCCTCTTATCTATCACAATTACACCCTTATTCTACTACCAGGGAAGCATTCCATCTCTTCTAAATGCACCTAGTCTCAGACTCCTCTGTGTTCATTCAGGCTGTACCGAGCTTTTTATTACATATGGAAATCATCAGCTCCCTTGTTTTGATGGGTTTAATCCCGAGGACATACATATTCTCGTCACCTTCTCACTCACCTTTTCATATCCTTACTCCTATCTACCTAAAACCTTGTTGCTCTACAATACTTTACCTTAGGACCTACACCGATCTATTTATACTACTCGCAACCTTCCTTCAACTTGCTAGCACCATAAATTTCCTTTCGTGCCTTCTCAGTTGTCCTTAAATGTAAGCAATTACTTTTGCTGGTCGTTCTATCACTTGTTGCATGAATACTTGGCATGTCATTTTGCCCACGAATACTATAATTTCCTGTACCTCATATGATCTCAAAAATCACCTTTGATGGCTTTTTTTTACCATTCATTAGCCATGATAGGTGCCACTTTCTTATGGAGTGTATACAATATTGTAGTGAGACTGTTGTTACAGGATCATTTACTCTTTAGCTCACTATACTTAGGTGGAAACCTTCTTCCTTATTTCCTCGGCTAGTCTTTCATTATAGTACGTAGGGAGACCTTCTGGTTCTTGTAAAGTTGCGAGCTTGATATATCGTACACCCGAAGGTAATTTTCGTTATTCTTACTCGCCTATAATAATCCTTAGTTACATAAATTTATGCCTTTGTGCTCGTAGGGTTACTTCTAAGCTCAAATTTTTATTGTCTCCTTAGTGGCACTCTCTCTTATTTCATAAACCTTAAAAATGGTACCTTTAACTGCCTCAACTCCTATCTGAAATTTTTTTCAAACGATTGTGATCTCGTATCTGCGAGACTGAATTCACTATGCTGCGATTCACTACATTTATCTTGCATGATATATTGATTTATCTGTGACCTCTTGTCTAGCCATAACTGGGCTCTTCCTGAATCAACTACTAATTACTCGTTGGTCCATTCTCATATATATATATATATATATATATATATATATTCTGCATAATCCCTCTTGGGATATATCCTTTGTCTTAACTTATCTCTCGCCACTAGCTCCTGATGTATCAAGTGTCCATTCACACTTATTTATCAATAACATCCTGGCCGAAAACTTTTACTGCCTCTCTCCGGTGTCGTGCTTGTATAATGTTCTGGAGTCGCAACATATCTGCAGGAACTGAATAAATACAACATCATCCCTTTCTCCTTTTTTACCACATTCTTTCTTTACCAATCCATAGTTAACTGAACCGCTTAACTCTGACTTAATATCATATCACACCATATTCCTCCCTTTAGGGGAGTACTAAGATTTAGTAGTACGACGATCTACCTATAGTTGTTTTACTTTTTCATATTTGACATCTTTTCACATTATAAATGAACCTCATTAACTCTGCTCAGAGTGCTTGCTTTAGGTAAGCGACTTCCTAAATAACCTTTAAAGGTTATTCGTCTGTTGTCTATTCTATTATTGTTGGAGCACGATCTTTGAAATTCTCACGATGTCGACCATTATCAAATCCTCCGGTCCCTAATTCATGTTCGGTTTTATCTTGTTCACCAGCCCATACTGATTTTTATTACTCTGGGGTCTAACATTTCCTCCTGGTAATCACGTTGAAGTCACCATCTCATTTCTCGAAATAAGAATATGACTTTATGGCTTATAATCTTTTATTGCCTTAAGGCTTGTCACCTCTTGTATTTTCCTTCACTTGACTATAGACTCTGTCATTGTGTCATATTTTGATTTACTATTATCACCTATATATCACATCTTACTCATGATGCTTCATTTATTTTCTTCTTATTCTCCGGATAATATTCTTTTTGTCTATCACTTTATTCTGAAAACTTCAACAAAAAGTTCTTTCCCTATAAGCTCCCCTAGCTTCATCTCACTGGCTCTTGGGAATGCCTAACATTCTTTTTTTTACTCGGGGCTAGAGTCATACTAAGGTAAATATTTGTCCCTTCTAGGATCCCACTGCCTATCTTCTGAAATTTCTGAATATTCCAGTATTCGTATTTGATTGTACTACTCTAGAGTTCACCATCTGGGTGTCTTAGAAGGAGATCTATTACCACATTTGCACCATCTTTCGGAAATGTTAGTTAATGATAACAACCTATCCATAATTTTTGGGTTACTCTAACTCCAACTGGATCCTCATATCCCATCGTTCTCTTAAATAATAACTGTTAGCTCCCATAGAACATAACTGAGATGGGTGTGGCTAATTGTACTTACCTCTGTCATTGATGAAGGTACCAAAATGCTTATATTTCTCTGCCTGATTTGAAAATATTGATAATCTTCATTATTTGGGTGCCTCGTACCCCTTCACTTTACTTCTTTTACTTGTTAAAACTTGTATCTAGCTTCTGAATTCCTCATAGATTTTCACCATATTCGTGAATAGATATCCGTGCCGTAAGGCTCCTTATTAAGAAGCATACACATCTTAGTACACACATGATCTGTTGAAGACCTCATATTTACTCATCATAAACATGATGTGAAATCGAGTTCCTCTGACTCAACTCTTCCACATCCACATGCAATCTCTTACCAACCGTCTTTGTGGATATAGGTATCGTTGTATTATGACTAAAGTCGAATTTATGAGTTTGAATTCTTACAACTGAGCTCTACTGCACGATCTAGAGTAAGAAGAAAGAGTGACAAACCTAAATGCCCTGTAGCCTCCTGCTTATAAGTGTGGTGCACAACACACCCATAAACAAGACTCTACTAGACACGGCTTGTAGACTCCCTAGGACAGAACTGCTCTGATACCACTTCTATCACGACCCAAACCGAAGGGCCGCGATGGGCACCCGGTGCCTTACTCAACCGAGTACCAACGTAACATATCTTTCTTAACATGTTATCATGAGTAAATGATCCAGAAAACCCGTCATGAGATAACAAGAATAAAACATAAGGGAATACTCAACATATAAAAACCCAACATGATATCCAAACTAATATATGTGACATACGGGCCTATAAGGCCGACATGACCATTAGTAAACTCGAAACATAGGCCGACAAGGCCATACGATTATCCATACACCTGACATCTGTCTACAAGCCTCTAAGAGTACATAAAATCATAAAGGTCGGGACAGGGCCCCGCCATACCAATCAATACATATCCAAAGCATACTGACCAAATAGGCAACTCCGGAGCAAGTGGAGTGCACCAACACCTTCGCTGAGCTGATAGCCTACTAGGAGGACTGTCAACCTATCAATCGAGACCTGCGGGCATGAAATGCAGCGTCCCCAGGCAAAAGGGACGTCAGTACGAATAAAGTACCGAGTATGTTAGGCAGGAAAGCATAAACAAGAACAGTAATGTAAAGAGAGAGAGATAGAGGAGATACAACCTGTAACATCTGAGAGCCTCTAGGGGCTATGATATGAAATGCATAATACATATATATACATAAACTTTTTAAAACATTCGCCTCTGTGGGCATCATCATCATCATATCGTACCCGGCCTCAAAGAGGACTCGGTAAAAGCGTACCCGACCATCATAAGGTTCGGTAGAATCGTACCCGGCCACGTGGAGCTCGGTAAACCCAACTGATCAGTGGTTGCACAATAGGTGCCGTACCCGGCCGACTATAGAGCGGCTCGGTAGAGTAAAATAGATACTATATATAATGCATGCTAGACTCATGGAATCACATTCTAAACCTTTTGGAGTGACTTAAGAACACTATGGACATCCATACCCTCAATATGAACCTTAGTAGGATTCAAGGATCATACACACTTGCTTAGAATAATTTTATAAGGAAAGAACAACATGGACAACCTTAGTTGCTAGGAGTAGATCCGTTATGAAGTAGCGTATTCATTTCACTTTAGATCATGCCAAAAGAAAGAAGAAAGTGCCTTAACATACCTTAAACCCATTGAGTCCTTAATCACTTCCAAGCAACTCTTCAAACAAGTCAACTCAATCTATCATAGTATAAGGAGATTCAAAATCAGTGCTGAGCAAAGGCTAAGTCTATAACTTAAGCTAGTAGCTCATTTATGTAAATTTTGGCAGCATCTCCCTTGTAACAAGGGCCACCTCCAATACCATATACAAACAACAATGACCAGAGTAATCCATCAATACATAATTATCAATATCAAGACACCATATAACAACAACAAGTCACAACTACATTACGACGAGCGGCAAGCTCCGATTGGAATCCGTATACCCCTTATCAATCCTTATAGACTTCTTACTTCAACATAAAATTATCATTAACTTGATAATGAAGTCATTAATCAATGATTACAGCCTTATACCATATATTTATAACAACGGAAATAATCCACAACTTCAACTATCCCCAACTAGTAACTTTATTCACTAGTTCATGTCTAGCCCATCCATTTAACTTAATCAATACCAAGATAACCTTAGGCACAAGCAATAATACAATATACATACCTCCTAAAGTAACTTCAAGTCAAAATACAAGTTATATTCATTTTACAACAACCCTTAATAGCAATACAATACCATAGGAGTGACTTAAGCTAATCCAAGTATTATCTTGTAGTTTATTATTCTAACAACTTAACCAACATACAAGCAAGCTTAAGAACAATTAGTAAGCTGTTATACTCACCTTAAACAACAGCAAAAACTTGGAATTTCATCAAAATACAGCCCACAACAATCCTCAATGACAACACAACCTCAAAGAGGTGTTGTTCTTCACTAGAACTAAGTTTTGATGTTGAAATATGGTGTAATCACTTTGGAATCACTTCAAACCCTTGTGGTATATGTTTAGGAGGGTTAGGAGAAGTTTAGAGACTAATATTAGTTGAAAAATGAGCAAAAATAGGCATCCAAATCGTTTATAAATTGAAGTAGGTCAACCACCGCCTAAGTGGGTCCCATTGGGAGCTGCTTGCGCGGTCTCGCGAAAACACGAATATCTATCTACTCCGATGTCGTATTGACAAACGGTTTAATGCGTTAGAAACTAGACTCGTAGATATACAATTTGGTAGGTAGAACACCCCATGATTCCAAGTATATTTGGAGATATTCTGAGATACATTTGACCTAAATTTCAGCAAATTTATGAATGTAACTTGTGATGACCTTTGCCAACTCTTGTTCCACAACTTGCTTGCCTTAAAAATGTAGAAAATGAATATCATACGACTAAAATAACTCATAGAATAACCTCCTTATAATGTTAAGAACCTTGGTCTCACCCCAAAGTACATGTTATAACATTCCAAACTTGTCGACTTTTGACGAAACTTATTTTCTTCAATTGGTTTAGCTTCTAAGATTTTCAACCCTCTTGGCACTCGTTATTCATGATCTTAAATATTTGTAACCTCCAAGGTAACATGATTAACTTACTTTATTTGCTTCCAAATATAATCTCATTTCCGAGCTTACATCAATTACTTGCGACGTACTCTCACGTATGAAAACATGGGGTGTAACACATTGCACCGCTGATCGACTGGTTTTACTGCAAGTAAGCCTTTCTGAATTTAAGGGTAATAAATAGGAAGAGCGCAAACACTCATCATGCGTTGCTATAGGATTTGATACGCACGAGTGGAATATGATGTGGAGCATGATTTATGCAACAATGAAGAGCATGTAATCAGGTATTTGCACGTAGGAAAAATAAATACAATATTTAAATAATTGAAAGACAGTTACAGAAAAAGAAAATAAAGAGACAAGTTAGTTTCAAAAATAAAGAATCATAAAGGCTTAAAAGTAAATAGGCAGTTAAATTCAAATAAGGGGAAAAGGTACGGGATAAAACATGCTTGGACTAATTCATCAAAGATAAGTTTGTTATGGTAAGAGCCTAAAGGTTTCCCCAGCAGAGTCGCCATGCTGTTGGGCCCTCTTTTTTCCTCCCCAGAGAAAGTCCGGGTTCCGATGTTCACGGGGGTAATAACTCATTTCCCTTTTGGGATTTGGGTATTTGAAGAGTCGCCACCTAACGGATTATGAAGCGTTAGGGTACCTAGAGCGATTAACTCTTAGACTAGTTTTCATTACCAAAGATTTAGGGTAAGGGCTCGAAATAACCTTGAGGGCAAGGTGTTAGGCACCCCTCTCGGTCCACAATGGTGGGTCCCGACCGAACTTATACTTATGAATTAGTCCTTTAACAAATAAGTAGTTGAAACACATAATTGCAAATAAAAGCATGTTGGACATTCTATGACTCAAATAATAAGACAAAGAATTTGAACAAGTTGCATATAAAATAGTAAAGTTTAAACATCAGGAATTGGGAAAAGGGGTCCTAGGTTGGTTAGCCTACATGTTGGTTCCCCCCTTGGTCATAGCCTAAAGCGTTCTAGCAACCTTGAAAATGTCCTATGCGTGCACTACCTGTCCCTTCCTTGTGGCCGTGGAGGTATTTTAGGACCTCTACTTTTGGCCAGTTCTAGACCTTCCTAAGGTTTTAAAGGATAAAATTCTAGGCGTCAATCAAGAACATTTAGAGCTGCATTTAGAGGGAACAAGTTATAGACACACAGTTACCTCCACAAATATAACAAGTAAATGCACGTCTTCAAACAACAGTCAAGTATTTAAGAGAAGATCCTAGAACATGATACCTAGGTGAGCAGGGATTATACAGTAATGAATTAGGACAAAGTGTCAAGATCCTATTTAACTTTCCTACTAATTCAAACCTGTTAAATCTGGACAGTTTTAAATAACAAACCACAATTTCAGAGTTGGGGAATTGAAATCGCCCTATAGGCTTGCCTAAACGCAGAACAATGATGTCCTAAGAGCATAGTATCTACATTGGTGTAGTAAAATAGTGAACAGTGTTCCTTTAAACGGAAACTTGAGATACTATAGACATGCTTTCTAGCGATAGCAAATTAAGGCAGTGTTTGAAAACTCATTTAAAGAAGCGGATAGTTGATTAAGCCAATTCAGAGTGAACTAACATAAATTAGACTAATTTGTTTAATTAAATTTATTTTAGGTTTTATGGGCAGGATTTCTGATTTTAATTCATATAGGCATGGTATCTAATTGTTAAGAGCTGATGCTAGAACTTATATGCATGACTTCTAGTGGAACAAATGTAAATACATGTTGTAATAGAAATTGAACTTAATCACTTTACACTTTATAGGCATGATATCTAATTATAAGACCATTTAGATCCTATAGGCATAATATCTAATTACAAAGCTATTTAAATCCTATAGGCATGATTTCTAATTATAAAGCTGATTTAAACCCTATAGACATGATTTCTATTATTGAAACCATTTAAATCCTGTAGATATGATTTCTTATATTGTGAAAGTAAAGCAAACATAGCAAGTGCATTAACATTATCCTATAGGCATGATACCTACCCGAGTTACCCAATAGATATGTAGCTACCCACCCCTTTTCACTAATCACCCCAAAGTTGTTTACAAATAATTACTACAGACCAACTGAATAAATTACATAAACAATAAAGAAAACGAAAAAGTTAACTTTAGGGAGCCTGAAGCAGGCCCAAATGACTTCCCCAAGCCTCCAATAGCCTCAAATGCTAAGGTTCCATAGGCAGTATCTTGTCTAGGTGTGTCAGAGTTCCCTAAGGACCTCAAGGATCCCGGGCAATGCTCACACCTAGACTTCTTCTCAAACAAGAACTGATTTAAGTGCAGTGTGGAAAGGCCAACTCTTACATGACAGAGTTCAGAGAAATCTCAAGGATCTCAAGGCAGTACACACGCCAGAGGGGCAGAACCTAATATTCTAGGAGTAGTGTGAGAGTTCTTGACATAGTTTTTTTTTTTTGAAAATAGTACAAAGATGACTTCAGAAGTAGGAAAGTTTTTTAGAAAAAAGGGAATAACTTAGTGGTAGAAGACAATTTGAGAAAAGTATCAAACAGCAGACATCATCCAGATTCAGAAAAAGAACACTTCACCAACAGATCTTCACACAGATATGGAGGGTTTATGGCACACAAGAATCATATTAGGGGACATGGATAGGGATAGTAAAGACATGTAGTCACAAACTGTATACAACACTTAGGATCATGGAGACCTAGTAGATAGTTAAGAACATAGATAATAGTTGGCCTGTCTTGAACATGCTTTAAACATATAATATAGACATGCTAAGTAAAGAAGTAAGTTGAGTGCAAAACATGCATTGAAAGGATATAATTTTAAACATGCTAGGCAAAGAAGTAAGCAAGAAAGGGTGCAGAACTAAAGCATACATTGAACATGTAGATTTTAAACATGCTGATCAAAGAAGTAGGCAAGGTTACCAGTTGACAACATAACTGATGAACTAATACGAGAATGAAAAAACACATAGGGTTTGGATTCCAAAACTTAATTAGAGACATATTAGTTAAGGAGAGCAAGACACAAAGTATAGAGCAGTGTAGTGCAATAACTAGCCTTGTCTTACAACCGGTTAGTCCAATGGAAGTAGCAAGTGACAGAAAGAGCAGAAAGCTTTAAGTATAAAGACAGAGTTTTGAACTAGTGTTCTTTGTTCTTGCCGTTGTCCAGAACTTAAAAGAAGAGGAGGTTTATATAGGAATCAAAAACTTAATGAAAAAGGTAATAAATCAATTAAGTAGTAAATCCGGGGATTCCACAGGTAAATCAGCAAGATTTTTCCTTAATTAAGGGACAACTCAACCAACGGTAAAACACACTCAGTATTTAAGGAAAAGAATAAAGTAAAGCTTAGGTATAGAACATGCAATTAAGGGTAAATGCAGAACAATTTAATTAAGGAAATAAATCAATAACAATCAGCGGAATGCAAACAAGGCAAGGGAAAACAATTAAGGCAGGTAAATTCAATCAAATTGAGTAAAGAAGTAAGGATCAAACGTTAGATGGAAAGGGGTCAAATTAAGACAGAAAATAAGGGATTCAGAGTAATCAAGGGTTCAGAAAGTCATGAAAAAAGTAGCATGCTTAGCATATAAAATGAGGTAGAGCATGAATAGTCAGGATTTCACACAGCTTTAACAAAAACTCATGGTTAAACGACACTGATTCAAGGAGAAGCATACAAGTTCTACATGAATGGTTAGTATAAACACAAGTTCATGACATCAGTGAAAGATAGAACTAAGAAAATTTAATAGAAGCACACTAGGACAAGTAAATCATGAGAAGTCACAAGAATACAAGGCGAGAACACAGTCAGAGGTACCAATATCCAGAAACCAAATGAAAAACCCCAAAACATTAGGGTTTTCAGTACGAACGGCCTAGGGTTGCAGAAGGTTCATAAAATTAGTCAAAACTTGTGAGAATCGGAAGTTTAAACACAAACAATCATTAAACAAAGTTTAAAAAGAAATTCCGGAAACCCTAATTTTAGAAAAAGATGAAAATCACTTGAAATCATACGATTCTTGTAAAGAATCTCAAGGTTATTGTAAAACACACATGAAACAAACTCAAATCATCTTAGATCTGTACAAATCTAGGAGGTTTGGAAAAGAAATCAGAGTTTCGAAGAGAACCATATAGAGATGAAGAAACATATTGAAAAACACTTAGATCGTAGCTAATATAGAACGATTTCACTCGAAACCACATTGGAATGGCCAGGAAAAGGTGAGAGATGAACCCTAGATGCAAGTCGACATGGTCCTAGTCTCTTGGGGGATTAGAGATGGCAAGAATGACATGAGAGAAGCCATTGGAGGCTTGAGAGATGGTGAGAGATCACTGGAGATGGCCATAAATAGGGTCAGCAATTGGAGATTAGGGTTTAGGTTGAGAGTGTTTGAGAGCAGAGAGGATTTTAGGGCGGCGGGGTTGGTTGTGAAATGAATTAGGTTTGGGGGTATATGTTAGTTTAATTAGGAAAGGAAAAACCTGGGCCATTGATCAAAATGATCAACGACCAGGATTTGGCCGGGTATTGAATCGGGTAGGTGCTCCAAAGTTAGGCTGGGTAATTTTGAGGTCCAGTTTGGGCTGAATTGGGATTGGGGAGGGGTTGTAATTAGGATGGAATTGAAATGAAATTAGGCTAGATTTTAAATAGCCATTTTTAGTACTATATAATTTATAAAAAATAATAAAATGATTTCCAAAAAATATTTCGTGTACTAAAATGATTAAACAATAGTTATTTAACATTTTTTTTAAAAAGACCAAATTATCTATTAATAACGTAGTTATGCATTAATATGTCTAGTATTGCAAATATACGCAAATTAACTAAAAAATGTAAATGCAATCATAGGAAAATGTACTAAAAATATTTAAGCAGTATTTTGGCATAAATATAGAATTTAGATGGCTAAATTACCACGAAAATAATTTGAAGTATAATTATTGGAAATTTTATGATTAAAAAGGGAAGAAATAAATCAATTTGAAGCCTTTAAAAAATTATAGAAAAATTATAAAAATGCTTATGCTTGCTTATATATGCATATATGCTATTTTGAAAGTATATATATATATTAAAAATATATAGGGAAAATTGGGTATCAACACTGACCACGATGATGAATCTCTGTAGGTAGATTTATAGGGTTGTAATAGCATAAAAGACCTTAAAGTGGATAAAAACCTAAGAGGATCATCACTGAGATACATTGTTGAACCAAGAAGGCTATGGCACATATATGTAGATGTGTACTATCTTTAACCAATTCATATTCAGAGGTGCCTAACTAAATGATTTTAGCATTAGTAGGTGACAAAGAGAGAAATTTGTGTTTACCGTGAAAATGGTAACAATAATTAAATTTATAAATGAGATTCTAAAAATACGTGATCTATTCTCGAGCTAGTTGTTAGAGCAGTTGATACTAATAATATGGAGTTTAATGATGAAGTGTAAGGTAAAACGAGATACTAATCGAATCGAAGGTCCTACTGCCCGGGTATAGGTCTGGTCAATTCGGGGCCTATAGGTCAACGTCAGGGTCGAATTCGAGCTATCGGGGATAGTCGGGGATAGGATAACAGATGAAGATATAATTAAACAAGGCTCTTTATGTCCAATACTAAGTTATATGATGAAGAACAAATAAGAAAGGGATGGATATCGAGGAAACCTCGGGCTAGTGAAAACGAACAAGTTGGAAAGAAAAGAAAGAGAGAGATATTATTGCACTTGTGGAGAAATGGAGCAACATCAGTCCGTTACAAGGTAGTGTGAGTCCACTTTATATAGGAGGGGAACTCGGCTAAAAACACATGGGCATTAATTACAAAGTATGGAGATATGATGGCTTGACGCGATGCCTCAGTGTAGGCTTTGGATAGGCCAGCCCTGTCAGACTTAGCCAAGTGCCTTCGGAGCTTCCTCTTCTATCCTGGCTTCGATCTCTATTTTCTCTTAGTCGGGCCTCGACGAGCCCCGAGGTCGGGAACACGGTCGTGGCCTCCTGTCCTCGAGGTCACGAGGTGTTCTTCCGAAATATCTTGACAGTGAGAAATCAAGTCCTCTGATTTTGCCGCGTACAGATAGTCTCTGCGTTTCCCATAATGAAGTGATGGGAAATGATCTGACACTTGACTCCTCGAGCTCCTTTCAGCGATGTCATACCAGTGACGTGACTCCTCGCGTGAGATTTGTGGTAACCGGGCATTCACGGGCTTGTGTATTTTGACCTTATTCAATGCACTTCAGATTCTCGTTTTCCAAGGTTAAGGTACCGCCGTCAGTTCGGTTTTCCATGGAATCATTAACTACGCCCGTCGCTCAATCTTCCAAAACTTCAATGACCGCGTCATAACCCCTATAAATGGGGGTATTTTGGCGTTGTTTTTCCCTATCCCAGTGCCTTCATTGTCTTGCTTGCCTATTCCATGTTATCATTTTCTTCTATCCTTAAACATCATGCTTGGGAATCATGGCCTCAAGGCCGATTGGAGGAGCTCCCTTAGATCGCATTGTGGCCCTTTACCGGGACTTCCCTTTATCGAGCATAATCGCGCTGTCCTGCTATTGCTGTGGTCGTCGATATGCTGGCATTTGATGTTGCTGTTGGCCCTAGGTGATGATGGATGGGGAGTTGGTTTCCCCTCATGTAGACAATCGTTCGAATTATGCACCACTGTTCACTCTCCTACCCAAGACTAGAGTGGCACTTCATCCCTAGGGATTTTTCTTTCCCAAGGGATAAAATGGCACTACCCGCCGTTGAGGCTGGGGCCCGCCGAATCTTCAACCTTTGCCTTCGGGGGGTCATGTCTCTTTTCTCTGCCTTCTCTGCATCCCCTCCTTTTCCTCTTCTTCATCTTCTCCGGTGGGAATCCCTTGAGGGATTGAGCTGGGAACCTAGAGGAGGTGGAGGTCGAAGGAATCATCCTCGAGGGTGCATGCTCAAGGGGGTGGTGCTCAAGGATGCTGATATCGGAGATGGATATTCGAGGGTGGATCCGGCCCTCGGGTTTCATCATATGTACATCCTTTCATTACTCTTGTAGATCTCTGTAGGCTTTAGTAATTGTATGTAAGGACCCCTCGAGTACTGTTTTACACAGATCTTTATGAATATGAATATATTTCACTGATTTCTACTTTCAATTCTTGATTTGTAATTGCATGTTCCCATGCTCTTCGAGGCCTTTGGAATGTCTTCCTTTATTGTTGACCGCTGTCATTTAATCTTGGGCGTGAGCATTCCTACCGATCCTCTACCTATCGACATATCTTCCTTCCGAACCCATCGTCGTACCTTGGACAAATCCTGAATTAGACTGATAGGCCCGGGCTTTCGGGGCCTTCCGATTTGTACGGAGATAATATACCGAATTTCGGGGCTTTTGGGGATGTTATCCCAAATGAAGGTCAGCTTTGGGTACCCGGGGGTTCCCTTTTGATCTTGATATAGATAGCCTTCTTAAAACGTATAGGATGAAATTTTGCTGATGAGTTGCCTGTATTCGGGCGCTGCCTCGAACCTTCATTGAGCTTTAGCGATCGGAGCTTCCTATGTTTATTCCTCTTTTTAGAAAGGAAACCATGAAGGTACTGTGTCACATCGAGTGATGGCATTGAAAGCTTCCCGAAGTCCGACTTCTCTTTGACGAGGATCCTCAGGGTAGAATGCTATCTCGAGCTTGGAGATAACGTGGATGGCTCCTTGAGTCTTGGCTTCTCGTCGAAGGATGCTCTCGGGATTGGGTATCACCCCGTCGATCTGCATCGAGGCTATAGGTTTCTCGGGGCTCACTCTAGGTAGGTGAGTCATCACTGCTTCTCGCATATATGCGGGGCAGTTTTGGCTCCTTTGCAAGACCTCACTATTTTTAGATAGCTGCTCTTGTGCTTTGGCATGGGGTTATTCATTTCTTTAGGCGCAAAAGGTGTTGGTTCACACCCTTGCTTTGATCTGTTAGTTTTACCATAGTCATGGCAACCATTTCGGGGCTGTCCCGACAGGGAACGAGGAGTGGTGCTCCCGATGCTCAGGAACCGCGAGAGTTCGCTCTGAAGACGGTTTCTTTGATAAGAGGTGAAAAATTGGAGATGGTGAGAAAATAATGTGGATTGAGCAAGGGGATAGCGCTGCAGGTGCTTTCCCCAGATGAGAGTATTACGGGCTTTACTGAGGGATTCTTGAGCGTATATCTATATCCTTTCACGTTTGGTCCCCTTGATAGGGTTGTGCTTGATTTTTGCCTGAAGTATCGGGTTGCTTTGGTGCAGGTACATCCGTTGTTTTGGTGGGTGCTGCTGATGATGAGGTTCATTGTAGAGAAGGCTAGGCATGAATTCACGTTTAACCATCTCGTCAGGCTATACCGACCCTTTAACCACCAGGGCCTGCTAACCCTAAGGTGCCATTTGTCCACGCCTTTTGTAGTTGACGAAGAAAAGGATGGGGATCGAGAGTGGGCTGGTTGGTTTATCCGGTCCCGGACGGTCGACATTATCCTCGTGGAGCTTTTGCCATTTCCCGAAGGGTGGAATTATGCACGTGAGCGGAGCGTCTGGTGCTTTTTTAGATTTTGCCTGTAGCGAAAATCAGTTGAGTAATAATGTTGTCTCCCTTGTTGTAGCAACTTCATAGACACTGGGCAAGGTCCTTGACCTGCCCGGCTGGGTCCGGAGGCTGGTGACCCATTCGACCTGCGACGAACGTCGGTGGCGAGCTATATTCCTTGCCAGATGGGGAGCGAGATACCAAGGTATGTGCGCATGCTGCCTTTGCCTTGGCCTTCGTATATTTGAGGTAACATTTTCCCCTTTTATCTGTACCGGATTCACCACTTGCAGATATTGGGCAGTTCATTGGTATGAGGCGGTGCTCTTCCAAAGAGGGGAAGGAGTTGTTGGCCTCTAAGCCGAGGGATGATGGAGATAAGAGGGATCGACACCTGCGATGTAATGGAGCTTTTAGTGGTGTTGAACGGGCCCATGTTTTTCGAGGAGATGGCATCGTCTGATTCCGCTACTCCTAGAGTATCTGATTCTCGGGCGGTGGTTCCTTTGAGTGAATATGCTTTGCCCGAGGTCGATTATTCTGGGGCCGAAGAGGCAAGATCAACAAGAGTGTATTCTGACTTCGAGGATGTCCATCGGCTTCACTTAGTGGTGAGTTTAGGCGCAGTTTTCCTGTATTCCGCATCCTTCTACCCCTATTGAGCATTCCTTGTGTAGGCCTGCGATAGGATTATGACCGAGTTGCTCCGTCAAAGGGCCACTCTTACGAAAATTCTGGGCGAGGGCGAGTCCCTTAGGCTCCTTAGCAAGGAGAAGGAGGTCAAGTTACTGCATTGGCAATATGAGGCGTACTGGAGCTCGAATTACGAGAGCTATTTGATGGAGCAGGTAATTTTTTGTAGCTCGCGCTTTGCTCTCTTTGGCCTTTAAGGTTAACCCCTTTTTTGTTATATTAGCTACAAAAAAAAGACAGAGGCTTTGGAGTATCTCAAAGGCGACATCGATCGCGTTGGAACTGCCTGTGGTGATCTAAGGGCTCAGGTGCAAGCTCAAGCTTTAGAGGAGACAGGCGCTTCGGCCAAGGTCCCCACCTTCGAAGCCCAACTCTGCTTGGCTAGTGATAATGCCAAAGTTCAATTAGATATGATCGGGAATCTTGAATTCGATCTTTCGAAGATCAGGGTTGCAATAATTGATGCTCGAGCTGAAGCGGCATTAAGCCGAACCAAGGCCGATTAGGAGATGGCGATTCATATGAAAGATGTTGTGGATGATCAAGCCGAGCAAAACCGAGCCCTCGATCGGGAGAAGAGGATTGAAGAATATGTTCGTTGCAGATCTCGAAGAGAGGTACTCAAGGAGATCAGTGCGAGGGGCTTCGTTCTCTCAGAGGAATTGGCTCGAGCAAGGGCAGACGAGCATAACGCGTGGTCACTTCTTGCTGACGGGGCAAAGAGAGAACCCAGCAAGTTGTAGCCCTTTGGAGCGGAGTGTAGATTTCGCCGTTTCGTTGCTTTGTATTTGATAGATGTAGGGCATGTCTGTAGATGGAGAGTGCCCCCCCCCCCCATTTTTTGCATATATAAGATAAGAGGAAACTTGAAGCTTTATTTCTTCCATATCTCCTCTATATTGTTGCTTTTGACCAGGTGGGCTGGTTTCAGTGTTTGGCAGGATCCTCGTAGGTCCGAAACTGATCGGACAGGCCCAGAGGCTTTTAAGTGAGATCCTTGACATGAGCAAGTGTCGGGGCTTCCGTGCTTTGCCCAACTAGTTAAGTTTAGTCTCCAAGTCAGGCATTGACTCGAGCTTTCTTGCCCTTAAATCATCTATGCCCGTACGGGTAGGTAGTAATGGTTCCCATTTCTTGCCCTTAGGCATATTGTAGTTTAACCATTTCGGGTCCAGTCTCCGAGTCGCATTGCGATTCAAGCTTCAATTGACCCTCAGGTTCTTTCCTGCCTGCATGGGCGGAAGATGATGGCCTTTTGTGCTTTGGGTCGAAGTGACCTTACAGGTGGGTGGCCCGGAGGCTCACTCGGCTGGCTATAGTGGCATTTATATCGTGCCCTTAGGCATATTCTAGCTTTACCATTTCGGGTCCAGTCTTTGAGTCGCGTTGCAATTTGAGCTTCAATTGGCCCTCAGGTTCTTTCCTGCCTGCATGGGAGGACGGCGATGGCCTTTTGTGCTTTGGGTCAAAGTGACCTTACAGGTGGGTGGTATGGAGGTTCACTCAGCTGGCGATAGTGGCATTTATGCCGTGCCCTTAGGCATATTGTAGTTTCACCATTTCGGGTGCAGTCTTCGAGTCGCGTTGCGATTCGATCTTCAATTGACCCTCAGGTCCTTTCTTGCCTGCATGGGAGGATGACGATGGCCTTTTGTGCTTTGGGTCAAAGTGACCTTACAGGTGGGTGGCCCAGAGGCTCACATAGTTAACTATTTTAGATCCAGTCTCCGAATCGGGTTACGATTCGAGCTTATTTTAATCCTCAAGTTGTAAATTTTTTAGCTAGCGATAATGGCTCTTACACTGTTTGGTCGTAGAGACCTTTTAATATGTGGCCCGAACGCTTTCTTAGCTGGCGACAATGGCTCTTACGCTATTTTTGCCCGTGGGCTTTTTTGTAGGCTTTGTTTTTCGCTCGTTAAGGTCTATTGAAATAGTTTTGTCTGACCCGTCTTCAGTTCTAGAAGAACCTCAATTTCAAGTCGTTATCGGCGATGTTTCAAGCACCTCGGAAGGTTCATAGCTCGTAGGCTTAGTAGGTCAAAGCCTTTGTGATTTCGAACTCACATGGTCGAAGCTCGTTTTTGCCTGTTTTAACCGGTTCTTTTCGAAGTATATTTGAAGTAGTGGCCTGCGATTTTGTTTAGCGGCGGTTAGGCGTCCCCGATTCATGTTAGTTTGACTGTATCAACCGTTTGACCATAGTCATATGTGTTTTGCCGTAGCCATTTTTGATCCCAAGTGACAGTTTAGGCGTCTACACCGAGGGTATGCCCTTTCGGGATTCTTACAAATGCAATGTATAGCCTAAATTTCTGGATTTTCATGTCTGTTGAGGTCTTACGGCTTGTCATGCCTGTTGAGGTCTTACAGTTTGTCATGCATATTGAGGTCTTACAGTTTCAGGTTCTCAAGCGCATGGCGATTGGTGATGGATGACAATCTCCGAGTCAACGAATTTGTTTAAGTGTGAAGACCGCTTTTCTTGAGCTTAGAGTTGCCTTGTAGGGGCTTTATGAGCCCGTAGTTCCGACCCTGGGGTCGTGCGGGTGCTGAATTGCTGACGCTAAGTCTCCAAGTATCTCGGGACGCGTTTGGTGGAGGGCCCCCCCTATCTGGGGTATATTTGAGATTTTCTTGTCTGGAGAATAAGATGCTGAAAAGATATCCTTTTATTGCTTGGTGCAGACAGACATTGTTTCATTGTCGTGAGCTCAGCCCGTGCGGGCGCGGCTTCTCGGACCATTCGATCCGGTACATAATTCCCCATTGGGGTTTAGTCTTCCATTTCCTGGTCTTTCCGAGGGGACGGTGCCCTTAGAAGTAGATCATCACTCGTCGTTGGACTATAGAAGAAGACCCGCGACCTTATCGGATCCTTCTTTTGGCGGTACGTTGCTCCGCTAATAATCTTGCTGACAAGGCCCTCTTTGGGGCGGAAGCCCAACTGAAGGGAAAGAGCGCGACAGACACTTTTTTAGAGCCTAGGGATCTCCGAGTAGAGTTAGAACTTTTGAATATCCTGGCCAGTTGTCTGCATACAGGTTAGTGAAAAAAAATAACAAGGGAGTAAAGTAGTTCTTCCTCAATGCGGGATGTGTCGGCGACGTTTTGAGATTTTGTATGTTCCTACTCTTTAGGTGTGTGAGTCCTTATACAGCCCCCCGCCGTATCTTATCAAGCTTGGCCGAAGATATGGTTTTCTTACCCTTTGATCCTTCCGAGGGTGGGGGAATTGATGCCAGCGATGTGCCAGATGGTGAAGAATTTCCTTTTGTCATGTATTGCCTTCTATCGACTTCTTTTAGATCTGCCCTTTGCGAGGGGTTTCATGTCTTTGCCGAAATGAGGCTAATGCTCTCTCTAGGTGGTGTGTCGGTGGTATTTTGAATAAGACGTCTGTGCTTTCCACCTCCTCCGATGGTATAGAGATCGACGTCCCGGCTCGAGCTCAGACGGGCTATATCAAGAGAATGGTCTTTGTGGCGATTTGTCATTAGTTTGGGCCGCCCCACTGACTTTAGTTCGACATCATTGTTGTACGTGACCGAACCACCTAAATTCACGAACATATGTTTTATTTAAGATAAGTCAAATGAGGGAGAGGGTTACCAGTGCGTCAATATGACGCCAGGGCGGTGCCTCAGTGCCCTTTTCCCTAGTTGTAAGGGCGTCCTCCAAAATATTTCCCTGAGCCCGTTTTTCCCTGACAGTGAACATTTTCACTTCCCATGTTATGAGTCCTTAGAGGGTGTCGCCGCTCCTTCACTATCAGGATAATACGTCGCGGCTTGTTTACTTCATCCATCCCGGTTGCATTACTGCTTTGGGAATGGACTCAAGCCTGACCACTCGATGGTTCTCGGTGGTGATTTTATATTGAGTAACATGGCTGTCGTCTTTCCGAGATGAGGGTCATTTTTGACCTCGTGGCCGCGCGCGCTCTGCAGTTCCCGCGTCGGGTTGTGATTCTTTTGAAAGGGTCTTGGTCAAATAGGCCTGAGTCGCTCAGCGTCCCTGGTATCACTTATGGTGATCATGATATTTGGTATAGAAATGTTGAAACCGTACTTTGCTGGGCGGGGCTCCTCTGCCGGTTGTGCTTTGTCAGATTCGGTTCCACTGAAGGTTCCTCGAGGATGTTGCCCTCAAAATATTTCCCTACTGTTGCGAGGTAGGTTGTATCTTGTGGCGTTCCTCCCATTCGCTGGGTATGGGCATAAAACTAGGTCTCGTCTAGGTATCTAACTAAGCGTTGTTTGGAAAGACATGGAGTCTTCGGGCGTGTTTCGTTTAAATTTTGGGCGAAGGCCTAGGTTGTCCAGTCATCCGAAATCGGGAGCGATCTCATTCGTCCTATTAGGGAATGAGACGTGACTTCCTATGGTGTTTCACTCTCTCTTTGTTTGGCCCCAGGTGTGTCGGGCTCCTCCGTTGCTGCTTCGATGGCATCGGCATGTGCTTCTGCGGAGGAATCTATCGGTACGGCAAGCGAGCATGTGAGGTCGGGCGTTAGGCTGCGGAGCCACACCATGGTTTCTCTCGAGAGTGTTTCCCCAAACTTTTTCAACAGGACGAGCTCGAACTCATCATCTTGAAGGTCGTTGCCGCTTTCTGCACACGTGTAAGCGATGGTTCTCTCGTCAGGATCCGAGGTCCTATCGCACCTAAGGAGTTTCGGCGTTCCATATTTCTGTGAAGCGGGTTCCGGGACCGCTTCCTTGGGAGATAACTGTTACATAAGCCTCCATGAACTTGACTTGATTCTCTTGGAGAGATACTCCATCGTCTTTGTTGTGGCGGGGTTAGTTATCGACTTGTTGTCATTTGATCTTTCGGGTACTCGTTCGGCGCAGGGATCCGTTTCCGGCGCTACTGTGCTGGGGATCCACGGATGGCTCTGCAACTGAGCGATAGCCAACTGCTGTGCCTGTAATATTTCAGAAATGTCATGAAGACTAACTTCCATTGTTCCCGAACTGGGGTTTTTTGAGCTTCATGTTGGTCGTTGTGCCGTATGCTCCTGTTGGTGTGAGAAGTTTTGTCGACTTGCTGTGCGTCCTGTGAGTCCGCGTCCGCTAGAATCGGTACGGGCACGTTATCGGGATTCTGTAGTGGTGCTATGGCGGTGGGGACAGCCACGCCATTTTCCCCATAATTTTCGAGCTTGTCGTTCTCGACTCCGTTTACCGAGCTAAACATTTTGACCTGAAATCAAAGGGTCTTGTACAAGAAAAAGTGTGAAAGATAATGTGTGTTTGTGAAATGAAACTAGCAAGAAAATAATCATATTATTTTTAGCCCCACGGTGGGCGCCAAGCTGTTTACCGTGAAAATGGTAACAACAATTAAATTTGTAAATGGAATTCTAAAAATACATGATTTATTCCCGAGCTAGTTGTTAGAGCAGTTGATGCTAATAATATGGAGTTTAATAATGAAGTGCAAGCTAAAACGAGATAGTAATCGAACCGAAGGGCCTACTGCCCGAGTATAGATCTGGTCGATGGGGGGCCTCGGAGTCAATGTCAGGGTCTAATTCGAGCTATCGGGGATAGTCGGGGATGGTATAATAGTTGAAGATATAAATAAACAGGGCTCTTTCACGGCCAATACTAAGCAATTCGATGAAGAACAAGTAAGAAAGCAATGAATATCAAGGTGACTTCGGGCCAGTAAGAACAATGAAGTTAGAAAGAAAAGAGAGAGAGAGAGATTATTGCACTTGTGGAGAAATGGAGCAACATCAATCCGTTACAAGGTAGTGTGAGTCCCATTTATATAGGAGGGGAACTCGCCTACAAGCACATGAGCATTAATTACAAAGTATGGAGATGATATGGTTTGACGCGATGCCTCAGCATAGGTTCTGGATAGGCCGACCCTGTCAGACTTAGCCGTGTGCCTTAGGAGCTTCCCCCTCTGTCCTGGCTTCGATCTCCGTTTTCTCTGAGTCGGACCTCGACGAGCCCTGAGGTCGGGAACTCGGTCGTGGCCTTCCGTCCTCGGGGTCTCGAGGCGTTCTTCCGAAATAATTTGACAGCGAGAAATTAAGTTCTCTGATTTTGCCGCGTACAATATGTATTAGTCTTATTAGTTCTATTGGTGGTTCAGCATTTCAGGATCTTTAGCTAGATTCATAATACTTCAACAGTTATCTGAATAATCTTCATAATAGTCTAAGGAAAGCATATGCATAGCTAGGACCTTACTTCACTTAACACATGTACTAGCAACCATGTTCAGGCTTCCTAAAAGTAACAACCAGCAGAGATATCAATGTAGGTAGAAAGGTCGGTTTTAGCCTAGTTCAAACCTAATAGCACGATTTGTTGTCTATCAAGTTCCCAGACAACTCCAAAGCCATAATTAAGTTTTGTCTAGACAAGGATATCAACCAGATATGAGACAGCGGGTAGGGATGTTCATTCTTAGTGGGTGAGAATAGGGCAAACATGTCTTAGTGAATTTACTCAAACCTGTGAGTGACCTTACTAACTAGGTTACACAGTAAACTTCCCATGTCTAATTTTATGGTCAGCATTATTCACTCAAGTTGCTATGTTATTAACGCAGACATGATTCAGTCTTTCAAGAGAAGTTTTCAGCGAAGAATATAATGACTTAAACATAAAACTTTCTTAATTAAAGATCATGTAAAGGTTCATGGGCATTAATGGACTAGAAGAAGCATGATGAACTTAAAGCACAGGAATAGAGGTCAACATAATTCACTTAACAAACATACAATAAGGTTCCAGATCGCCACCACTGTTAAATCCCGTATTTTGTACGTAAAAGTTTCGTCGTAAGTTAATTGGCGTAGACTCGGGGATGAGATTATCTTGAGGTTATAAGCATTTATTCTATTTATAACAAGCAATAAGTAAGTGTTGTGAAGTTTAAAGGGTAAACAAATCAAAGAAAGTAAGTTTCGTCGAAGTTTGTCAATATGGGATAGAATACGGTCCGAGCTATAATACCCGATATTTATGGAATAGTGCCATACAATGTACCCCATAACTACGATAGTAGGGTACTTAAAGTGTGTTAAAAGTGAGTAGTATTTTAAGTAATTTGAGATAATTCTTAATTATGTGGGTAATTGGTTGATGGGAAATTACCTAGTTAATTAAGGAATTGTTAGGTGATTAATTAAAGAATTTAGATAAGATTAGCCCCCCGGGTGGCAGCAAGCCACCCCAAAAATTATTGTTATATCTCGCGTTTTCGTACGTTAAAATTTCGTTTTCAGTTAACCGACGTAGACTCAAGGATGAGATCATCTTGACGTTAACGTACTTACGCTATTTATAACAAGCGATAGATAAGTGTTATGAAGGATAAATGGGTACACAGATTAAAGAAAACGAGTTTCGCTGAAAGTGGCCAATTTGGAATAAAATACGGGTTGAGCGATAATACCTGATAATTATGAATTAGAACCATGCAAGGTATCATATGACCACGGTAGTATAATATATAAAGTATATATGAAGTATTTTAAAATATAAATAGAATTTTAAGTAATTTGTGATAATTTTTAATGTAACGAGACAGTACCCAATTAACTAATAAGTTGATAAAAACTTAATAATTATCACCATAAAAAAACGTGGCAGCAATGCCACTTTCCAAATAATGACTCCTTAGTCTTCTTTCTTAATTAAATGGCAAACAAGTTATTAAATAAAGGACATCTCAATCCTAATAGTTGGTATAATCTCTTTATTCATTTAATAAAGTCAAACCAATATAATTCATGACATTAGTAAAGTACGGTGGAAGCTTGATTTACAAAGAAATACACTTGTATGTTCTTTCAAACTACTATATTCATTATTTAATGGACTTAAAACACCAGTTTGTCTCTTGGTCTGGTTTCACAGCAAATTGCTACTTCAGGTATATTTAAATTTCTATCACTTTCTTTGAGTATATTCTTTAACTAAGTCTAAGAAGACAGGAGGAAAAATTGTTTATTTGATTACTAACCTCAAAGACACCAACGACAAACATGAAGGTATAATCAGACCGTTAGGAATTCTAACAAGCTTCCAACAAGATTTCTTGCGACCAAATCAATTCCAGCAAGAATTATTAGCAACTTAGCAAAGTAAAATTTTGCGGTTCTAAAGGAGTACGGTGAAACCTTTTCCAAAAATATCATACGGATTTTTCCCTACTTCAAGAATATTAAGGACCTCCCTTCTTTCTTTTGGCATGGTCCAAATTATACTGAAGAAATGAGCAAACAAATAGTTTTCATAAATTACTCTATTCTTAGAAATAGTAGGGGTGTCTATGTTCTTGATTCCCCATGAGAATTACTATTATCTCCTGTTCATGGGTCTTGGAATAATACGTTGTTGGAAAAGTTTATCCGGAAGGAATATTGAGATTATTACGTATTTTTCATACATTTCACTCATTTATACATGTGCATTGACCCATGACCAGATGGCGTTATATACGCGTATATATGTAAATATATGTATATGGGATATGAGAAAAGGTTACGACATTATATACGCACCACCACCTGATCAGCTAGTATATGTTAATGATTTTGCCCACAGTGGCCGAGATGCCCTCGATGGCTTGATGATATTATGTACACCCATACCTATACATCGCATGACATTTATACGCACGCGCATGACATTATAAACGTTTCGGAATTTATAAAGTTATTCAGATTTAAAGATGTGTTTCCTTATTCCATATTTCATCTATGTCTTTTACGTACTAATTTTCATGCCTTACGTACTCAGTACATTTTTAATACTGACACCCTATTTCATGGGGCCTACGTTTCACGCAAGCAGGTGCAGGTAGGCAAGCTGACGGTCCCCCTTTCTAGGATCCTTTATCAGCGAGAGTTGGCGTGCTCCACTTGATCCGGAGTTGCTTTGATTTTTGTACGATACGTTTGTATGTATGTATGTATGTATGTATGTATATATATATGGGTTCGACGTGGCTCAGTCCAGTCTTTGTACAATTATATTTCCATTAGAGCTCTGTAAACAGTATGTCTAGTTGGGTTATATGTGGCCTTGTCGGCTTTCAGTTTTGGATGTATAGTTGTCTATAGTAGCCTTGCCGGCTCGCCCACTGTATCCTGCATGTATACGTACATATGCCTTGTTGACAGGTTTCTTTCATATATGTTATTTTCGTAATTCAGTAGATGTTATTCAGATTCATATCTTAGATGCATGCTTAGGGGTGGTTGACAGGTAGGACTCAGGCACCCGTCACGGCCCATCGGTTTGGGTCGTGTCAATTATGACTCCTAAGTCATTATGGATTATGTGGCAAGATCAAAGATTAAAGGTATGTGGTTAATCCACCACATAAAGTGGGCCCCACATCCATATATAAGACATCTCAAACTTAAGAGTCATGAATAAGCAACTTAAGAAACGTGAGTCATTCTATTATGCATCTGCATATATCACATAAGCAACGTAAGATCTTCATCAATTCAAAACAACATAAGATTTTGCAATTATAAGGGAGTATGCTGCAATCTTTTTCAAGAATATCATACGGATTTTTCCCTACTCCGATCTTGCCGTCACGTGTTTTATCGCAATTAATATGTGTTAGAGGTATTCTCAAGAGAATCGACTCAGGTATGTTAAGGCTATCCTTTATTTTCTTTTGGCATGATCCATACGATGCAAACGAAACGAGCAAATGCAAAACCTCCATAAATGACTCTATTCATAGAAGTATTAGAGGTTCCTATGTTCTTGAATTCTTATGTAACTTATTATTACATTTTTTGTTCATGGGTGTCAGAAAAATACGTAGTTGATAAAGTTTATCCGAATGGTATTTTGATCTTATTAACATATTTTTATGCATTTCATTCATTTATACATGTAAATTGACCCATGACCAGATAGCGTTATATACACATATATATGTATATATATTTATATGGGATATGGAAAAAGGTTACGGCGTTATATACGCACCACCACCTGATTAGCTGGTATATGTTGATGATTTTGTCTACAGTGGCCGAGGTGATATGATGGGATGCCCTCACAGGCTGGATGATGTTATGTACACCTATACTTATGCATGACATAACATTTATTCGCACGCGCATGACATTATAAATGTTTCAGGATTTACAAAGTTATTTAGATTTACAGGCGAAATTCTTTATTCCATGTTTCATCTATATCTTTTATGTACTGATTTTTATGCCTTACATACTAAGTACATTATTTGTACTGATGCACTATTTCTTGGGGCCTGCATTACATGCCCGCAGGTGCAGGTAGACAAGCTGACGGTCCCCCTTCTTAGGATCTTTGATCAGCAAAAGTTGGCATGCTCCATTTGATCCGGAGTTGCTTTTGATTTTGGTACGATATGCTTGTATACATACATAGGTATGATGGGGCCTAGTCCCGTCCTTGTACAGTTTTATATTGTATTAGAGGTCTGTTGATAGTATTTATTGTTGGATAGTATGTGGCCTTGCCGATTTCCAGTTTTTGATATATAGTTGTTTATAACAGACTTGTCAACTCGCCCTACGTATTTCGCACATATATATACATATGCCTTTTGGTCAGGTTTCCCTCATGTATGTTATTCTCGTAATTCAGCAGATGTCATTCATGTTTATATCTTAGATGCATGCTCAGTGATATTCGATAGGTATGACTCGGGCACCCATCGTGGCCAATCGGTTTGGGTTGTGACAAAAGTGGTATCAGAGCAGTTTTGTCCTAGGGTTGTCTACAGACCGTGTCTAGTAGAGTCTTGTTTATGGGTGTGTTGTGCACCACAGTTATAGACAGAAGGCTACAGGACATATAGGATGTTATCCTCCCTTCTTATCTTAGATCGTGCGATATAAGAATTCATGTTCCTAACGATATGTTACGTTTTCAACGATGCCTCCGAAGACTACAGCCGCCTAGAAGGGCAAGTCCGTGGCTAGTGAAACTACTAGTCGAGCACCAGGAGTTACTAGGGCTCGGGGAGATTCTCATATTGAGATTCCATCTCAGATTTCACATACCCCGACCTCTCTAGAAGAGCTATGAGGGGCACCAGCTCAAACGCCTACCCCCGTACGTCCAGCTCCTTAGCCAGATGCACTAGGTCAGGAGATGAGAGATACTATTCAACTATTAACTTGTTGGTAGCCACACATGTTCGAAGTTAGGAGGAAGTTATTGGTCATGCAGATAGGTCCGTTAGTGCGAGGGTTCATTATTTCATTAATTTGGACCCTCCGGTATTTACTGGAGTAGATCTAAATGAGGACCCTTATGTATTTATTGATAAAAAGCAGAGGACTTTGAGGGTTATGAAGGCCAATGAAACTGAGTCAGTTGAGCTAGCTTCCTATAGACTCCAAGATATTTCAATTAACTGGTACGAGTCTTGGGAATTTTCCAGAGGATAGGATGCACGTACAATAGTATGACAGGAGTTTACAAAGGCTTTTCTTCATCATTATCTGCCACCAGAGCTTAGACGGGCCAGAGTTGATAGGTTCTTGACCCTTCGACAGGGTAACATGAGTGTTCGAGAGTACAATCTTCAGTTTGATTCGTTGGCTAGGTATGCTCCCACTATTGTATCTAAGATAGAGGATCGGGTTCACCGGTTCGTGATGGGGTTAAAGCCATATTTGCTTAACGATTGTATGTCGGTCTCACTTCAGCTAGACATGGATATTTCTCATATTCAGGCATACGCTCAGGGTATATAGGAGCGTAAGTAGAAGCAGAGGGCGGGTCGTGAGCATGATATGACCCAAAATAAGAAAGCAAGGTCTTCGGGTACTTCTGGTGAGTTTTGAGGTGGTCAAAGACAACAATACCCGAGGTATCCAGCCCAACACTTAGCTAGAGCACCCCCTCAGTTTGGCGGTAAGAGATTTGACCGTTCCATATATTCAGGGTCTAGTTAGAATTCTAGGGTCTCAAGTTCTCAGTATTGGATGAGTCAAGTCAGATAAAGCCGCCCTTGACATGATGTGCCCAATGTGATAAGCAGCATGTTGGGTAGTGTCATATGGGGTTGAGTGTTTGTTATACTTCTAGTTATCCATTCCACGTTATAAGGGATTGTCCGACGAGGGGTGGCGCAAGCATAGCTTGACCAACAGGAACTATAAATGGTTTGTCATCATCAATACACCCCCTAGGCAAGGTTCACAAGCACCAATAGGTCGTGGTAGAGGCAGAGGCGGAGAATCTATGTCATGACCCTGAATACTGGTCGTGATGGTGCATATCACATTACTAGCAAGCCAACCCAAACATTGATCACAATCCTTTTTCTTTTATAAAAAAAAACCATTTTCCAACACGGGTTTGAATACCAATTTTTCATAAGAAGTGTTTAAAACAACCAAAATGTACGGAAATCAATAAATCATAAGACAACATAGCCTAAACATCTGGTGTCACAAGTCTAGAGCCTCTAACATATATAAATCTGACTGTCTGATACAAAACAAGTCTAAAATGCGAAAAAAATAAGGATAGAGGAAGAAAGCAGGGTTGCGGACGCCATGCAACTACCTTGTAGTCTCCGACAAACTCTGATAATGCTATGGATCCTCACTCTGCCACTCGGGCACCTGGATCTGCACACACGGTGCAAGGAGTAACGTGAGTATGCCAACTCAGTAAGTAATTAAGGTAAGTAAGGTTTGAAAGCAGTGACGAGCAGTTAAAATCATATAAAGGAGTA
This sequence comes from Nicotiana tabacum, assembly GCF_000715075.1. Lineage (NCBI taxonomy): Eukaryota > Viridiplantae > Streptophyta > Magnoliopsida > Solanales > Solanaceae > Nicotiana > Nicotiana tabacum. The sequence continues at coordinate 41,808,998 of NC_134082.1, forward strand.
AACAATAGGATAATAGATCAAAATCTACAGTTTAAAACCAGTTTCATCATAAAATCTCCAGTTTCATTTGGAATACTTGAAATCATTTACTTAGCAATTAATCAACAAAGGCTTATTTTAAAAAGATGAGTGAAAGCAGTGAAAATATAATAAATGGGCCCCTCGAGCAAGATAACACTTAGAATATGGCCTCTCGGCCAGCCTCTCAATCACTTGTGACTCAGCTCTCGCCACTCAATACTCACACTCAGCACTCGGGCTCATTAATATCTCATAATAGTAATAATCATGGTAACCACTGCGACGTGCAGCCCGATCCATAGTTTATAGTCGACTACGCTCACTAGGGGTGTACAGACTCCGAAGAGGCTCCTACATCCCAAGCGTTATATCACTGCGGCGCGCAGCCCGATCCAATATATATATCGCTATGGCGCGTAGCCTGATCCATATAAGTATCACTGCGGCGTGCAACCCGATCCATAATTCATACATATATAAATATCCTCACCATTAGGTTATCAACCTCTCTCAGTCATTAACCTCACAGCCTCTCGGGCACAACAGTAGGAATTAGAGAACTCAGTCCAAACAATCCTCACATTTAAGAAGTAGCATAATAAAACTGGTTTTAAATAATAAATAGGTAAAACATGACTGAGGATGTGCTTTCAAACAAGTGGAGTGAGGAAAAACAATAAAAATGCCCCTAGAACATGGCATACAACCCCTAATACAGTATAATGACTAAAGTACGGAATATCATGAGGTTTCAAATCAAATAGCGGCTCTCAATAGTCTCTACAAGATGGACCAAGTCACAATCCCTACCGGTGCACGCCCACACGCTCGTCACCTAGCATGTGCTTCACCGCATTTATCAAAACAAATCTTATACCAGGGTTTTGTACCCTCAGTTCCAGATTTACAATGGTTACATACCTCAAACCGGTGGAAAAACTACTCTGCGATGCCTTTGCCCCTCGAATCGTCATCCACTCGTGTCCAATCTATCCAAAATCAGAATCACGACATCAAAATATGCAAAGGGAACGAAGCCCAAGCGAAAATAATCAAATTATACCAAAAATCTCGGAATTGGCAAAACACGACCCCCGGGCCCACATCTTGAAACTCGATAAAAATCACATCAGCGGAATCCTTATCCTTCCACGAGTTCATACATACCAAGAACACTGAAATCGAAGTCCAAATGACCCATCAAATTCCCATTTTAAAGTCTCTTTATCTCAAGCCCTAATCCCCAATTTTCTTCCTTAATCTCCACTAATACCATGATTAAACAATGGAAAAATGAACAGAAACCCAAATAATGAAGCTTAGGGAACTTACCCAACTGATTCCCTTCGATCTTCCCTTGAAATCACTGCCCTAGCTCGCTTCCCGTCTTAAAAAATGGAGAACTTAGCAAAATTTCGCGAAGGAAACAATATATACCTTCTGGCCCAAGGATTCCGCACCTGCGGCCCAGATTTCGCTTCTGCGGTACTGCATTTGCAGTCAATGAGCCGCTTCTGCGGTTTTCACTTAAAAGTCCAAAATCGCATCTGCGACCAAGTAGCTGCACCTGCGCCATCGCACGTGCGTTTAGCCCACCGAATCTGCGGCTCCTGCCCTTCTTCTACTTGACTACTTCTGCGGTCCTTTCCTCGCATCTGCGACATTACACTTGCGGTCCCCAATCTGCAGGTGCAGAAATATCAAAAGCAGAAAATCTGCAGCTTCACCAAAAATCTCAAACTCTCTGTCAATCATCCGAAATAACCCCGAGGCCCCCGGGACCTCAACTAAAAGTGCCAACATATCCCAAAACCTTAATCAAACTTATACCAATCTTCAAAACACCTCAGCAACATCAAATCAACAAAAATACATCAAATTCAAGCCTAAGTTTTCAAAATCTTCTAAATTACGCTTTTGATAAAAAACCCAACCAAACCACGTCCGAATGACCTAAAATTTTACAAAAACATCCCAAATGACACTATGGAACTACTTCAATTCTTGAACTTCCATTCTGACCCCTTTATCAAAATCTCACCTATCAATCGGAAATCGCCAAAAATCCAATTTCGCCAATTCAAGCCTAAATCTATTCCAGACCTCCAAAACTCATTCCGATCATGCTCCTAAGTACCAAATCATATCCCGAAGCTAACCGAACCATTGGAACTCACATTCGAGCCCTCTAACACATAAGTCAACATCCGGTTGACTTTTCCAACTTAAGCTTACTCAAAAGAGACTAAGTGTCTCAATCCTTACATAATCCTTTCTGAACCCGAACCAATCAACCCGATCACATATAGAACCAATAGACATAGCAATAAGAAGTATAAATGGGGAAAACGGAGCGGTAACTCATGATATGACTGGCCGGGTCGTCACAATCTAGCTCGAGCAGTCCTTAGAACTACATTTATGCGTTAGTAGGATGACAGGATCAAGAGTCATCACCTGATGTTGTTACAAGTATATTATCAGTCTCCTCATATGATGTATATGCACTGATTTACCCTGGTTCAACCTTATCATATGTTACTCCATTAGTTGTTAGTAAATTTGGAATAAAACCTGTATTGGTTAAACCTTTTGAGGTATCCACACCAGTTGGGGACCCAGTGATAGCTAGGGGGTATATAGAGATTTTATAATAGTAGTTCATAGTCGATCTACAGTAGTAGACCTAATCAAGTTAGATATGGTAGAATTTGATGTTATAATAGGTATCGATTGGTTGGCTTCTAGTCATGCCAACGTTGATTATAGATCGAAGATGGTCCGATTCCAATTTCCAGGGGAGCCTGTTTTTGGAATGGAAAGGTAATATGGCATCACCGAGAGGTAGATTTATTTCCTATATCAAGGCAAGAAAGATGATTAGGAAGGTCTATAGTTATCACTTAGTTCGGGTTCAGGATGTGAAAGTAGAGTCACTAACCATTCAGTCCATCCATGTGGTTAATGAGTTTCTCGGTGAGCTTCTAGGTCTTCCGCCAGAGCAAGAAATTGAGTTTGTTGTTGATATATTACCAGATACTCAACCTATATCTATTCCTCCCTATAGAATGGCACCCGTAGAGCTGAAAAAGCTTAAGGAACAACTAAGGGACTTGCTCGAAAAAGGCTTTATCAGACCTAGTACATCACCGTGGGGAGTACTTGTGTTATTTGTGAGGAAGAAATATGGTACCTTGTGGATGTGTATTGATTATAAACAGTTGAATAAGGTGACGTTCAATAATAAATACTCATTCCCGAGGATTGATGATTTATTTGATTAGTTGGAAGGTGCCAAATGTTTCTCAAAAATAGACTTGAGGTCCGGATATCATCAAGTAAGGGTTAAGGGGAAGGATATTCTAAAAACAACATTCAGGACCAGATACGTGAACTTTGAGTTTCATGTTATGTCATTCGGTTTGACTAATGCCCCAGCAGTATTCATGGATTTGATGAACTATGTGTTTAAACCCTTTTTAGATCTATTCGTAATTGTATTTATTGATGATATATTGGTGTATTCTTTCTAAAATACTGAGCATGTAGATCATTTGCGTATTGTGCTCAGAGTTCTACAAAAACGAAAATTGGATGCAAAATTCTCTAAGTGTGAATTGTGGCTAAACTCTGTAGCTTTCCTTGGGCATATTATTTCGGGTGAGGGTATCCGGGTTGATACACAAAAGCTTAAGGCAATAAAGACTTGGCCTTTACCCAAGACACCGACAGAGGTTCGTAGCTTTCTCGGTTTGGCAGGTTATTACATGAGATTTCTAGAGGGATTTTCTTCTCTTTCAGCACCTTTGACAAAGTTGACTCAGAAAGGAGCAAAGTTTCAATGGATTGATGCTTGCGAACGGTGTTTCTAGGTATTGAAGGACAGATTAACTTTAGCACCGGTTCTAACGCTCCCAGAAGGGATCGATGGTTATGTTATCTATTGTTATGCTTCGGGCATTGGACTGGATTGTGTGCTGATGTAGCATGGTAAGGTTGTAGCTTTAACTTCTAGACAACTACGAAAGCACGAGAAGAATTACCCGACCACGATTTAGAGTTAGCCATAGTGATTCATGCAATAATATGTGGAGGCACTACTTGTATGGCATTCATGTTGATATCTATACGGATAATAAGAGCCTCTAGTATATCTTCAAACAAAAGGAATTGAATTTATAGCAATGGAGATGATTGGGCAACTTAAAGACTATGACGTAGATATTTTATACCATCCGGGGAAGGCGAATGTAGTAGCTGACGCTCTCAGTCGTACATCTATGGGTAGACTGTCATATTTACAGCCAGAGAAGACGGGAATAGCCCATGAGATTCATCAGCTAGCTAGTCGGTGAGTTCGATTATTGGATTCAGGTGATACCAGAATTAATATTCAGGACACGACAACATCCTCTTTAGCAATTGAAGTGAAAGAATGCCAATACGAGGATCTAGTGTTAGCTCATTATAAGGATAAAACCCCTCAGAAGGAGAAGTCACAGTTTGAGATTACAAAATATGGGGTCCTCAGATATCGAGTATGATTATGTCTCCCTAATGTTGCAGGGCTACGTCGGCAGGTCATGAGAGAAACTCAATATTCTCGTTATTCTATTCATCTAGGAGTAACAAAGATGTATCATAATATCAGGGAAATATATTGGTAGCACGAAATGAAAAAGGATATAGCAAAATTTGTTGCTGAGTGCCCTAACTATCAACAAGTCAAGATTGAGCATCAAAAACCCGGTGGATTATTGCAGGCTATGGAGATTCCGACTTCGAAATAGGAAGTAATCAATATGGATTTCATCGTATGCTTACCTCGTACCCAGCGTAAGTTCAATTCTATATGGGTGATAGTTGATATAATTACAAAATCAGCTTATTTTCTGCCTGTTAGGACTACATATTCCGCAGAGGATTATGCAAGGCTTTACATTAAGTAGATAGTACGACTTCATGGTGTCCCTATATCTATTATCTCGGATTGAGGAGCTTAGTTTACAGCTCATTTCTCGAGGTCCTTCCAAAAAGGATTGGGGACTCAGGTAAGTCTTAGTATCCCAAACAGACAAACATGCTGAGGGTACTATTCAAACACTTGAGGATATGTTACGGGCTTGTGTGATAGACTACAAGGGTAGCTGGGATGATATCTGTCGCTTATTGAGTTCGCAAATAATAATAACTACCATTCCAGTATTCAAATGGCTTCATACGAAGCTCTTTACGGATGGAAGTGTAGGTCGCCTATAGGGTGGTTCGATGTTGGGGAAACTATGTTAGTAGGACTAGAATTGGTACAACAGCCAATCGAGAAAATTAAGCTTATACAGGAAAGGTTATTAGCATCTCAAAGTCATTAGAAGTCTTATGTGGATAATCGATGGAGAGACTTGGAGTTTTAGCTTGACGATTGGGTATTCCTAAAGGTATCACCGATTAAAGGCATTATGAGGTTCAGAAAGAAAGGGTAACTTATCCCTCGGTACATTAGACCATACAAGATCATATGTAAGGTAGGCCAAGTAGCATATGAGTTAGACTTTCCTTCTGACTTAAATCTGTGCATCCAGTCTTTCATGTGTCTATTCTCCATAAATATATCATAGATCCTTCTAGAGTTGTGTCAGTTGACGATGTTCAGGTCACAGAATAACTATCATATGAGGAAACTCCCATTTCTATACTTGATAAACAGGTTCGGAGATTGAGGACTAAAGACATAGCTTCGGTAAAAGTACTTTAGAAAAACAACAATGTGGAAGAAATGATTTGGGAAGCCGAAGAAGACATGAAGTCTAGATATCCTCACTTATTTCCTCTTCCAAAGCAGGATCTGACTGAGATATCACAGCCTTAACGTACGTGTATGGATTTTTGTGTTAGTTATCATCATTGGCCGTGTGAGGCCATTGTCGTTATTAATGATTGCGGTCCTATGTGGCATTAAATTATTGAGTATCCTACAGGAAGTCGACTATATAAAGGCGACTATATAATAGTACTACGGTGTGCCAAGATTTAATAGTCGCCTTTATATACTCCCCGGGATCTATATAAATCTTGCCAAGATTTGTAAATTAATGTGCCAAGATTTATATAGATCCCGGGGAGTTAAACATTCGAGGATGAATGTTTCTAAGAGGGGAATGATGTTATATCCTGCATTTCGTACGTAAAAGTTTCTTCATAAGTTAATCGATGTAGACTCAAGGATGAGATTATCTTGTGGTTATAAGCATTTGTGCTATTTATAACAAGTGATAAGTAAGTATCGTGAAGGTTAAAGGGTAAACGAATCAAAGAAAGTGAGATATCGTCAAAATTGGTGAATATGGGATAGAATACGGTCCGAGCTATAATACCCTGTATTTATGGACTAGTGCCATGCAAGGTATCCCATAACCACGATAATAGGATACATAAAGTGTGTTAAAAGTGAGTAGTATTTTAATTAATTTGTGATAATCTTAATTATGTGGGTAATTGGTTAATAAAAAATTACCTAGTTAATAAAGGAGTTGTTGGGTGATTAATTAAAGAATTTGGATAAGATTAACCCCTTCCCTGCCCCCTCCCCCTCCCCCTCCCCCTACGTGGCAGCAAACCACCCCAAATATTATGACTCTTAAGTCATTATGGATTATGTACCAAGATTAAGGATTAAAGGTACGTGGTTAAGCCACCACATAAAGTGGGGCCCACATCCATGTATAAGACATCTCAAACTTAAGAGTCATGAATAAACAACGTAAGAAACGTGAGTCATTCTAATATGCATCTGCATATATCACATAAGCAATGTAAGATCTTCAACAATTTAAAGCAATGTGAGATTTTTCAATTATAAGGGTGTACGGTACAATCTTTCACAAGAATATCATACGAAATTTTTCCTACTCCGATTTTGCTATCACGTGTTTTGTCGCAATTAACGTGTGTTAGAGGAATTATCAAGAGATTCGACTTAGGTATGTTAGGGCTATCCTTTCTTTTCTTTTTCCATGGTCCATACAATATAAGTAAAACGAACAAATGCACAACTTCCATAAATGACTCTATTCATAGAAGTATTAGAGGTTCCTATGTTTTTGAATTACCATGTATCTTATTATTACATCTTATGTTCATGGGTCTCAGAAAAATACATAGTTGATAAAGTATATCCGAAAGGTATATTGATCTCATTAATATATTTTTATGCATTTCATTCATTTATACATGTACATTAACCCATGACCAGATGTCGTTATATATGCGTATATATATATTTACATATATGTATAAGGGATATGGGAAAAGGTTACGGTGTTATATATGCACCACCACCTGATCAGCTAGTATATGTTGATGATTTTGCACATAGTGGCTGAGGTGATATGATGGGATGCCCTCAGAGGCTGGATGATGTTATGTACACCTATACTTATGCATGATATGGCATTTATACGCGTGTGCATGACATTATAAATGTTTCAGGATTTACATGCGGAATTCTTTATTCCATGTTTTATCTAGGTCTTTTATATACTGATTTTTATGGATTACATACTTAGTACATTATTCGTACTGACACCCTTTTTCCCGGGGCCTGCATTTCATACCCGCAGGTGCATGTAGACAAGCTGACGATCCCCCTTCTTAGGATCCTTGATCAACGAAAGTTGGCGTGCTCCATTTGATCTGAAGCTGCTCTTGATTTTGGTACGATATGCTTGTATACATATATAGGTATGATGGGGCCCAGTGTCCTCCTTGTATAGTTGTATATTCTATTAGAGGTCTGTAGACAGTATGTATAGTTAGATAGTATGTGTCCTTACCAGCATCCATTTTTAGATATATAGTTGTCTAGAACAGCCTTATCGGCTCGCCCTACGTATTTTGCATGTATATGTACATATGCCTTTTGGGCAGGATTCCCTCATGTATGTTACTCTCGTAATTCAGCAAATGTAATTTATGTTCATATATTAGACGCATGCTCAAGGGAGTTCGATAGGTAGGACTAGGGCACCCGTCACGGCCCATCGGTTTGGGTCATGACAACCACTAAAGATTTCATATAACATGCATGATCTCAAACTTATTCAATTGAGACCATTAAAGAAAATAGGTCAAATGTATGTCATGAACTGTGGTGAGAATAATTTTTATTGAATCAAAATAGTATGGTATAACACCACAAATGTAAGGATCAATACAACATAGTGCAGCTAATGTGAAATGTTAACAAGAGATTAGAAGAAGTTTAAGAGCATAGTTCAATTAGGTTATCTAAACATGGTAATATAGCTCATTTAACTGATAAAGATTAATCTCACATAACATTAACTTAAGGCTTAGTTCAACTAACCTTAAAAGGTTAAACAAGATTTGTTCAGAAGAGTATAAACATCACGAAATCATTTTATCTATCTAAGTTATGGGAGACGAAACATAGATCAGATTGCAGTACCATAACAACATAATTTTATCAGGAAAATTGTCAACTCAACCGTATAAATAGCATTTAATAAACATAATATAATAATTATAGCCATGCACAACTAGTATACATCATAAAAGAGAGATGATCAACTGAAAAAACATAATAAAATTGCACAATCGACAGATAGAAACATAGTCAGTATGCACTAACCTTCTAATGTGACGACCCGACCAGTTGTCTCATGAGTTACTACTCCGTTTCCCCCATTTATGCTTCTTATTGCCTTGTCTATCGGTTCTATATGTGATCGGGTTGGTTGGCTCAAGTTCAGAAAGGATTTGGTAAGGTTTGAGACACTTAGTCTCTTTTGAGGAAGTTTAAGTTCGAAAAGTCGACCATATATTGATTTATGTGTTACAGGGCTCCGATGTGAGTTCTGATGGTTTATATAGTTTCGGGAGGTGATTTGGGACTTAGGAGCGTGATCGGAATAAGTTTTGGAGGTTCGGAGTAGATTTAGGCTTGAATTGGCGATGTTGATATTTTGGCTATTTCCGGTTGATAGGTGAGATTTTGATATAGAGGTCTGAATAGAATTCCGAGAGTTCCAGTACTTTCGTGGTGTCATTTGGGATGTGTGTGTAAAATTTCTGGTCACTCGACGTGGTTTGGTTGGGTTTTTGATCGAAAGTGTAATTCGGAAGATTTTTGAAACTTAGGCTTGAATCCGATGTGTTTTGGTTGATTCGACTTTGTTTGAGGTGTTTTGAAGATTGGTACAAGTTTAAATAATGTTTTGGAATAGATTGGTGCTTTTGGTTGAGGTCCTGGGGGCCTCAGGGTGATTTCGGATGGTTAACGGAGAAGTTTGGAATTTTTGTGAGCTGCAGATTTTTTTGCTGCTACTGGTATTTCTACACCTGCAGATTGGAGACCGCAGGAGCGATCTCGCAGATGCGTGGAAGGGAGCTGCAGAAGAGGAATAGAGCCAGGGAGGTAGGAAACCGCAAAAGCAGTTAGTGGACCGCAACTGCGATGGCATAGGTACGGCTGTTGCATCGCATATGCGGATTGGGGTAGAATAAGTGAAAACCGCAGAAGCGGTTCTTTGGCCGCAAACGCGGTACCACTGAAGCGGGTATAAGGCCGCAGATGTGAAAATTCCTCGGCCAGAAGGTATAAATTGTGTCCTTTGCTATTTTTGAGCTATTTTACCATTTTTAGGTCGGCCTTGGAGCTTTTTGGACGATTTTTAAGAAGGATTTCAGGGGAACTTCATTGAGGTAAGGATTTTGGACCTAAAACTCGTCCCTATGGTATTATTTCATGGATTAGAGCCATAATTAATGGAAATTAAGGGTAAAATTGAAGAAACTAGGGCTTGGTATTGGAGACTTAGACTTGAGGATTTAAGGGACCTATTTTGGTCGGATTTTGGTACTTTTGATATGTATGAACTCGTGGGGAGATAAGGAATCCATTGATGTGAATTTTATTGAATTTTGAGACGCAGGCTCGGGTGTCGGGTTTTGGTAATTTCAAGATTTGTGTTGTAAATTGATTATTTTCGCTTGGGCTTCGTTCCCTTAGCATATTTTGATGTCGTGATTCTGATTTTGGATAGATTCGATGCGAGTAGAGGCCGATTCGAGGGGCAAAGGCATTGCGGGCTAGAGATTTGACCGGATTGAGGTGAGTAATGATTGTAAATGATGTCCTGAGGGTATAAAACCCCGGATTGCACATTGTGGTGCTATATTGAGGTGACGCACACGCTAGATGACGAGCGTGGGGTCGTGCACTTTTGGGGATTGTGACTTAGTCCGTCCCGAATTACTATTTTACCACGTATTTGACTGAAATCTATTTGCTATCATCTTGTTTTGGGTGAATGCAATATTTGGCCTTCGTGCCAACAATTTGAACCCTTATGGGATTTTTATTGATATTCCTCACTGTTTTGACTATATACTTGAACTCAGTCATATTGTATTCTACTATTTTCATAACTCAGCCATGTTTAATCTGCTTTAACACTTAAATGATATTTTAAATGATATTTTGGGTTGAGCACTACGTTTTACTGTTGCCTGAGTGGCTGTGAGATTCTGACTAAGTAAGGCCAAGGGCCTATGTTGTGAGGAAACACTGATTATGATTACGAGGCTAAGGGCTTGAGATGTGTACGCCACGAGGTGGCATGTTGATATGAGGTCGAGATCCTAGTGATGATGCCACGAGATGGCTTGATATTGCGCTTGGGCCGTAAGGGTCCCCTCCAGGAGTCTGCACACCCCCAGTGAGCGCATACACCCATTGTGATGTAGGATATAGCCCGAGGGGCTGGTATTGTTCTAAGATATTGCCGAGGGGCGGATTGTTGATGTTGTTCCCGAGGGGCGAACCTTTATGTGTTTAACTTCCTTAATTGCCTGTCATTTAGCTGCTTAATTGTTGAAAAAGGCTTTTCATGAAGTGTAATTTGAACTAAAATGACTTTCACATATCTTTTACTGATTTACTATTTCATGCTTTTAGTCTTTATTTATGACTATTACTCACTGAGTTGGAGTACTCATTTTACTCCCTGCACCCCATGTGCAGATTTAGGCACATCTAGTCCCACTCCCGAGTGTTGATCTTTCTAGCTCTGGCGAATCCGAGCATTCTCTAGGTAGTTGCCGACGTTCGCAACCTAGAGCTTCTTCTCTATCTTGTTTCTCCTTGTTTTAGTTTTGTACTGAACTCTGTAGGCTTTTCTTGATTATTCCGGATTTTAGATGCTCATGACTAGTAACACCCCGGTATCGGGCTGTGTTAGGTTGTTCTTCCGCAAATTTGTACTGTTGACTGCTTAAACTTTAGATTATTTTATCATGCTTTATATTTGAATCTTATTGTTTAATTACTTAAAACTTAAATGGTAAGTGTCGGCTGGCCTTGTCTTCATGAGAGGCGCCATCACGACAAGGTCCGGATTTAGGGTCGTGACAAATTAGTATCAGAGCCTAGGTTACATAGGTCTCACGAGTCATGAGCAGGTTTAGTAGAGTCTCGCGGACCGGTACAAAGACGTCTGTATTTATCTTCGAGAGGTTGCATAATCTTTAGGAAAAACTTCATATTCTTGAAATTCTGATCGTGTGAATTTGTTCATCCGAGTACTAAACTTCTATTATTCTATTCTCTCCAGATAGTGAGGATACGCGCTACCAGTAAGGATGGACGACCACCAGTACCACCAGCTGTGGCCACTAGAGGTCGAGCATGCGGTAATGGTCACGGTAGGGGAAGAGGTGTGGCCCGCACAACAGCTAGGGCAGCACCTGCAGATCAAGCAGTAGCCTCAGTTCAGGAACAGGTCTTAGTTACGGACGCTGCAGTAGCACCAACTCAGGCACCAGCTGTGCCTATTGTGATTTCGGGTCTTCAGGAGGCCTTGGCTCAGATTCTATCAGTTTGCACTGGCCTAGCTCAGGCGATCTCAGCTACTACAACCGCAGCTACTTCTCAGGCCGGGGGAGGCAATCAGACTCCCGCCGCCCGCACATCTAAGCAGGTCGTGTAGGGACTTCAGACACCGAGGGCACATCCAGCCCAGCCGGTTGCAGCTGCTCAGGGTTATGTAGTTCCTGCTATGCTAGAGGACGAGAAGCGTAGGTTTGAGAGGTTTGGTAGACTTTAGCCTCCGACCTTCAGTGGTGCAAAGGGTGAGGATGCCCAGGGTTATTGGATAAGTGTTAGAGGATGCTTCATACAGCCGGTATTCTAGAGACCAGCAGGGTTACTTTCACTACTTATCAGTTTTTTGGAGTTTCCACCACTTTGTAGGAGGATTTTGAGAGACGTAGGCCTGTTGGTGCATCACCTTTACCTGGCAGCAGTTCTCCATTCTCTTTCTGGAGAAGTATGTGCCGCAGTCTTGTAGAGAGGAGCTGCGCAGGCAGTTTGAGTAGTTGCGTCAGGGAAATATGATTGTGTCGTAGTATGATTTGAGGTTCTTCGAGTTAGCTCGTCATGCCATTTGGTTAGTTCCAATAGATAGGGAGAGGATTAGGAGGTTTGTTGATGACATCACTTATTAGCTTCGTATTCTCATGACTAGGGAGAGGGTGATTGGTGCAACTTTTGAGGACGTTGTGGATATTGCCCGTGAGATTGAGTCTATTCGTCGCAAAAAGCAAGAGGAAAGGGAGGCCAAGAGGCCTCAATGATCTAGTAGTTATAGTTGTGCTCCTTCAAGAGGTCAGTTTCAGTACGGCAGAGGCCGTCCATTCAGGGATGCTCAGCCAGCTCGCCCAGGTTATTGTGGAGCATCATCGAGTCATGGTTCTCACGGTTCTTATCAAGGTCAGTCATCACTTAGTGCCCTTCCACCTTAGAGTTCGTCCCGTGCTCCATCAATTTAGGGCTATTCTATGCTAGGTACATTTGCTAGTCACTCCGATGCGAAGGGTTCCCTTCAGTCCCCTTCTCCAGCACCGGGGAGTTATTATGAGTATGGAGAAATGGGTCATATGTGGAGGAAGTGTCCTCGTCGTCTTGCGGGTCCATCTCAGCAGAGGGGTCAGTTATCGACTTCAGCGCCAGTTACTTCATTACTACCCGCCCAGCTAGCTAGGGGTAAAGGTCAGTCAGCTAGGGGTCGTCCTAGAGGGGAAGGTCGATCAAGTGGCGGTCAGGCCCGTTTCTATGCACTTCCAGCTACACCCGATGCTATTGCTTCCGATGCTGTTATTACATGTATTGTTTCAGTCTGCCATAGAGATGCCTCTATATTATTATATCTCGGTTCCACCTTTTCTTATATGTTATCATACTTTGCTCGTTATTTGGATATGCCCCATGAGTCTCTTGTTTCACCTGTTCATGTATCTACCGCGGTGGGCAATATTCTTATTCTAGACCGTGTGTACCGGTCGTGTGTGGTGACTATTGGGGGTCTGGAGACCCGAGTGGATTTCGATGTCATTTTGGGGATAGATTGGTTATCTCCGTGTCGTGCTATTCGGGACTGTCATGCTAAGACAGTGACATTGGCTATACCGAGTGTTCCACGAATTGAGTGGTGAGGTTTGACCGATTATGTTCCCAGTAAAGTAATCTCATTCTTGAAAGCCCAGCGTATGGTTGGGAAGGGTTGTCTTTCGTATCTAGCCTTTGTGAGGGATTTTGGTGAAGAGACTCTCAATATTGATTCTATTCCAATTGTGAGGGATTTTCCCGATGTGTTTCCTACAGACCTGCCGAGCATGCTACCGAACTGGGATATTGATTTTGGTATTGACCTGGTGACAAGCACTCAGCCCATTTCTATTCCGATGTATCGTATGGAACTAGTGGAGTTGAAAAGTTAAAGGAGCAGCTTCAGGAACTCCTTGATAAGGGGTTCATTCGGCCTAGTGTGTCACCTTAGGGTGCGCCAGTTCTGTTTGTGAAGAAGAAGGATGGCACAACGAGAATGTGCATTGATTATAGACAATTGAATAAAGTAACAGTTAAGAACAAGTATCCTTTGTCTCGCATTAATAATTTATTCGATCAACTTCAGGGAGCGAGAGTGTTCTCCAAGATTGATCTCCGTTCAGGGTATCACCAGTTGAAGATCAGGGACTCGAATATTCTTAAGACAGCTTTCAGGACCCGATATGGTCATTATGAGTTCTTGCTGATGTCTTTTGGGATGACCAATGCCCCAACAACATTCATGCATCTGATGAATAGTGTATTCCGGCTTTATCTCAATTCGTTTGTCATAGTCTTCATTGATGATATTCTGGTGTATTCGCGTAGTCTGGAGGAGCACGCAGAGCATTTGAGAGTTGTGTTGCAGAGATTAAGGGAGGATAAGCTTTATGCAAACTTCTCCAAGTGTGAGTTTTGGCTTAGTTCAGTGGCTTTCTTGGGGCACGTGGTGACCAACGAGGGTATTCAGGTTGATCCGCAGAAGATAGAAGCGGTTCAGAGTTGGCCCAGACCATCCTCAGCCACAGAAATTCGCAACTTTCTTGGTCTGGCAGGCTATTATCGTCGGTTTCTTTAGGGATTTTCATCCATCACATCGCCCTTGACCAAGTTGACTAAGAAAGATGCTTCATTTGTATGTTCAGATGAGTGTGAGGAGAGCTTCCAGAAGCTCAAGATAGCCTTGACCACAGCTCTATTGTTAGTTTTGCCACCAGTTTCAGGTTTATATACCGTGTATTGTGATGCTTCAAGAGTTAGTATTGGTTGTGTGTTGATGCAGGAGGGTAGAGTTATTGCATATGTTTCTCTTCAGTTGAAGCCCCATGAGAAGAACTACCCCGTTCATGATTTAGAGTTGGCTGGCATAGTTCATGCGTTGAAGATTTGGAGGCATTACTTGTATAGTGTGTCTTGTGAGGTGTTTACTGATCATCGTAGTCTCCAGCACTTGTTCAAGCAGAAGGATCTTAATTTGAGGCAGCGGAGGTGGTTGGAGTTGCTTAAGGATTATGATATCACTATATTGTACCATCAGGGAAAGGCTAATGTGGTGGCCGATGCTTTGAGCTGAAAGGCGGTAAGTATGGGGAGTTTGGCATATATTCCAGTTGGGGAGAGACCTCTTGCACTTGATGTTCAGGACTTGGCCAATCAGTTTATGAGGTTAGATATTTTGGAGCCTAGTTGGGTATTGGCTTGTGTGGTTTCTCGGTCTTCCTTATATGATCATATCAAAGAGCGCCAGTATGATGATCCGCATTTGCTTGTCCTTAAGGACAGAGTTCAGCATGATGATGCTAGAGATGTGACATTTGGTGATGATGGGGTGTTGAGGATACAGGGCCGGATATGTGTGCCCAATATGGATGGACTTCGGGAGTTTATCCTGGAGGAGGCCCATAGTTTGCGGTATTCCATTCATCCGGGTACCACGAAGATGTATTAGGATTTGAGAGAGTATTATTGGTGGATAAGAATGAAGAAATACATTGTGGGATTTGTATCTTGATGTCTCAATTGTTAGCAAGTGAAATATGAGCATAAAAAATCGGGTGACTTGCTTCAGCGGATGGATATTCCAGAGTGGAAGTGGGAGAGGATCACTATGGACTTTTTAGTTCGACTTCCACGGACTTTGAAGAAGTTCGATGCTATTTGGGTGATTGTGGATCGGCTGACAAAGTCCGCGCACTTCATTCATGTGTGTACTACCTATTCCTCAGAGCGGTTAGCAGAGATCTATATCCGGGAGATTGTTCTTTTGCATGGTGTCCCAGTTTCCATCATTTCAGATAGGGGCACTAAGTTTACTTTGCAGTTTCGGAGGTCTGTGCAGTGAGAGTTGGGTACTCAGGTTGAGTTGAGCATAGTTTTTCACCCTCAGACGGACAGGCAGTCCGAGTGCACTATTTTGATATTGGAGGACATGTTGCATTCTTGTGTCATTGACTTCGAAGGGTCATGGGATCAGTTTCTACCGCCTGCAGAGTTTGCTTATAACAACAATCACCAGTCAAGTATTCAGATGGCTCTATATGAGGCTTTGTATGGGAGACAGTGTAGATCTCCAATTGGTTGGTTTGAGCCGAGTGAGGCAAGGCTATTAGGGACAAACTTGGTGCAGGATGCCTTAGAAAAGGTGAAGGCAATTCAGGAGAGGCTTCGTATAGTGCAGTCAAGACCAAAGAGTTACGTTGACAGGAAGGTTCGAGATGTGTCCTACATGCTTGGCAAGAAGGTTCCGTTGAAGGTTTCGCCCATAAAGGGTGTTATGAGATTTGGGAAGAAAGGGAAATTGAGTCCACAGTTCATTGGGCCTTTGAGGTGCTTCGGAGGATTGGGGAGGTGGCTTATAAGCTTGCTTTGCCACCTAGCTTGTCGAGCGTGCACCCAGTATATCATGTTTCCATGCTCCAAAAGTATATTGGGGATCGTATCATGTTCTGGATATCAGCACGGTCCAGTTGAATGGTGATTTGACTTATGCTGTGGAGCCAGCAGCTACTTTGGAGCGTCAGGTTCGAAAGTTGAGTTCAAAGGATATAGTTTCAACGAAAGTGCAGTGGAGAGGTCAGCCCGTGGAGAAGGCTACCTGGGATACCGAGCGGGAGATGCGAAGAAGATATCCTCACTTGTTTGAGGCTTTAGGTATGTTTCTTGACTCGTTCGAGGACGAACGTTTGTTGAAGTTAGGGAGGATATGACGGCCCGGTAAGTTGTCTCATGAGTTACCACTCTGTTTTCCCCCATTTCTGCTTCTTATTACCTTGTCTATCGGTTCTATATGTGATCGGGTTGGTTGGCTTGGGTTCAGAAAGGATTTGGTAAGGTTTGAGACACTTAGACTCTTTTGAGGAAGCTTAAGTTGTAAAAGTCAACCGGATGTTGACTTATGTGTTAGAGGGATCGGATGTGAGTTTTGATGGTTCAGATAGCTTTGAGAGGTGATTTGGGACTTAGGAGCGTGATCGGAAAGAGTTTTGAAGGTTTGGAGTAGAGTTAGGCTTGAATTGGCAAAGTTGATAATTTGGCGGTTTCCGGTTGATAGGTGAGATTTTGATATAGAGGTCAGAATGGAATTCCGAGAGTTGCAGTAGTTTTGCGGTGTCATTTGGGATGTGTGTGCAAAATTTCAGCTCATTCGGATGTGGGTTGGTTGGGTTTTTGATCGAAATCGTAATTCGGAAGAATTTGGAAACTTAGGCTTTAATCTGATGTGTTTTGGTTTATTCGATGTTGTTTGAGGTGTTTTGAATATTGGTACAAGTTTGAATAAGATTCTGTAATAGGTTGGTGCTTTTGGTTGAAGTCCTGGGGGCCTCGGGGTGATTTCGGATGGTTGATGGAGAAGTTTGGACTTTTGGTGAGCTGCAGATTATTTTGCTGCTTCTGGTATTTCCGCACCTGCGGATTGGGGACCGCAGGTGCGATCTCACAGATGCATGGAAGGGAGCCACAAAAGCGGAATGGAGCTCGGGAGGCAGGAAACCGCAGAAGCGGTTAGTGGAACGCACCTGCGATGGCGCAGGGGCAGCTGGTGAATCGCAGATGCGGATCAGGGCAGAATAAGTGAAAACCACAGAAGCGGTTCTTTGGTCGCAAATGCGGTACTACAGAAGCGGGTATATGGTCGCAGATGCAAAAATGCCTGGGCCAGAAGGTATAAATTGTGTCCATCGCGATTTTTGAGCTATTTCACCATTTTTAAGTCGGCCTTGGAGCTTTTTGGACGATTTTGAAGAGGGATTTCAAGAGAACTTCATTGAGGTAAGGATTTTGGACCTAAACTCATTCCTATGGTATTATTTCACAGACTAGAGCCATAATTAATGGAAATTAAGGGTAAAATTGGGGAAACTAGGGCTTGGTATTGGAGACCTAGACTCGAGGATTTAAGGGACCTATTGTGGTCGAATTTTGATACTTTTGATATGCATGAACTCGTGGGGATATAAGGAATCCATTGATGTGAATTTTATCGAATTGCGAGATGTGGGCCCAGGGGTCGGTTTTTTGTAATTTCGGGATTTGGGTTGTAAATTTAATTATTTTCGCTTGGGCTTCGTTCCTTTAGCATATTTTGATGTCGTGATTCTGATTTTGGATAAATTTGACGTGAGTGGAGGCCGATTCAAAGGGCAAATGCATCTCGGGATAAAGATTTGATCGGATTAAGGTGAGTAATGATTGTAAATGATGTCCTGAGGGTATAAAACCCTGGATTGCACATTGTGGTGCTATATTGAGGTGACGCAAATGCTAGATGACGTCCGTAGGGTTGTGCACTATTGGGGATTGCGACTTAGTCCATCCCGAATAACTTTTTTACCGCTTATTTGACTGAAATTTATTTGGTATAATCTTGTTTTGGGTTGAATGCCATATTTAGGCTTCGTGCCAACTATTTGAACCCTTAGGAGATTTTTATTGATATTCCTCCCTGTTTTGACTTTATACTTGAACTCAGTCATGTTGTATTCTACTCTTTTCATAACTCAGCCATGTTTACTCTACTGTAACACATAAATGATATTTTGGTGCTGAGCACTATGTTTTACTGTTGCCCGAGTGGCTATGAGATACTGACTGACTAAGGTCGAGAGCCTATGTTGTGAGGAAACACTGATTATGATTATGAGGCTGAGGGCCTGAGATGTGTACGCCACGAGGTAGCTTGTTGATATGAGGTCGAGAGCCTAGTGATGATGCCACAAGATGGCTTGATACTACGCTTGGGCCCTAGGGGCCCTCTAGGAGTCAGCACACCCCTAGTGAGCGCGGGTACCCATTGTGATGTGAGATATAGCCAGAGGGACTGGTATTGTTCTAAGATATTGCTAAGGGGCGGATTTGTTGATGCTGTGCCCGAGGGACGAACCTTTATGTGTTTAACTTCCTTAATTGTCTGTCATATACCTGCTTAATTGTTGAAAAAGGCTTTTCATGAGTGTAATTTCAACTAAAATGACTTTCATATATCTTTTACTGATTTACTGTTTTTACTAGTTTTACTACCTCGTTATAGCCTGTAATGTGACTTACGTGATTTCATGCTTTCAGTCTTTATTTATGGTTATTACTCACTGAGTTGGAGTACTCACTTTACTCCCTGCACCTCATGTGCAGATTCCAGCGCATCTGGCCCTGCTCCCGAGTGTTGATCTTTCCAGCTCAGGCGGAT
Source organism: Nicotiana tabacum (assembly GCF_000715075.1). Taxonomy (NCBI): domain Eukaryota; kingdom Viridiplantae; phylum Streptophyta; class Magnoliopsida; order Solanales; family Solanaceae; genus Nicotiana; species Nicotiana tabacum. Next base: position 41,828,104 of record NC_134082.1, read on the forward strand.
TCGAGGATTCTCTAGGTAGCTGTCGGCGTTCGCAGCGTAGAGCTTCTTACCTATCTTGTTTCTCCTTGTTTTAGTTTTGTACTAAACTCTCTAGACTTTTCTTGATTATTCTTAATTTTAGATGCTCATGACTAGCGACACCCCGGGATCTGGATGGGTTGGGTTGTTCTTCTGCAAATTTGTACTATTGACTGCTTAAACTTTGGATTATTTTATCATGCTTTAGATTTGAATCTTATTGTTTAATTGTTTAAAACTTAAATGGGAAGTATCGGCTGGTCTTGTCTTCACGAAAGGCGCCATCACGACCCGGTCCGGGTTTAGAGTCGTGACATCTGTGGAGCAGCAAACCAAGCAAGTGTCATGTGTCAGCCTTTTAGGAGTCCAAACCCAAATGAATCATTTACAAAAATTGAACTCGAGTAGTAATGAAAAGAGAAAAATCGAAGTTAGGTAGAGGCTATTGGAAATTAACACTTAGCCAAACAATTTGAGGTCATTAATTTTTTCAGTAGTGGTATTAAGTATATTGATGCATATTGATCTCTGTTAGTTGATGACATTGAATGTCCTATTTATAGTTGCATTCCGGCCACTTAGGGTTTCAATCGGCTCAAACAGATAATGAATGGTGACGATAGTTGGATGATGATAGCAACGCAAAAAAGGGGACAATAGCAAAGACTTTTACCTGAGTTCCAGGTTGCATCATTTATGACCCGAGCTTTGATTTGGGATTTTTGAATTGTAGCGATGAAAAGGAAAAGTTCAGGCGGGATTCACAGCATGACAAAGACTAAGGGAATAATTTGGGGGTTCGATTTTTGACCTTGCACAAATTTGTGCAAGGTTCTTGATTGGTAGGGTTGATAGGGTTGAGATAAAACAGAGAAGAAATGGAAATTAGGACGTCCGTTTGGGGAAAATAATTTAGGGTTTACGGTTGTCTTTGGAATAAAAGAGGGAGACAGATTCTGGGCCATTGGATCCTTTGATCAATGGCCTTGATAATTCAAGGTATAAGATTTGGTAAAATTAGATATTAGGAAAAAATGGGACCTTTGTATCAGTGTGATCCAATGGTAGAGATAGGATCTGGCGAATGATTTAAATAAAGGAAAAAATAGGAATTATCATGGGTCATCGATGATTTGGATAAACGGTCTGGATCCGTTGTGTTTATTTTGTGAGTGGGAAATATAGGTGATGTGGCGCACTAGTATTGGCTCTCAGGGATTGGTGTGGATTGCGAAAGTGGACAAAGGGATGGATCTGCACCGGGTTGGAGGTGATTGTGCATGTGTATTTTGGTAAAAAACAGTGAAAATGAGATTTTTATATAGCCACTTGGGTATAATTGGTAAATTGCAAGTGTAGTTCTTTAAAATTTTAACCTCTTTAAAGATTAACCTAATTATACTTAATTAATTTTAATTAAATGTGATAAAATATAATCATCAAATATATTATAAATTACTGTAATTAATTAGTTATAAATTAAAATACTTTATATACAAAATTATGAAAATAATTTTATATTAATCAAAGTAATAAGCGATATAATTAAAAATCAAAGATTAATTCATTAAATTAATTATAGTACTTTCTTATTTAAATATAAAGTTTATTTCAATAATTCCAAAATAATAGGGGTAATATAATTCATAAATATTTAATATCAAATTTTTAATTACTATTTCCTCTTATATTTATATAAAATTAGGTATTATCCATTAAAAAATATTTTACCACACTTATTTCAAATTATTAAGAATAAATAATTTAATTTTATAAGAGAGGGTCAAAATTGGTCGTCAGCAGCTGCCCCTCTTTGGTCGGAGACGATGAAAGAGCTTGCGGACAAAAAAGTTTACCGAAGAACAATTTTTTCCCGACTCTAGGCATGTATTTCAAGAATGACATATGGATTTGGGAAAGATTATCCGTTGTAAGATTAGGGGCTGAATTCTAGCTTTATATTTCCTACATACCACGGGCTTGACGAGGATCAGACCTCATTTAGTTCTGGAATGATGGTTTGGAGAGGGTGGTACTTGAAGGAACTTCCCCAGTATTACGATGAAACTGTGAGATGGGAAGATCTTGGAACCCATAATGACTCTACAGATTGTAGCTTGATTATGAGAGTTGAAAGACTTGCCGATTTTGGAATCTTACTGATCGGATTGAGTTAGACTTTGGATAAAAATGCATGTAAGTTGCATACATAAAACATTAAAACATTCAAGATAAAATAGAGGAATAAATTAGAATGCACAAGATATACTCTTGACTGCTATTGGCGGAACATATGGTGGAATTGAATGGTCCATCCTTCGATTGGAAAGGCTAGTGAAAAAGTTTGTGACCATCTACTTTGAATCTATAATATGTCAGAGTGACGGTGTGATCTGTGCGAAATGATCCAGTTGGCGAAGCAAAGAGTTTGCTATATAAAAGACTTAGATTGTGAAGCTAGCATCTCGATATGTATAAGGCGCTCCGATTGATTGAGCAGACAGTTTGATGTATATAGAGCACCGATTGGCGGGCCGGTTCTCCAACTGGTTCAATATATGGTTTGCCATATACATGGCTCCGATGGGTGGGCCAGTGGTTCAATATATACAAGGCACTCTGATTGGTTGAACAAATGATTTGCTATATACAGGGTGCTCCGAATGCATCGAGGACTTGGTTTCGGAATACCTACAAATGATTTCAAGTTATTCCATAACCATATGATAAAATAAATTGAATAATAAAGGAGTGATAGAGGCTCATGAGACTGTAGCGGGTCCATCATTATTTTTGGTGCAATATGATATCCTTTGATTCATGTCGATCATGCGCTCAAAGAAAAATGCTTAGTTGGGGGTGGGGGCATTGGTTTGTGTTGATTATAGGTCTAGCCTTGCCCCGGATCTGGTGGATTATCCACGAAGTTTTGTAGGTGGAAAGATAGAATTTTGTAATAAAAAATTGAAAATCATTTATTATTATGGTAAATGCCATTGTTTCGGATTGTGACATATTTAGAAATTCCCTTTGAAGCGAGTATCATTTATGGGTGATTCAGTCTCGTTGATGACAATTTCTGGAAGATGACCCCGATGACGTAGCTTTTTGCCATCACAATCACGTCCTAGTCTAAAAAAATGCATTATACAGTCTTTCTTAGGGTATGGCTGAACCTTTTCAGGTTTCCTAAGTATCTGAGGAATTAGGTTTGAATGTAGTTGGAGGATGATAACATGATGAATGAGCTATGATGGAATGACCGAGCCTGACTTAGGGAGCCTGCATATCCTAATAGAATCAGGTCAAAACCTAGTTCGATTGTAATAGATGCAAAATGATAAGAAATTGAAATGAAGTGAGCGAGTTTGACTTCAACTGCCTATGGATCCAAATGGAATCAAGCCAAAACGTAGTTCAATTACAATAGATGACTAAATTCGATGTCAATTGCGTACGTATTCCCGCCAAAGGAAAATCAAGTCGTGGCATAGTTCCACATACATACAAAATGACATTTGGAATTTCTATTACAAAAGGGGAAGGTAGACCAAACCCTATGTGGGTTTCCTACATATCTCATTGTGGGAAGTCAGGTCTGGCGTAGTTCTGTTATAACCAAACCCTAACTCTACTTTCTTCAAATATAGTTTCTCTTGATTGCATCTGAGTTGATGTGATTCATGCTGACTCTACCATCAAATGAGCGTGGGGATCACCAGTTCCATAAAAAATGTCGAACTTTTGAGGCTTATACTCTACGAGCATGCCAACATCAGGATGTATACACAAGTCCTCATAATCTAGGCTCTCTATTCCTCGAGCCACATGGAGATTCTTCATCTATTTTCTCAATACCTACAAATGTTCTGACACTGACTCTTCATCCTTGTATTTTGCTTATTTGTCCATCTCAGCATATTCATCGATCTCATACGGCACTATGAATGTAGGTTTAGAGGTGCAATGTAAAGGTAGAACATGCCGCTCATGTGTGGTGGTGTGTACCATGGGTATGTGTTGAATGTAGTTGTTGTTAAAAGTGACATTGTCTTGAGGAAGGGTTTAAACTAAATTGGCGGTGGCTGGTGGATTTTGTGGTTTTGTAAATAATTCGGGACATAAGGTGTATGTATAGGGGTTTGATGAATTTATGGGGGTTACTGATGGTATAACTTAGGTTGCGGGATTTGTAGTGACAATGGTTAGGGTACTGGTTGTTTGTCGAGATGCTGAAGGGAAATAATCAAGGACTGAATCTAAGGAAGGAAAGCGGGGTAGTTGTGGAAGCTTCATCACGACCAAATGTGCCAGCTCCTAGATCTGTTATACTCCTTCTCTTAGTTACTTAATTTCCTAAGCAATTATGGCAATGTGTTCATCATTATGGGTATCGTCCTTTTTAACCAATTGTCGTGGGTTGTTGGATACTACTAGAGCGTCTCCGACCGGGTCGTCGATTGAAGACATCTTTCCCAAATGTTATACCAAGACAAGTTCAACTCCGATATATAGTCTAAATTAGTATGTAATGTAAAGTAAGCATACTCAGCTTTAAAGATTATTATTTTACTTATGACTAGAATGATAAGGTCCTCCTTTTATGGAAGATAACTTAATGATAACTAAATATGGGCTTTACAAAGTCAGCAGTAGCATCAAAGAAATTTAACAACAAAAAATTCTACGGCAAATAGATTTTGATTTAAACATCTAATTGAAGGTTTTCACTAATCATAAGACAACTAAGTTCAGCTTAATAACAAGTACCAGTTGACTATAACAAAACATGATCATGACTTGTTTTTTGTGAAAAGAGGATAACCTAATCCTAACAGAATATAAACAATAGAACTATTGATGTTTATGAAAAGAAGACAAGTTAACTCAAACAAGATTGTTACATGCAAATGCAACCAACAGTGAGGTATAATCATGTGAATACCATGGTGATAGCCCATAAGTTGTCTTTAGAGTTAGCAAATACATGCATTGAGAAGGAAATCATTTAAAGACTTAGATTTTCATGCGGTACACATGGTTTACAATGACAATATCGCCCATTGGAGTAGATACATGAAAAGGTAAAACAAGAAACTCACGGGGCGTATCCAAAAAATGGAAAAGTATGATGACACATAAGAAAAGGTGAAACCGGGATCAAATAATACAAAAGCTTCTCTGTGACAGACTGAAACAATACTTGAAATCATGGCATCTGAAGCAGCAGCATCTGGTCTACCTGGGAGGGCATATAAACGAGCCTGACCACCACCTGATCGACCTCCCCCTTCAGGGTAACCCCTAGCTGACTGACCTCCACCCCTAGCTAGTTGGGTGGGTGGTGAAGTAACTGGAGCTGAACTCGATGGTTGACCCCTCTACTGAGATGGACCATCATGAAGAAGAGGACACTGCCTCCTTATATGCCCAAACTCTCCACACTCATAACAACTCCCCGGTGCTGGAGATGGGGACTAAAGGGAACCCCTGACACCGAAATGACTAGAAGGACCTGGCATGGAATAACCCTGAACTGATGGAGCATGAGATGAACTGTGGGCTGGAAGGGCACTGAGTAATGAATGGCCCTGATGAGAACTGTGAGAACCATGACCGATGATATCCCACGATAACCTGGGCAAGCTTACTGAGCCTGCCTGAATAGACGGCCTCTACCTTACTGGAACTGACCCCTCGAAGGAGAAATACTAAAGCTACCAGATCCCCGAGGCCTCTTGGCCTCCCTCTCTTCTCGCTCTTGACGGCGAAGTGACTCAATCTCGCGGGCGATGTCAACAACCTCCTCGAAAGTAGCACCAGTCACCCTCTCCCTAGTTATGAGAATCTGAAGCTGATATGTGAGGCCATTAACAAACCTCCCGATCCTCTCTCGATCTATGGGAACCAACCAGACTGCATGACGAGCTAACTCAGAGAAACGCATCTCATACTGCATCATAGTCATTTTTTTCCTGACGCAACTACTCGAACTGACTATGCAACTCCTCTTGGTGAGAGTGTGGCACATACTTCTCCAAAAAGAGAACAGAGAATTGCTGCCAAGTAAAGGGCGCTGCACCAACAGGCCTACATCTCTCATACGCCTCCTACCAAGTGAAGGAAGCCAATTAAATTGAAAGGTAGTGAATGCACTGGTCTCTATAATACCCATTGTATAAAGCATCCTCTGGCACTTATCCAAGAAAACCTGGGCATCCTCGCCCTCTGCACCGCTGAAAGTTAGAGGCTGAAGTCTGCCAAACCTCTCTAGTTGACGCTGCTTATCGTCCGACATAACTGGTACCACATACTCCTAAGCTCGTGCAACCGGTTGGGTTGGAGGTGCCCTTGATGTCTGGAGTCCCTGCACAACCTGCTCATGTGTGCGAGTAACAGGAGTCTGGGTTCCTACCCCGGCCTGAGAAGTAGCTATGGCCGTTGTAACTGGGACCGCCTAAGCCAAACCGATACACACTGATAAAATCTGAGCTAAAACCTCCTGAATTCCTGGAAACACAATAGGCATAGTTGGTGACTAAGTTGGTGCTGCTGGAGCGTCCATAACTGGGACTTGATCCTGAACTAGGGCAGCTGGTGGATCTGCAGGTGCTACCCTAGCTTCTCTGCCCCTACCATGAGCTCGACCGCGTCCTCGGCTCTGGTGGCCCTAGCTGGTGGTACTGGTGGTCGTCCATCCTGCCCGCTAGCACGTGTCCTCACCATCTGTGAGAGAATGGAATAACAGAAGTTTAGTACTTAGATCAACAGATTTGCACGACTAGTATTTCAAGAATGTGAAGTTTTTCCTAAAGGTTTTGCAGCCTCCCGAGGATAAGTACAGACATCTCCATACCGATCCGCGAGACTCTACTAAACCGGCTCATGACTTTCGAGACCTATGTAGCATAGGCTCTGATACCAACTTGTCACGACCTCGAATACCGACCGTGATAGAGCCTATCACTTTACTAGGCAACCCAACCTAAACATTGATCACAATCCTTTTTCTCTTATAAAAAATAAACCATTTTCTAACACGGGTTTGAATACCAGTTTTTCATAAGTGTTTAAAACAACCAAAATGTGTGGAAATCAATAAAACATAAGACAACACAACTCAAACATTTGGTGTCACAAGTCTAGAGCCTCTAACTTATACAAATCTGACTGTCTGATACAAAACAAGTCTAAAATGCGGAAAAACAAGGATAGAGGAAGAGAGCAGGGCTGCGGACACCATGTAGCTACCTTGTAGTCTCCGGCAAACTCTGATAATGTTGAGGACCCTCACTGTTCCGTTCATGCACTAGATCTGCACACACGGTGCAAGGAGTAACGTGAGTACGCCAACTCAGTAAGTAACTAAGGTAAGTAAGGTCTAAAAGTAGTAACGGGCAATTAAATCATATAAAAGAGTAAACAACATGATAATAGATCAAACTCTACAGTTTAAAACCAAATTCGCCATAAAATCTCCAGTTTCATTTGGAACACTTGAAATCATTTACTTAGCAATTCATCAACAGAGGCTTATTTTAAAAAGATGAGTGAAAGTAGTGAAAATATCATAAATGGGGCCCTTGGGTAAGATATCACTCAGAATATGGCCTCTCAGGCAGCCTGTCAGTCACTCGTGACTCATCTCTCGCCACTCAGTACTTACACTCAGCACTCAGGCTTATTAATATCTCATAATAGTAATAATCATAGTAACCGCTGTGGCATGCAGCCCGATCCATAGTCTATAGTCGACTATGCTTACTAGGGGTGTACAGACCGGAGGGGCTCCTAAAGCCTAAGCATCATATCGTTACGGCGCACAGCCCGATCCAATATATATATCGCTACAGCATGCAGCCTGATCCATATAAGTATCACTGTGGCATGTATCCCGATCCATAATTCATACATATATAAATATCCTCACCATTAGGTTCTCAACTTCTCTCAGTCATTAACCTCATAACCTCTCGGACACAACAGTAGAAATTAGGTAACTCAGTCCAAACAATCCTCACATTTATGAAGTAGAGTGATAAAACCAGTTTTAAACAATAAAAAGGTAAAACATGACTGAGCATATGCTTTCAAACAAGTAGAGTGAGGAAAAATAGTAAAAATGCCCTTAAGGGTCTCAACAGGTCGGCATAAGGCCCCAAACTTGGCATACAGCCCATAATACAGTATAATGACTAAAGTATAGAATATCATAAGGTTTCAAATAAAATACGTTGCTTAATAATCGCTATGGGACGGACTAAGTCACAATCCTTACCGGTTCACGCCCACACGCTCGTCACCTAGCATGTGCGTCACCGCGTTTATCAAAACAATTCGAATACCGGGGTTTTGTATCCTCAGTTCCAGATTTACAATGGTTACTTACCTCAAACCAGTGCAAATACTATTCCGCGACATCTTTTCCCCTTGAATCGGCCTCCACTCGCGTCAAATCTATCCAAAATAAGAATCACGGCGCCAAAATATGCAAAGGGAACGAAGCCCAAGCGAAAATAATCAAATTATACCAAATATCTCAAAATTGGCTAACTCTGAGATTCGGGCCCACATCTCAAAACTCGATAAAAGTCACATTAGCGGAATCCTTATCCTTCCATGAGTCCACACATACCAAGAATACTGAAATCGGAGTCCAAATGACCCCTCAAATTTTCATTTTAAAGTCTCTTAATCTCAAGCCCTAACCCCCAATTTTCTTCCTTAATCTACACTAATACCATGATTAAACAATGAAAAAATGATCATAAACCCAAATAATGAAGCTTAGGGAACTTACCCAACTGATTCCCTTCGATCTTCCCTTGAAATCACTGCCCTAGCTCACTTCCCGTCTTCAAAAATGGAGAACTTAGAAAAATTTCGCGAAGGAAACAATTATACCTTCTGACCCAGGGATTCTACACCTGCGGCCCACATTCCGCTTTTGCGGTACTGCATTTGCAGTCAATGAGCCGCTTCTGCGGCTTTCACTTAAAAGTCCAAAATCACATCTGCGACCAAGTAGCCGCACTTGTGCCATCGCAGGTGTGTTCAGCCCACCGCATCTGCAGCTCCTGCCCTTATCCTTCTTGACTGCTTATGCGGTCCTTACCTCGCATATGTGGCATTTCACCTGCGGTCCCCAATCCGCAGGTGCGGAAATACTAGAAACAGAAAATTTGTAGCTTTACCAAAAACTCTCAAACACTCCGTCAACAATTTGAAATCACCTCAAGGCACCCGTGACCTTAACCAAAAGCACAAACATATCCCAAAACCTTATTCAAACTTATACCAATCTTCAAAACACCTTAACAACACCGAATCAACCAAAACCTATCAGATTCAAGCCTAAGTTTCCAAAATCTTATAAATTACGCTTTTGATAAAAAACCCAACAAAACCACATCCGAATGACCTGAAATTTTACAAACACATCCCAAATGACACAAGTGAACTATTGCAACTCTCGTAATTCCATTTCGACCCCTATATTAAAATCTCACCTATCAACCGGAAATCGCCAAAAATCTAATTTCGCCAATTCAAGTCTAAATCTACTCCGGACCTCCAAAACTCATTCCGATAATGCTCTTAAGTCCCAAATCACTTACCGAACCATCAGAACACACATCCAAGCCCTCTAACACATAAGTCAACATCCGGTTAACTTTTCCAACTTAAGCTTCCTCAAAAGAAACTAAGTGTCTCAAACCTTAACAAATCCTTTCCGAACCTGAACTAATCAACCTGATCATGTATAGAACCAATAGCCAAAGCAATAAGAAGTAGAAATGGGGAAAACAGAGCAATAACTCATGAGACGACTGGCCGGGTCCTCAAAGGCATCTCGAGCTAGAGATTTGACCGGATTGAGGTGAGTAATGATTGTAAATGATGTCCTGAGGGTATGAAACCCCAGATTGCACATTGTGGTGCTATATTGAGGTATCACACACGCTAGATGACAAGCGTGGGGTCGTTCACTGTTAGGGATTGTGACTTAGTCCGTCCCGAATGACTATTTTACCGCGTATTTGACTGAAATCTATTTGCTATCATCTTGTTTTGGGTTGAATGCCATATTTGGGCTTCGTGCCAACTATTTGAACCCTTAGGGGATTTTTATTGATATTCCTCATTGTTTTGACTTTATATTTGAACTCAGTCATGTTGTATTCTACTGTTTTCATAACTCAGCCATGTTTACTCTACTTTAACACTTAAATGATATTTTGGGCTGGGCACAACGTTTTACTGTTGCCTGAGTGGGTGTGAGATTCTGACTGAGTAAGCCGAGGGCCTATGTTGTGAGGAAACACTGAATAGGATTATCAGGCCGAGGGCTTGAGATGTGTACGCCATGAGGTGTCTTGTTGATATAAGGTCGAGAGCCTAGTGATGATGCCACGAGATGGCTTTATATTGTGCTTGGGCCGTAAGGGGACTCTCTAGGAGTCTGCACACCCCCAGTGAGTGCGAGTACCCATTGTGATGTGAGATATAGCCCAAGGGGCTGGTATTATTCTGAGATATTTTCGAGGGGCGGATTTGTTGATGTTGTGTCCGAGGGGCAAACCTTTTTGTGTTTAACTTCCTTAATTGCCTGTTATTTACCTACTTAATTGTTGAAAAAGGCTTTTCATGAGGTGTAATTTAAACTAAAATAACTTTCACATATCTTTTACTGATTTACTATTTTTACTAGTTTTACTACCTTGTTATACCTTGTAATGTGCCTTACGTGATTTTATTCTTTCAGTCTTTATTTGTGATTATTACTCACTAAGTTGGAGTACTCACTTTACTCCTTGCACCACGTGTGCAGATTTTGGCACATCTAGTCCCGCTCCAGAGTGTTGATCTTTCCAGCTCAGGCGGATCCGAGCATTCTCTAGGTAGCTGCCGGTGTTCACAGCCTAGAGCTTCTTCCCTGTCTTGTTTCTCCTTGTTTTAGTTTTTTACTAAACTCTGTAGACTTTTCTTGATTATTCCGGATTTTTTATGCTTATGACTAGTGACACCCCAGTATCGGGCCGTGTTAGGTTGTTCTTCTGCAAATTTATATTGTTGATAGCTTAAACTTTGGTTTATTTTATCATGTTTTAGATTTGAATGTTATTGTTTATTTGCTTAAAACTGAAATGGGAAGTGTCGGCTAGCCTTGTCTTTATGAGAGGCTCCATCACGACCGGGTTCGGGTTAAAGGTCGTGACAAGTTGGTATCAGAGCCTAGGTTACATAGGTTTCACGAGTCATGAGTAGGTTTAGTAGAGTTTCGTAGATCGGTACGGAGACGTCTGTATTTATCCTCGAGAGGCTGCAGAACATTTAGGAAAAACTTCATATTCTTGAAATTCTTGTCGTGCAAATTTGTTGATTCGAGTACTAAACTTCTATTATTCTATTCTCTCACAGATGGTGAGGACACGCACTACCAGTCAAGATGGTCGACCACCAGTACCACTAGCTGTGGCCACTAGATATCGAGAATGCAGTCGTGGTTGCGGTAGGGTAGAGATGTGGCCCACATAGTAGCTAGGGTAGCACCTGCAGATCCACCAACAGCCCCAGTTCAGGATCAGGTCCCAATTATGGATGCTCCAGCAGTACCAGCTCAGGCACCAGTTGTGCCCATTGTGATTCCAGGTCTTTAGGAGGCCTTGGCTCAAATTCTATCAGTTTGCACTAGCCTAGCTCAGGCGGTCTCAGCTACTACAGTCGCAGCTACTTCTCAGGCCGGGAGAGGCAATCAGACTCCCGCTGACTGCACACCTGAGCAGGTCGTTCAGTGACTTTAGACGTCGGGGGCACATCTATCTCAACCGGTTGCAGCTACTTAGGATTATGTAGTTCCTGCCATGTCGGAGGACGAGCAGCGTAGGTTGGAGAGGTTTGGTAGACTTCAGCCTCCGTCATTCAGTGGTGTAGAGGGCGAGGATACCCAGGATTTCTTGGATAAGTGTTAGAGGATGCTTCATACAGCGGGTATTCTAGAGACCAGCAGGGTCGCTTTCACTACTTATCCGTTTTCTAAAGCTTCCTTCACTTGGTGGGAGGATTTTGAGAGGAGTAGGCCTGTTGGTGCAACACCCCTTACGTGGCAGCAGTTCTCCGTTCTTTTTCTGGAAAAGTATGTGTCGTAGTCTCGCAAAGAGGATCTGCACATACAGTTTGAGTGTTTGCGTTAGGGAAAGATGACTGTGTCGCAGTATGAGTAGGTTCTTCTAGTTAGCTCGTCATGCCATTTGGTTGGTTCCGATAGATAGAGAGAGTATTAGGAGGTTTGTTGATAGCCTCACTTATCAGCTTTGTATTCTCATAACCAAGGAGAGGGTGACTAGTGTAACTTTCGAGGAGGTTATGGATATTGCCCGTGAGATTGAGTCTATTCGTCGCTAGGAGCGAGAGGAAAGGGAGGCCAAGAGGCCTCGAGGATCTGGTAGTTATAGTGGTGCTCCTTCAATAGGTCAGTTTTAGCACAACATAGGCCATCCATTCAGGCATTCTAAGCCAGCTTGCAAGTTATCCTGGAGCGTCATTGGGTCATGGTTCTCACGGTTCTAATCAGGGCCAGTCATCACTTAGTGCCCTTCTAGTTTAGAGTTCGTACCGTGCTCCATTAGATCAGGGCTCTTCTATGCCAGGTGCATCTGCTAGTCACTCCGGTGTGAAGGGTTCCCTTCATTCCCCTTCTCCAGCACCTAGGAGTTGTTATGAGTTTGGAGAGATGGGTCATATGTGGAGGTAGTGTCCTCATCTTCTTGTGGATCCATCTCAATAGAGGGGTCAGTCATCGGCTTCAGTGCCAGTTACTTCATTACCACCCGCCCAACCAGCTAGGGGTGGAGGTGAGTCAGCTAGAGGTCGTCCTAGAGGGGGAGGTCCATCAGGTGGTGGTCAAGCTAGTTTCTATGCACCTCCAACTAGACCCAATGCTATTACGTCCAATGCTGTTATTACAGGTATTGTCTCAGTCTGCCATAGAGATGCTTCTGTATTATTTGATTCCGATTCCACCTTTTCTTATGTGTCATCATACTTTGCTCGTTATTTGGATATGCCCCATGAGTCTCTTGTTTCACCTGTTCATGTATCTACTCCGGTGAGTGATACTAGTATAGTAGACCGTATGTACCGGTCGTGTATGGTGACTATTAGGGATCTCTGTGTCGTGTTATTCTGGACTGTCACGCTCAGACAGTGACATTGGCTATACCGGATATGCCATGGATTGAGTGGTGAGGTTTGATCGATTATGTTCCCCGTAGAGTAATCTCATTCTTGAAAGCCTAGAGACTCCAGTACTGATTTTGCTCTAGTTATGAGGGATCCCACCGAACATGGATATTGATTTTGGTATTGACCTGGTGTCAGGCACTCAGCCCATTTATATTCCGCCATATCATATGGCACCAGCGGAGTTGAAGGAATTAAAGGTGCAGTTTCAAGAACTCCTTGATAAGGGTTTCATTCGACCTAGTGTGTCACCTTGGGGTGCATTGGTTCTGTTTGTGAAGAAGAAGGATGGCACTATGAGGATGCGCATTGATTATAGGCAATTGAACAAAGTAACAGTTAAGGACAAGTATCATTTGCCTCACATTGATGATTTCTTCGATCAGATTCAGGTAGCAAGAGTGTTCTCCAAGATTGATCTCTATTCAGGGTATCACCAGTTGAAGATTAGGGACTTAGATATTCTTAAGACAGCTTTCAGGAATCGATATGGTCATTATGCGTTCTTGGTGATGTCTTTTGGGTTGACCAATGCCCCTGCAGTGTTCATGCATTTGATGAATAGCATTTTTCGGCCGTATCTCGATTCATTTGTCATAGTCTACATTGATGATATTCTGGTGTATTCGCATAGTCAGGAGGAGTACGCGGAGCATTTGAGAGTTGTGTTGAAGAGATTGAGAGAGGAGAATCTTTATGCAAACTTCTCGAAGTGTGAGTTTTGGCTCAGTTCAGTGGCTTTCTTGAGGCACGTGGTTTCCAGCGAGGGTATTTAAGTTTATCCGAAGAATATAGAGGTGGTTCAGAGTTGGTCCAGACCGTCCTCAGCCATAGAGATTCGCAACTTTCTTGGTCTGGCAGGCTACTATCACCGGTTTGCTCAGGGATTTTTATCCATCGCATTGCCCTTGACCAAGTTGACTCAGAAACGTTCTTCATTTGTATGGTTGGATGAGTGTGAGGAGAGCTTCCAGAAGCTCAAGACAGCCTTGACCACAAATCCAGTATTAGTTTTGCAATCAGTTTCAGGTTCATATACCGTGTATTGTGATGCTTCGAGAGTTGGTATTGGTTGTGTGTTGATGCAGGATGGTAGAGTTATTGCGTATGCTTCTCGTCAGTTGAAGCCCCATGAGAAAAACTACCTTGTTCATGATTTAGAGTTGGCTGCCATAGTTCACGTGTTGAAGATTTAAAGGCACTACTTGTATGGTGTGTTTTGTGAGAGGTTTACTGATCATCGTAGTCTCCAACACTTGTTCAAGCAGAAGGTTATTAATTTGAGGCAGCGAAGGTGGTTGGAGTTGCTTAAGGATTATGATATCACTATATTGTACCATCCGAGAAAGGTTAATGTGGTGGATGATGCTTTGAACCGAAAGGCGGTGAGTATGGGGAGTTTGGCATATATTCCAGTTGAGGAGAGACCTCTTGCAGTTGATGTTCAGGCCTTGGCTAATAGGTTCGTGAGGTTAGATATTTTGGAGCCCAGTCGGGATTGGCTTGTGTGGTTTCTCGGTCTTCCTTATATGATTCCATCAGAGAGCGCTAGTATGATGATCCACATTTGTTTGTCCTTAAGGACAGATTTCAGCATGATGATGCCAGAAATGTGACCATTGGTGACGATGAGGTGTTAAGGATGCAAGGCCGGATATGTGTGCCCAATATGGATGGGATTCAGGGAGTTGATTTTGGAGGAGGCCCATAGCTCGCGGTATTCCATTCATTCGGGTGCCGCGAAGATGTATCAGGATTTGAGGCAGAATTATTGGTGGAGAAGAATGAAGAAAGACATCGTGAGATTTGTAGCTCGGTGTCTTAATAGTCAGCAAGTGAAATATGAGCATCAGAGACCGGGTGGCTTGCTTCATCGGATGGATATTCCAGAGTGGAAGTGGGAGAGGATCACTATGGACTTTGTATCTGGACGTCCACGGACTTTGAAGAAGTTAGATGCTATTTGGGTGATTGTGGATCGGCTGACCAAGTCCGCGCACTTCATTCCTGTTTGTACTACCTATTCTTCAGAGCGGTTGGCAGATATCTATATCCGGGAAATTGTTCATTTGCATGAAGTCCCAATTTCCATCATTTCAGATAGGGACACTCAGTTTATTTCGTAGTTTTGGAGGTTTGTGTAGCAAGAGTTTGGTACTCTGGTTGAGTTGAGCATAACTTTTCACCCTCAAACGTACGAGCAGTCCGAGCGCACTATTCAGATATTGGATGACATGTTGCGTGATTGTGTCACTGACTTCGGAGGGTCATGGGATCAGTTTCTACCTCTTGCAGAGTTTGCTTATAACAATAGCTACTAGTCGAGTATTCAGATAGCTCCATATGAGGTTTTGTATGGGAAACGGTGTAGATCTCCAGTTGGTTGGTTTGAGCCGAGTGAGGCTATGCTATTGGGGATAGACTTGGTATAGGATGCCTTAGAAAAGGTGAAGGCAATTCAGGAGAGGCTTCGTACAGCGCAGTCGAGACAAAAGAGTTATGTTGACAGGAAGGTTCGAGATGTGTCCTACATGGTTGGCGAGAAGGCTCTGTTGAAGGTTTCTCCCATGAAGGGTGTTATGAGATTTGGGAAGAAAGGGAATTGAGTCCGCGGTTCATTGGGCCTTTTGAGGTGCTTCGGAGGATTGGGGAGGTGGCTTATGAGCTTGATTTTCCACCCAGCTTGTCCCGTGTGCACCCGGTATTTCATGTTTCCATGCTCTAAAAGTATATTGGGGATCGTCTCATGTTTTGGATTTCAGCACGGTCCAGTTGGATGGTGATTTGACTTATGATGTGGAGCCAGCAGCTATTTTGGAGCATCAGGTTCAAAAGATGAGGTCAAAGGATATAGCTTCAATGAAAGTGCAGTGGAGAGGTCGGCCCGTGGAGGAGGCTACTTGGGAGAACGAGGGGGAGATGCACAGTAGATATCCTCACCTGTTTGAGGCTTTCAGGTATGTTTCTCGACTCATTCGAGGACGAACGTTTGTTTAAGTTAGGAAGGATGTGACGACCCGGCCAGTTGTCTTATGAGTTACTGCTCCATTTTCCCCCATGTTCTACTTCTTATTGCCTTGTCTATCGGTTCTATATGTGATCGGGTTGGTTGGCTCGGGTTCGGAAAGGATTTGGAAGGTTTGAGACACTTAGTCTCTTTTGAGGAAGCTTAAGTTGGAAAAGTCGACCAAATGTTGAATTATATTTTAGAGGGCTCGAATGTGAGTTCTGATGGTTCGGTTAGCTTTGAGAGGTGATTTGTGACTTAGGATCGTGAACGGAATGAGTTTTGGAGGTTTGGAGTAGATTTAGGCTTGAATTGGCGAAGTTGATATTTTGGCGATTTTCGGTTGATAAATGAGATTTTGATATAGAGGTCGAAATAGAATTCTGAAGTTGCATTAGTTCCGTGGTGTCATTTGGGATATGTGTGCAAAATTTCTGGTCATTCGGACGTGGTTTGGTTGGGTTTTTGATCGGAAGCGTAATTTGGAAAATTTTGGAAACTTAGGCTTGAATCCAATGTGTTTTGGTTGATTCGATATTGTTTGAGGTGTTTTGAAGATTGGTACAAGTTTGAATAAGGTTTTGGAATAGGTTGGTGCTTTTGGTTGTGTTCCCCGGGGACGTCGGGGTGATTTCGGATGTTTGACGGAGATTGCAATTTTGTTTTTGCTACTTCTGGTATTTCCGCACCTGCGGATTGGGGACCATAGGTGTGATCTCGCATATGCGTAGAAGGGAACCGTAGAAGCGGAATGGAGCTCGGGAGGCAAGAAACCGCATAAGCGGTTACTGGACCGCACCTACGATGGCGCAAGTGCGGCTGGTGCATTGCAGATGCGGATAAGGGCAGAATAAGTGAAAATTGCAGAAGTGGTTCTTTGGTCACAAATGTGGTACTGCAGTGTGACAACCCGGTCAGTCGTCTCATGAGTTACCACTCCGTTTTCCCCATTTCTGCTTCTTTATGCATTGTTTATCCGTGTTATGTGGTATGGGGTTGGTCGGATCATATTCGGAAAAGGATTTGGTAAGGTTTGAGACACTTAGTCACTTTTAAGGAAGGTTAAGTTGGAAAAGTCAACCAAATGTTGACTTATGTGTTAGAAGGCTCGGATGTGAGTTCCGACAATTCGGTTAGCTTTGGGAGGTGATTTGGGACTTAGGAGCACGATCAGAATGAGTTTTGAAGGTCCCAAGTAGATTTAGGCTTGAATTGGCTAAACCAGATTATTGGCGATTTCAGGTTGATAGGTGAGATTTTGATATAGGGGCCGGAATGGAATTCCGAGAGTTGCAATAGTTCCGTTGTGTCATTTGGGATGTATGTGCAAAATTTCAGGTCATTCGGATGTGGTTTTGTTGGGTTTTTGATCAAAAGTGAAATTTGGAAGATTTTAGAATGTTTGGCTGAATCCGATGTGTTTGGGGTAATTTGATGTTGTTTGTGGTGTTTTTATGATTGGAACTAGTTTTAATAAGGTATTAGGATATGTTTGTGCTTTTGGTTGAGGTCCCGGGGGCCTCTGGGTGATTTCGGATGGTTGACAGAAAGGTTTGAGACTTGTGAAGTTGCATAATCTCAGCTGCTTCTGGTATTTCCGCACCTGCAGATTAGGGACCGCAGGTGCGACGCCGCACATGCGGAAGAGGAGCCACAGAAGCGGATTATCAAGGAGTGATCAGTAGCCACAAATGCGGTTGTGGGACCACACCTACAAAGCCGTGGGTGCGGATTGTTGGTCGCAGAAGTGATTTTGGTCCATTAAGTGTTTTCCGCAGAAGCGGAGGAAAAATCGCATATGCGGTACCGCAGAGGCAGCTATGGGATTGGAGATGCGAAAATCCCTAGCCAGAAGGTATAAATTGCTTTCTTCGCGAATTTATTCAAAATACTCCATTTTTAAGACGGAAAAGAGGCTAAGGCATATGATTTCGAGATGAATCAAAGGATATCAGTTGGGTAAGTGCCCTAAGCTTAATTACTTGGGTTTAAGATCATTTTTCCATTGCTTAATCATGGTTTTAGTGGATATTAAGGAAGAAAAAAATTGGGGATTAGGGCTTGAGATTATGAGAGCTTTAAATGGGGATTTGAGGGGTCATTTGGACTTCGATTTCAGTGTTCTTGATATGTATAAACTCATTCGGGATTTTTGGTTTTATTTGATTGTTTTCGCTTGGGCTTCATTCTATTAGCATATTTTGATGCTGTGATTCTAATTTTGGATAGATTCGACGTGAGTGGAGGCCGATTAGAGGGACAAAGGTGTTGCGGAGTAGTATTTTCACCGGTTTGAGGTAAATAACCATTGTAAATCTGGAACTGAGGGTACAAACCGAGGTATTTGACTTGTTTTGATAAATGCGGTGACGCACATGCTAGGTGACGAGCGTGTGGGCATGCACCGGTAGGGATTGTGACTTGGTCCATCCCATAGCGACTATTAAGCCACGTATTTGATTTGGAACCTTATGATATTCCGTACTTTAGCTATTTATAATATATTATGGGTTGTATGCCATGTTTGGGACCTTGTGAGGACCTTTTGATACCCTTAGGAGGCATTTTACTGTTTTTCCTCACTTTTCTTGTTGAAAGCATAACCTCAATCATGTTTTACCTATTTAAATGTTTAAAACTAGTTCTATCACTCCACTTCTAAATGTGAGGACTGTTTGGGCTGAGTTCCCTAATTTCTATTGTTGTGCTCGAGAGGCTGTGAGGTTAATGACTGAGAGAGGTTGAGAATCTAATGGTGAGGATATTATATGTATATATTATGGATCGGGTTGCACGCCGCAACAATACTTATATGGATCGGGCTGCACGCCGCAGTGATATATATATATATATATATATATATATATATATATACTAGATTTAGCTACACGCTGCAGCGATATGACGCTTGGGCTGTAAGAGCCCCTCCGGAGTTTGTACACCCCCAGTGAACATAGTCGACTATAAATTATAGATCGGGCTGCACGCCGCAACGACTACTATGATTTCTATTACTATGAGACATTAATGAGCTTGAGTGCTGAGAGTGGGTATTGAGTGATGAGAGTTGAGTCACGAGCGACTAAGAGGCTGCCCGAGAGGCCATATTCTAAGTGATACCTTGCCCGAGGGGCCCAGTTATGATAGATTCACTGATTTCACTCTTCTTTTAAAAATAGCCTCTATTGGATAAATTGCTAAGTATATGATTTCATGTTTTTAAATTGAAGTTAATAATTTTACAACGAAACTGGTTTTAAATTGTGAAATGGATTTGTTATCCGGTTGTTCATTCAGTTATATTATATGATTTTTAACTACTCGTCACTGCTTTCAGACCTTATTTACTTTAGTTTCTTACTGAGTTGGCATATTCACGTTACTCTCTACACCTTGTGTGCAGATCCAGGTGCTCGAGTGGCAGAGTGAGGGTCCTTTGCTGATTGAAAGGTTGCCGGAGATTTCAAGGTAGCTGCATGGCGTCCGCAACCCCGTTATCTCCTTCCTATCTTATTATATGTCCGGATTTTCCTAGACTTATGATGTAGTAGCTATTTAGACATGTACTAGAGGCTTTAGACTCGTGAAACCAGATATTTGGGGTTGTGTTTTCTTATTTTTTATTGGATTCCACATTATTTTAGTTGTTTTAAACACTTCTTATGAAAACGGGTATTTAATCCTATGTTGGAAAAATGGTTTCTAAAATAAATTCGATGTGATTGATAGTTTGTGTTGGCTTGCCTTGTAATGTCATAGGCGCCATCACGATGGGGTATTTGGGATCGTGACAAGTTGGTATAAAAGCCTAGGTTATATAAGTCTCGCGAGTCATGAGCCGGTTGAGTAGAGTCTCGCGTATCGGTATAGAGACGTCTGTATTTATCCTCGAAAGACTGCAGAACCTTTAGGAAAATTCTTTATATTCTTGAAATTCTTGTCGTACGAACTTGTTGATCCGAATACTAAACTTATGTTATTCCATTCTCTCACAGATGGTGAGGACACCAGCTACCGGGCAGGGTGGACAACAACCAGTTCCACCAGTTGGGGCCACCAGAGGCGCGGTCAAGGCCGTGGTAGGGGCAGAGCAGCTAGGGTAGCACCTGTAGATCCACCAGTTGTCCCAGTTCAGGATCAGGTCCTAGTTGTGGACACTACAACAGCACTAGCTCAGGCACCAACTATGCCCATTGTGATTCCAGGCCTTTAGGAGGCTTTAGCTCAGATCTTATTAGTATATACCAGTTTGGCTTAGGCGATTTTAGTTACTATGGGTGCAACTACTTCTCAGGTTGGGGGAGGCACCCAGACTCCCGTTGCTCGCACACCTAAGCAGGTTGTGCAGGGACTCTAGACACCGGGGACACCTCCAGCCCAGCCGGTTACACACACCCAGGAGTTTGTGGTACCAGTTATGTCGGACGATGAGATTGAGTCAGTTTTCCGCCAGGAGCGAGAGGAGAGGGAGGCCAAGAGGCCTCGAGGATCTGGTAGTTATAGGGGTACTCCGTCGAGGGGTCAGTTCCAGTAGGGCAGAGACCACCCATTCAGGCAGGCTCA
Organism: Nicotiana tabacum; assembly: GCF_000715075.1. Classification (NCBI taxonomy): domain Eukaryota; kingdom Viridiplantae; phylum Streptophyta; class Magnoliopsida; order Solanales; family Solanaceae; genus Nicotiana; species Nicotiana tabacum. The sequence goes on from NC_134082.1 coordinate 41,848,934, forward strand.
TTCAGCTTGCCCAGGTTATCGTGGGGCATCATCGGGTCATGGTTCTCACAATTCTCATCAGGGCCACTCATCACTCGGTGCCCTTCCAACCCAGAGTTCATCCCGTACTCCATCAGTGTAGGGTTCTTCCATGCCAGGCCCTTCTACTGGTCACTCCGGTGCCAGGGATTCCGTTCAGTCCCCATCTCCAGTACCGGGGAGTTGTTATGAGTGTGGAGTGTTTGGGCATATGAGGAGCCAGTGTCCTCGTCTTCTTGATGGTCAGTCTCAGTAGAGGGTTCAGCCCTTAACTTTTGCTCTATTCACTTTACCACCTACCCAGCTAGCTAGGGGTGGAGGTCATTCAGCCAGGGGTCACCCTAGAGGGGGAGGTCGATCAGGTGGTGGTCAGGCCCGTTTCTATGCTCTCCCAGGTAGATCAGATGTTGTTGCTTCAGATGTCGTGATTTAAGGTATTGTTTCAGTCTGCCACAGAGATGCCTTTATATTATTTGATCCCGGTTCCACCTTTTCTTATGTGTCATCATACTTTGCCTATTATCTGGATACGCCCTGTGAGTCTCTTATTTCACCTATTCATGTATCTACTACAGTGGGCGATATTGTTGTTGTAGACCGTGTGTACCGGTCGTGCGTGGTGACTATTGGGGGTCTGGAGACCCGAGTGGATCTTTTATTATTGTGTATGGTGGATTTTTATATCATTTTGGGCATGAATTGGCTATCTCCGTGTCGTGCTATTCTAGACTATCATGCCAAGACAATCACATTGGCTATACTGGGCGTGCCACAGACTGAGTGGCAAGGTTTGACTGACTATGTTCCAAGTAGAGTGATCTTATTCTTGAAGTCTCAACGTATGGTTGGGAAGGTATGCCTTTCGTATCTTTCCTTTGTGAGGGATGTCGGTGTTGAGACTCCCAGTATTGATTCTGTCCCAGTTGTGAGGGATTTTCCCGATGTGTTTCCTGCAGACCTGTCGGGCATGCCACCGGATAGGGATATAGATTTTGGTATTGACCTGGTGCCGGGCACTCAACCCATTTCTATTCCGTCGTATTGTATGGCACCAGCGGAGTTGAAAGAATTAAAAGAACAACTTCAGCAACTCCTTGATAAGGGGTTCATTCGGCCTAGTGTGTCACCTTGGGGTGCGCTGGTTCTATTTGTGAAGAAGAAGTATGGCACTATGAGGATGTGCATTGATTATAGGCAATTGAATAAGGTAACAATTAAGAACAAGTATCGTTTGCCTCAGATTTATTCGACCAGCTTCAAGGAGCATGAGTGTTCTCCAAGATTCATATTCATTCAGGTTATCACCAGTTGAAGATCAAGGACTCGGATATTCTTAAGGCAGCTTTCAAGACCCGATATGGTCATTATGAGTTCTTGGTGATGTCTTTTGGGCTGACCAATGCCCTAGCATCGTTCATGCATTTGATGAACAGTGTGTTCCGACCTTATCTCGATCCATTTGTCATAGTCTTCATTGATGATATTCTGGTGTATTCGCGTAGTCAGGAGGAGCACGCGGAGCATTTGAGAGTTGTGTTGCAAAGATTGAGGGAGGAGAAAATTTATGCAAAATTCTCCAAGTGTGAGTTTTGGCTTAGTTCAGTAGCTTTCTTGGGGCACGTGGTGTCCAGCAAGGGTATTCAGGTTGATCCGAAGAAGATAGAGGTGGTTCATAGTTGGCTTGGACTATCCTCAGCCAAAGAGATTCACAGCTTTCTTGGTTTGGCAGGCTATTATCGCCGGTGTGTTCAAGGATTCTCATATATAGCATCGCCCTTGACCAAGTTGACTCAGAAAGGTGCTTCATTTGTATGGTCGGACGAGTGTGAGGAGAGCTTTCAGAAGCTCAAGACAACTTGGACCACAGCTCCAGTGTTGGTTTTGCCATTAGCTTCAGGTTCATATACCGTGTATTGTGATGCTTCGAGAGTTAGGATTGGTTGTGTGTTGATGCAGGAGGGTAGAGTTCTTGCTTATGCTTATCGTCAGCTGAAGCCTCATGAGAAGAACTACCCCGTTCATTATTTGGAGTTGGCTGCCATAGTGCACGTGTTGAAAATTTGGAGGGATTACTTGTATGGTGTGTCCTGTGAGGTTTTTACGGATCATCGTAGCCTCCAACACTTTTTTAAAGTAGAAGGATCTTAACTTGAGGCAGCAGAGATGATTTGTGTTGCTAAAGGATTATGATATCACTATATTGCATCATCCGAGGAAGGCCAATGTGGTGGCTGATGCTTTGATCCGATAGGTAGTGAGTATGGGGTGTTTGGCATATATTCCAGTTTGGGAGAGACCTCTTGCAGTTGATGTTCAAGCCTTGGCCAATCTGTTCATGAGATTAGATGTTTCGGAGCCCAGTTGGGTATTGGCTTGTATGATTTCTCGGTCTTCCTTATATGATCACATTAGAGAGCGCCAGTATGATGATCCGTATTTGCTTGTCCTTAAGGATAGAGTTCAGCATGATGATGCTAGAGATGTGACTATTGGTGATGATGGGGTATTGAGGATGCAGGGCTGGATCTGTGTGCCCAATGTGGATGGGCTTTGGGAGTTGATTCTGGAGGAGGCCCATAGCTCACGGTATTCCATTCATCTGGGTGCCGCGAAGATGTATCAGGATCTGAGACAGCATTATTAGTGGAGAAGAATGAAAAAAGACATTGTGGGATTTGTAGCTCGGTGTCTCAATTGTCAGCAGGTGAAATATGAGCATCAGAGACCGTGTGTCTTGCTTCAACAGATGGATATTCTCGAGTGGAAGTGGGAGAGGATCACTATGGACTTTGTTGTTGGACTTCCACGTACTTTGAGAAACTTCGATGCTATTTGGGTGATTGTGGATCGGCTGACCAAGTCCGCGCACTTCATTCCTATGTGTACTACCTATTCTTCTGAGCGGTTGGCAGAGATCTATATCCGGGAGATTGTTCATTTGCATGGTGTCCCAATTTCCATTATATCAGATAGGGGCACTCAGTTTACATCGCAGTTTTGGAGGTCTATGTAGTGAGAGTTGGGTACTCAGGTTGAGTTGAGCATAACTTTTTACCCTCAGACGGACGGGCAGTCCGAGCACACTATTCAGATATTAGAGGACATGTTGCGTGCTTGTGTCATTGATTTCGGAGGGTCATGGGATCAGTTTCTACCGCTTGCAGATTTTTCTTATAACAACAACTACCAGTTAAGTATTTAGATGGCTCTGTAGGAGGCTTTGTATGGGAGGCGGCATAGATCTCCAGTTGGTTGGTTCGAGCTCGGTGAGACTAGGCTATTGTGGACAGACCTGGTGCAAGATGCTTTAGAAAAGGTGAAGGTGATTCACGAGAGGCTTCATACAGTGCAGTCGAGGCAGAAGAGCAATGCTAACAGGAAGGTTCGGGATGTGTCCGACATGGTCGGGTAGAAGGTTCTGTTAAAGGTTTCGCTAATGAAGGGTGTTATGAGATTTGGAAAGAAAGGGAAATTTAGTCCTCGGTTCATTGGTCCTTTTAAGGTGCTTCGGAGGATTGGGCAGGTGGCTTATGAGCTTGCTTTGCCACCCAGTTTGTCGAGTGTGCATCCAGTATTTCATGTTTCCATGCCCAGAAATATATTGGGGATCCGTCTCATGTTTTGGATTTCAGCACGGTTCATTTGGATGATGATTTGACTTATGATGTGGAGCCAGTAGCTATTTTGGGTCGTTAGTTCGAAAGTTGAAATCAAAGGATATAGCTTCAGTGAGAGTGCAGTGGAGAGGTCGGCCCGTGGAGGAGGCTATCTGGGAGACCTAGCGGGAGATGCGGAGTATATATCCTCACCTGTTTGAGGCTTCAGGTATGTTTCGTGACTCGTTCGATGACGAACGTTTGTTTAAGTTGGGGAGGATGTGACGACCCGGCCAGTCGTCTCATGAGTCACCGCTCCATTTTCCCCATTTCTGCTTCTTTATGGTTTGTTTATTCGTGTTATATGGTATCGTGTTGGTCGGATCGAATTCGGAAAAGGATTTGGTAAGGTTTGAGACACTTAGTCTCTTTTAAGGAAGGTTAAGTTGGAAAAGTCAACTGGATATTCACTTATGTGTTAGAGGGCTCTGATGTGAGTTTCGATGATTCGGTTAGCTTCGGGAGGTGATTTAGGACTTAGGAGCGCGATTAGAATGAGTTTTGGAGGTCCGAAGTAGATTTAGGCTTGACTTGGCGAAACCGGATTTTTGGCGATTTCCGGTTGATGGGTGAGATTTTTATATAGTGGTCGGAATGGAATTCCGAGAGTTGTACTACTTCCATTGTGACATTTGGGATGTGTGTGCAAAATTTCAAGTCATTCGGACGTGGTTTGGTTGGGTTTTTGATCAAAAGCGAAATTCGGAAGATTTTAGAAAGTTTGGCTTAAATCCGATGTGTTTTGGGTGATTTGATGATGTTTGAGGTATTTTGATGATTGGAACAAGTTTGAATAAGGTATTAGGATATCTTTGTGCTTTTGGTTGACGTCCCGAGGGCCTCGGGGTGATTTCGGATGGTTGACGGAATGGTTTGAGACTTGTGAACTTGCAGAATCTCAGCTGATTCTGGTATTTCCGCACTTGCAGATTGGGGACCGCAGGTGTGACGCCACACATATGGAAGAGGAGCCACAGAAGCGGATTATCGATGAGTGGTCAGGATCCGCAGATGCGGTTGTGGGACCGCACCTGCGAAACCGCATGTGCGTATGGTTGGTCGCAGAAGCGATTTTGGTCCATTAAGTGGTTTCCGCAGAAGCGAAGGAAAAACCGCATATGCGGTACCACAGAAGCGGCTATGGGATCGCAGATGCAAAAATCCCTAGCCATAAGGTATATATTGCTTTCTTCGCGAATTTTTGCATAATACTCCATTTTTGAAGACGGGAAAGAGGCTAAGGCATAGGATTTTGAGAGGAATCAAAGCATATCAGTTGGATAAGTGCCCTAAGCTTAATTACTTGGGTTTAGGATCATTTTTCCATTGTTTAATCATGGTTTTAGTGGAGATTAAGGAAGAAAAAAAATGGGGATTAGGGCTTGAGATTAAGAGTGCTTTAAATGGGGATTTGAGGGGTCATTTGGACTCTGATTTCAGTGTTCTTGATATGTATAGACTCGTAGGAAGATAAGGATTTCGTTGATGTAATTTTTATTGAGTTTTGAGATGTGGGCCCGAGGGTCGGGTTTTGGTAATTTCGGGATTTTTGGTATTATTTGATTGTTTTCGCTTGGGCTTCGTTCCCTTATCATATTTTGACACCGTGATTCTGATTTTGGATAAATTCGACGCGAGTGAAGGCCGATTCAAGTGGCAAAGCCATCGCAGAGTAGTATTTTCACCGGTTTGAGGTAAGTAACCATTGTAAATATGGAACTGAGGGTACAAACCCCGGTATTTGACTTGTTTTGATAAATACGATGATGCACATGCTAGATGACGATCGTGTGGGCATGCACCGGTAGGGATTGTGACTTGGTCCATCCTGTAGTGACTATTAAGCCACGTATTTGATTTGGAACCTTATGATATTCTGTACTTTAGCTATTTATACTATATTATAGGTTGTATGCCATGTTTGGGGCCTTGTGCCGACCTGTTGATACCCTTATGGGACTTGTTGAAAGCATAACCTCAGTCATGTTTTACCTGTTTAAATGTTTAAAAATGGTTCCATCACTCCACTTCTAAATGTGAGTACTCTTTGGGCGGAGTTCCCTAATTTCTATTGTTGTGCCCGAGAGGATGTAAGGTTAATGACTGAGAGAGGTTGAGAATTTAATGGTGAGGATATATGGATCAGTTTGCACGCCGCAACGATATATATATACTGGATCGATCTGCACACCGCAACGATATATATATACTAGATCGGGCTGCACACCGCAACGATATGACACTTGGGCTGTAAGAGCCCCTCCGGAGTCTGTACACCCCCAATGAGCGGAGTCGACTATAAATTACGGATCGGGCTACACGTCGTAGTGGTTACTATGATTTCTATTACTATGAGATATTAATGAGCCTGAGTGTTGAGAGTGGGTATTGAGTGATAAGAATTAAGTCACAAGTGACTAAGAGGCTACCCGAGAGGCCATATTCTGAGTGAAACCTTGCCCAAGGGGCCCAGTAATGATAGTTTCACTGATTTCACTCTTCTTTTAAAAATAGCCTCTATTGGATAAATTGCTAAGTATATGATTTCAAGTTTTTAAACTGAAGTTGATAATTTTACGACGAAACTGGTTTTAAATTGTGAAATGGATTTGATATCCGGTTGTTTATTCAGTTATATGATTATTAACTGCTCGTCACTAGTTTCAGACCTTATTTACTTTAGTTACTTACTGAGTTGGCATACTCACGTTACTCCTTGCACCTTGTGTGCAGATCCAGGTGCCCGAGTGGCAGAGTGAGGGTCCTCAGCTGATTCAGAGGTTGCCGGAGATTTCAAGGTAGTTGCATGGCATCCGCAACCCTGTTATCTCCTTCCTATCTTATTATCTTTCCGCATTTTCCTAGACTTGTTATGTAGTAGCTATTCAGACATGTACTAGAGGCTCTAGACTCGTGACACCAGATATTTGGGGCTGTGTTGTCTTATGTTTTTATTGGATTCTGCATTATTTTACCTATTTTAAACACTTCTTATGAAAACTTCCCTAGTAATGTGATAGGCGCCATCACGACCGGGTATTTGGGGTCGTGACATGCACAAGCGGGTATATGGCCGCGAATGAGAAAATGCCTGGCCAGAAGTTATAAATTGTGTCCTTCGCGATTTTTGAGCTATTTCACCATTATTAAGTCGGCCTTGGAGCTATTTGGACGTTTTTGTAGACGGATTTCAAGGGAACTTCATTGAGGTAAGCATTTTGGACCTAAGACTCGTTCATATGGTATTATTTCATGGATTAAAGCAATAATTAATGGAAATTAAAGGTAAAATTGGGAAACTAGGGCTTGGTATTGGAGACCTAGACTTGAGGATTTGAGGGACCTATTGTGGTCGGATTTTAGTACTTTTGATATGTATGAACTCGTGGGGAGATAAAGAATCCATTGGTGTGAATTTTATCGAATTCCAAGATGTGGACCCGGGGGTCAGGTTTTGGTAATTTCGGGATTTGTGTTGTAAATTGAACATTTTTGCATTGCCTTCGTTCCCCTAGCATATTTTGACGCCGTGATTCTGATTTTGGATAGATTCGATGCGAGTGGAGACCGATTCGAGGGGCAAAGGCATCTCGGGCTAGAGATTTGACTGGATTGAGGTGAGTAATGATTGTAAATGATGTCCTGAGGGTATGAAACCCTGGATTGCACATTGTGGTGCTATATTGAGGCGACGCACATGCTAGATGACGAGCGTGGGGTCGTGTACTATTGGGGATTGTGACTTAGTCCATCATGAATGACTATTTTACCGCTTATTTGATTGAAATCTATTTGCTATTATCTTGCTTTGGGCTGAATGCCATATTTGGGCTTAGTGCCAAATATTTGAACCCTTAGGGGATTTTTATTAATATTCCTCATTGCTTTAACTTTATACTTGAACTCAGTCATGCTGTATTCTACTATTTTCATAACTCAGCCATGTTTACTCTACTTTAACACTTAAATGATATTATGGGCTGAGCACTACGTTTTACTGCTGCCTGAGTGGCTATGAGATTCTGACTGAGTAAGGCTGAGGGCCTATGTTATGACGAAACAATGATTATGATTATGAGGCCGAGGGCCTGAGATGTGTACGCCATGAGGTGGCTTGTTGATACGAGGCCGAGAGCCTAGTGATGATGCCACAAGATAGCTTGATATTGCGCTTGGGCCATAAGGGGCCCCTCCAGGAATCTGCAAACCTCCAGTGAGCGCGGGTGCCCATTGTGATGTGAGATATAGCCCGAGGGGCTGGTATTGTTCTAAGATATTGCCGAGGGGCGGATTTGTTGATGCTATGCCCGAGGGGCAAAACTTTATGTGTTTAACTTCCTTAATTGCCTGTCATTTATCTTCTTAATTGTTGAACAAGGCTTTTCATGAAGTGTAATTTAAACTAAAATGACTTTCACATATCTTTTACTAATTAATTATTTTTACTAGTTTTACTGCCTCGTTATAGCTTGTAATGTGCCTTACATGATTTCATGCTTTCAATCATTATTTATTATTATTACTCACTGAGTTTGAGTGCTCATTTTACTCCCTGCACCCCATGTACAGATTCAGACGTATCTAGTCCGCTCCCGAGTGTTGATCTTTCCAGCTCAGGCGGATCCGAGGATTCTCTAGGTAGCTACCGGCGTTCGCAGCCCAGAGCTTCTTCCCTATCTTGTTTCTCCTTGTTTTAGTTTTGTGCTGAACTCTTTAGACTTTTCTTGATTATTCCGGATTTTAGATGCTCAAGACTAGTGACACTCCGGTATCGGGCTGTGTTGGGTTGTTCTTCCGTAAATTTGTACTGCTGACTACTTAAACTTTGGATTATTTTATCATGCTTTAGATTTGAATCTTATAGTTTAATTGCTTAAAACTGAAATGGGAAGTGTCGGCTCGCCTTGTATTCACGAGAGGCGCCATCACGACCGGGTCCGGGTTTAGGGTCGTGACATTTGTGGAGCAACAAACCAAGCAAGAGTCGTGTGTTAGCCTTTTAGCAGTCCAAACCCAAATGAATCATTTAGAAAGGTTGAACTCGAATAGTAACGAAAAGAGAAAAAGAGAAGTTAGGTAGAAGCTATTGGAACTTAACACTTAGCCAAACAATGTGAGCTCGTTAATTTTTTCAGTGGTGGTATTAAGTATATTGATGCATACTGATCTCTATTAGGTGATGAAATTGAATGTCCTATTTATAGTTGCATTCAAGCAACTTAGGGTTTCATTCGAATCAACAGATAATGAATGGTGACGATAGTTGGATGATGATAGCAATGCGAAAAAAGGGGGACAATAGCAAAGACTTTTACGTGGGCATGAAGAGGAAGAAGACTGTTGAAGCCATCGGACCGCAGGTCAAGCTCTAATATTCAGAAGTCACTACGTTTGACCTTTGGATATTGAATAATGATGATGAATTTGTAGATAATGCTCATGCATGCTATGAATTTGAATGACGAAGGGAGAACAAATGAGTTCCGGGTTGCATCATTTAGGTCTAGAGGTTTGATTTGGGATTTTTCATTGTAGCGATGAAAGGGAAAATATCAAGCGGGATTCACAGCATGATAAAGACTAAGGGAATTATTTGGGGGTTCGATTTTTAACCTTGCACGAATTTGTGCAAGGTTCTTGATTGATAGGGTTGATGGGGTTGAGATAAAAGAGAGAAGAAATGGAAATTAGGACGTCCGTTTGGGGGAAATAATTTAGGGTTTAAGGGTTGTCTTTGGAATAAAAGAGGGAGACGAATTCTGGGCCATTGGATCCTTTGATCAACGGCCTTGATAATTCAAGGCATAAGATTTTATAAAATTAGATATTAGGGAAAAATGGGACCATTGTATCAGTGTGATCCAATGGTAGAGATAGGATCTGGTGAATGGTTTAAAATAAAGGGAAAAACAGGAATTATCGTGGGTCTTCGATGATTTGGATAAACGGTCTAGATCCGTTGTGTTAATTTTGTGAGTCGGAAATATAGGTGATATGGTACACTAGTATTGGCTATCAGGGATTGGTGTGGATTGCAAAAGTGGACAAGGGGTGGATCTAGACCGGGTTGGAGGTGATTGAGCCTGTGTATTTTTGTGAAAAATAGTGAAAAGGAGATTTATGTATAGCTACTTGGGTAAAATTGGTAAATTGTAAGTGTAGTCCTTTAAACTTTTAACCTCTTTAAAGATTAACCTACTTATACTTAATTAATTTTAATTAAATATGATAAAATATAATCGTCAAATATATTATAAATTACTGTAATTAATTAGTTATAAATTAAAATACTTTATATACTAAATTATGAAAATAATTTTAGATTAATCAAATTAATAAGCGATATAATTAAAAATCAAAGATTAATTCATTAAATTAATTATAGTACTTTCTTATTTAAATATAAAGTTTATTTCAATAATTCCAAAATAATAGGGGTAATATAATTCATAAATATTTAATACCAAATTGCTTATTACTATTTCCTCTTATATTTATATAACATTAGGTATTATTCATTAAAAATATTTTACCACACTTATTGCAAATTATTAAGAATAAATAATTTAATTATAAAAGGGAGGGTCAAAATTGGTCGTCAACAACTGTCCCTCTTTGGTCGGAAACGATGAAAGAGCTTGCGGATAAAGAAGTTTACCGAAGACCAATTTTGTCCCGACTCTAGGCATGTATTGCAAGAATGACATATAGATTTGGGAAAGATTATTCGTTATAAGATTAGGGGCCGAATTCTGGCTTTATATCCCTTACATACCTCGGGCTTGACGAGGATCAGGCCTCATTTAGTTCTGGAATGATGGTTTGGAGAGGGTGGTACTTGAAGGAGCTTCCCTAGTATTACAATGATACTGCGAGATAGGAAGATCTTGCAACCCATAATGACTCTACGGATTGTAGCTTAATTATGAGAGTTGAAAGACTTGACGATTTTGGAGTCTTGCTGATCGAACTGAGTTGGAGTTTGGATAAAAATGCATGTAAGCTGCATAAATAAAACATCAAAACATTCAAGATAAAATAGAGGATTAAATTAGAATGCACAAGATATACTCTTGACTGCTAAACTAATTTGCAGCCGTCGACTGGAGGAACATATGGTGGAATTGAATGGTCCATCCTTCGATTGGAAAGGCTGGTGACAAAGTTTATGACCATCTACTTTGAACCTCTAATATGTCAGAGTGACAGTGTGATATGTGCAAAATGCTCCAGTTGGCGAAGCGAAGAGTTTGCTATATAAAAGACTTTGATTGCGAAGATAGCAGCTCAATATGTACAACGCGCTCCGACTGACTGAGCAGACGGTTTGATGTATACAAGGCTCTGATTGGCAGGCCGGTGCTCCAACTGGTTGAGCAAACGGTTTTCCATATACATGGCTCCGATGGGTGGGGCCAGCGGTTCAATATGTACAAGGCGCTCTGATTGTTTGAACAAATGATTTGCTATATACAGGGTGCTCCGAATGCATCGAGGACATGGTTTCGGAATACTTGCAAATGATTTCAAGTTATTCCTCAACCATATGATAAAATGAATTGAATAATAAAGGAGTTATAGAGGCTCATGAGATTATAGCAGGTCCATCATTGTTTTTGGTGCAATCTGATATCCTTCAATTCCTATTGATGATGCGCTCAAAGAAAAATGCTTAGTTTGGGGTGGGGGCATTGGTTTGTGTTGATTATAGGTCTGGCCTTGCCTCGGATCTAGTGGATAGCCACGAAGTTTAGTAGGTGGAAAGATAGAAGTTTGGTAAACTGAACCGTGCTAATTCAGTCTCCTTGATGTCAATTTCTAGAAGATGACCCCGATGACGTAGCTTTTTGCCATCCTGATCATGTTCTAGTCTAAGCAAATGCATTATACAATCTGTCTTAGGGTATGACCGAACCTTTTCAGGTTTCCTACGTATCCGAGAGGAATTAGGTTTGAATGTAGTTCGAGGATTATAACATGATGAATGAATAATGATGGAATGACCGAGCCTGACTTAGGGAGCCTGCATATCCCAATAGAATTAGGTCAAAACCTAGTTCGATTATAAAAGATGCAAAATGATAAGAAATTGAAATGAAGTGACCGTGTCTGACTTCAACTGCCTACGGATCCAAATGAAATCAAGCCAAAACGTAGTTCAATTACAATAGATGTCTATATTCGATGTGGATTGCCTACGTATTCCCGCTAAAGGAAAATCAATTCGTGGCATATCTCCAAATACATCCAAAATGACATTTGGAATTTCTATTACAAAAGGGGGAGGGAGACCAAACCCTATGTGGGTTTCCTACATATCTCAATGCGGGAAGTCAGGTCTAGCGTAGTTCTGTTACAACCAAACCCTAACTCTACTTTCTTCAAATATAGTTTCTCTTGTTTGCGTCTGAGTTGATGGGCTTCGTGCTTACTCTACCCTCAAATGAGCGTAGGGATCACCAGCTCCATAAAAAATGTCGAACTTTGGAGGCTTATACTCTGCGGGCATGCCAACATCAGGATGTATACACAAGTCCTCATAATCTAGGCTCTCGCTTCCTCAAGCAACCTGGAGATTCTTTATCTTTTTTCTCAATACTTGCATATGTTCTGACACTAACTCCTCTTCCTTGTATTTTGCTTATTAGTCCATCTCAGCATATTTGTCGATCTCGTAGGGCACGATGAATGTAGGTTTAGAGATGGCATATAAAGTTAGAACATACTGCTCAAGTGTGGTGGTGTGTACCATGGGTATGTGCTGAATCTAGTTGTTGTTAAAAGTGATGTTGTCTTGAGGAAGGGTGTAGATTAAATTGGCGGTGGCTAGTGGATTTTGTGGTTTTATACATAATTCGGGACATAAGGTGTATGTATAGGGGTTTGACGGATTTATGGAGGTTACTGATGGTATAACTTAGGTTGCGGGATTTGTAGTGACAATAGTTGGGGTATTGGTTGTTTGTCAAGTTGCTGAAGGGAAATAATCAAGGACTGAATCTAAGGAAGGGAAGCGAGGTGGTTGATGAAGCTTCATCACGACTAACTATGCCAGCTTCTGGATCTGCTATACTTCTTCTCTTAGTTACTCAATTTCCTTCACAATTCTGGCAATGTGTTCATCATTACAGGTATCGTCCTTTTATCCCAATTGTCGTGGGGGGTTGGCTACTACTAGAGCATCTCCGACCGGGTCGTCGATTGTAGACATAAAGCCCTAATGTTATACCAAGACAAGTTCAACTCAGGTATATAGTCTAAATTAGTATGTAATGTGAAGTAAGCATACTAAGCTTTAAATACTATCATTTTACTTATGACTAGAATGATAAGGTCCTCCTTTTATGGAAGATAACTTAATGACAACTAAATATGAGATTTACAAAGTCAGCAGTAGCATCAAAGAAATTTAACAACAGAAAACACTACAGTAAATAGATTTTGAATTAAACATGTAACTAAAGGTTTTCACTAATCATGAGACAACTAAGTTCAACTTAATAGCAAGTACCAGTTCACTATAACAAAACATGATCATGACTTGTTTTTTGTGAAAAGAGGATAACTTAATCCTAATAGAATATATACAGTAGAACTATTGATGTTTATGAAAAGAAGACAAGTTAACTCAAACAAGATTGTTACATGCAAATGCAACCAACAGTTAAGTATAATCATGTGAATACCATGGTGATAGCCCATAATTTTTCTTTAGAGTTAGCAGATACATGAATTGAGAATGAAAGCATTTAAACACTTAGATTTTCATGTGATACACACGGTTTAAAACAACAGTATCGCCCACCGAAGTAGATACATGAACAGGTGAAACAAGAGACTTACGGGGTGTATCCAAATAATGGGATAAGTATGATAACACATAAGAAAAGGTGGAACCGGGATCAAATAATACAAAGGCATCTTTGTGGCAGACTGAAACAATACCTGAAATCACGGCATCTAAAGCAGCAGCATCTGGTCTACCTAGGAGGGAATAGAAATGAGTTTGACCACCACCTGATCGACCTGCCCCTCTAGGGAGACCCCTAGCTAACTGACCTCCACCCCTAGCTAGCTGGGTGGGTGGTGAAGTAATTGTAGTTGAAGTCGAGGGCTAACCCCTCTGCTGAGATGGACCAACATAAAGATGAGGACACCGCCTCCTCATATGCCCAAACTCTCCACACTCATAACAACTCCCCGATGCTGGAGATGGGGACTGAAGGGAACCCATGGAACTAGAATGACCAGAAGGACCAGGCATGGAAGAACCCTGAACTGATGGAGCACGGGACGAACTATGGGCTGGAAGGGCACTGAGTGATGAATGGCCCTGATGAGAACTATGAGAACCAGGACCCGATGATGTCCCACAATAACCTGGTCGAGCTGACTGAGCTTGCCTGAATGGACAGCCTCTGCCCTGCTAGAACTGACCCCTCGAAGGAGAACTACTAAAGCTACCAGATCCCCGAGGCCTCTTGGCCTCCCTCTCCTCTCGCTCCTGGCGGCAAACCGACTCAATCTCACGTGCGATGTCAACAACCTCCTCAAAAGTAGCACCTATCACCCACTCCCTAGTCATAAGAATTTGAAGCTGATATGTGAGGCCATCAACAAACCTCATGATCCTCTCTCGATCTGTGGGAACCAACCAGACCGCGTGATGAGATAACTTAGAGAACAACATCTTATACTGCGTCACAGTCATCTCTCCCTAATGCAACTGCTCGAACTGCCTGCGCAGCTCCTCTTAGCGAGACTGTGGCACATACTTCTCCAGGAAGAGAATAGAGAACTGCTGCCAGGTAAGAGGCACTGCACCAACAGGCCTACGTCTCTCATACACCTCCCACCTAGTGAAGGCAGCCCCAGAAAACTAAAAGGTAGTAAATGCTACACCACTGGTCTCTAGAATACCCGATGCACGAAGCATCCTCTAGCACTTATCCAAGAAACCCTGGGCATCCTCGCCCTCTACACCGCTGAAAGTCGGAGGCTGAAGTCTGCCAAACCTCTCTAGTCGACGCTACTCGTCATCCGACATAACTGGTACCACATACTCCTGAGCTGGTGCAACTGGCTGGGATGGAGGTGCTTCTGGTGTCTGGATTACCTGCACAACCTGCTTAGATGTGCGAGCAACGGGAGTCTGGGTGCCTCCCCCGTCCTGAGAAGCAGTTGCAACCGTAGTAATTGAGACCGCCTGAACCAAACCGGTACACACTGATAAAATCTTAGCTAAAGCCTCCTGAAGGCCTAGAATCATAATAGGCACAGCTGGTACCTGAGCTGGTGCTGCTGGAGCGTCCACAATTGGGATCTGATCCTGAACTAGGGCAGCTGGTGGATCTATAAGTAATGACCTAGCTATTTTGCCCCTATCACGGCCTCGACCGCGTCCTCGGCCTCTAGTGGCTCCAGTTGGTGGTACTGGTAGTCGTCCATACTGTCCGGTACCATGTGTCCTCACCACCTGTGAGAGAATGGAAAACATAAGTTTAGTACTCAGATCAATGGATTTGCACGAATAGAATTTCAAAAATGTGATGTTTTTCCTAAAGGTTCTGCAGCCTCCCAAGGATAAGTACAGACATCTTCGTACCGATCCGCAAGACTCTACTAAATCAGCTCATGACTCACGAGACCTATGTAACCTAGGCTTTGATAACAACTTGTCACGACCCAGAATACCGGCCGTGATGGAGCCTATCACATTACTAGGCAAGCCAATCCAAACATTGATCAAAATCCTTTTTCTTTTATAAAAAAAACCATTTTCTAACACGGGTTTGAATACCAATTTTTCATATGAAGTGTTTAAAACAACCAAAATGTGCGAAAATCAATAAAACATAAGACAACACAGCCCAAACATCTGGTGTGACAAGTCTAGAGCCTCTAACATATACAAATCTGACTATCTGATACAAAACAAGTCTAAAATGCAGAAAAACAAGGATAGAGGAAGAAAGCAGGGCTGCAGAGACCATGCAGCTACCTTACAGTCTTCGGCAAACTCTGATAATGCTGAGGACCCTCACTCTGCCACTCTGGCACCTAGATCTGCAGACACGATGCAAGGAGTAACGTGCGTACGCCAACTTAGTAAGTAACTAAGGTAAGTAAGGTCTGAAAGTAGTGACGAGTAGTTAAAATCATATAAAAGAGTAAACAATAGGATAATAGATCAAACTCTACAGTTTAAAACCAGTTTTGTCATAAAATATCCAGTTTCATTTGGAATACCTGAAATCATATACTTAGCAATTAATCAACAGAGGCTTATTTTAAAAAGATGAGTGAAAGTAGTGAAAATATCATAAATGGGCATCTCGGGCAAGATATCACTCAGAATATGGCCTCTCGGGCTGCCTCTCAGTCCCTCGTGACTCATCTCTCACCACTCAGTACTCACACTCAGCACTCAATCTCATTAATATCTCATAATAGTAATAATCATAGTAACCGCTGCGGTGTGTAGCCCCATACATAGTTTATAGTTGACTACACTCACTGAGGGTGTACAGACTCCAGAGGGGCTCCTACAGCCCAACCGTCAAATCGCTTCAGAGCGCAGCCTGATCAAATATATATATCACTGCGGCATGCAGCCCGATCCATATAAGTATCGCTGTGGTGTGTAGCCCGATCCATAATTCATACATATATAAATATCCTCACCATTAGGTTCTCAACCTCTCTCAGTCATTAACCTCACAGGCTCTCGAGCACAACAGTAGAAATTAGGGAACTCAGTCCAAACAATCCTCACATTTAAGAAGTTGAGTGATAAAACCAGTTTTAAACAATAAATAGGTAAAATATGAATGAGGATATGCTTTCAAACAATTAGAGTGAGGAAAATAGTAAAAATACCTATAAGGGTCTCAACAGGTCGATACAAGGCCCCAAACTTGGCATACAACTCATAATACAGTATAATGACTAATGTACGGAATATCATAAGGTTTCGAATTAATTACGCGGCTTAATAGTCGTTACGGGACGGACCAAGTCACAATCCCTAACGGTGCACGCCCACATGCTCGTCACTTAGCATGTGCATCACCGCATTTATCAAAATAATTCGAATACCGGGATTTTGTACCCTCAGTTCCAGATAAACAATGGCTACTTACCTCAAACCGGTGGAAATACTACTCCGCGATGCCTTTTCCCCTTGAATCAGCCTCCACTCGCATCGAATCTATCCAAAATTAGAATCATAGCTTCAAAATATGCTAAGGGAATGAAGCCCAAGCAAAAATAATCATATTGTACCAAAAATTTGGAAATTGGTCAAACCCAACCCCCGGACCCACATCTTGAAACTCAATAAAAATCAAATCAGCGGAATCCTTATCCTTCCACGAGTCCATACATACCAAGAACACTGAATCGGAGTCCAAATGACCCCTTAAATTCCCATTTTAAAGTCTCTTAATCTCAAGCCCTAATCCCCAACTTTCTTCCTTAATCTCCACTAATACCATGATTAAATAATGGAAAAATGATCATAAACCCAAATAATGAAGCTTAGGGAACTTGCCCAATTGATTCCCTTTGATCTTCCCTTCTGGCCTATGGATTCCACACCTGCAGCCCAGATTCTTCTTCTATGGTACCGCATTTGCAGTCAATGAGCCGCTTTTGCGGCTTTCACTTAAAAGTCCAAAATCGCATCTGCGACCAAGTAGTCGCACCTGCGCCATTGCAGGTGCGTTCAGCCCACCACATCTGTGGCTCCTGCCCTTCTCCTTCTTGACTGTTTTTGCGGTCCTTTCCTCGCATATGCGGCATCACGCTTGTGCCCCCAATCTGCAGGTGCGGAAATACCAGAAGCAGAAACTCTGCAGCTTCACCAAAAATTTCAAACTCTCTGTCAACCATCCGAAATCACCTCGAGGCCCCCGGGACCTCAACCAAAAGAATCAACATATCACAAAACCTTATTCAAACTTATACCAATCTTTAAAAAACCTCAACAACACTGAATCAACCAAAACACATCACATTCAAGCCTTCATTTCCAAAATCTTCTAAATTACGCTTTTGATCAAAAACCCAACCAAACCACATCCAAATAACCTGAAATATTACACAAACATCCCAAATGACACTATGGAACTACTTCAGATCTTGAACGTCCATTCCGACCCCTTTATCAAAATCTCACCTATCAACCGGAAATCGCCAAAAATCCAATTTCGCCAATTCAAGCCTAAATCTACTCCGGACCTCAAAAACTCATTCCTATCATGCTCGTAAGTACCAAATCACCTCTCGAAACTAACCAAACCATCAGAACTCACATCCGAGCCCTCTAACACATAAGTCAACATCCGGTTGACTTTTCCAACATAAGCTTCCTCAAAAGAGACTAAGTGTCTCAAACCTTACCAAATCCTTTCCGAACCCGAACCAATCAACATGATCATATATAGAACCAATAGACAAATCAATAAGAAGAAGAAATGGGGAAAATAGATTGGTAACTCATGAGACGACTGGCCGGGTCGTCACAATCTAGCTTGAGCGGTCCTTAGAACTGCATTTATGCATTAGCAGTATGACAGGATCTAGAGTCATCACCTGATGTTGTTATAGGTATATTATCAGTCTCCTCATATGATGTATATGCACTGATTACCCTGGTTCCGCCTAATCATATGTTACTCAGTTAGTTGCTAGTAAGTTTGGAAAAAAACCTAAGTTGGTTAAACCTTTTGAGGTATCCACACCTATTGGGGACCCAGTGATACCTAGGCGGGTATATAGAGATTTTATAATAGTAGTTCATAGTTGATCTATAGTAGCAGACCAAATCGAGTTAGATATTGTAGAACTTGATGTTATAATGGGTATAGATTGGTTGGCTTCTTGTCATGCCAACGTTGATTGTAGATCGAAGATGGTCCGATTCCAATTTCCATGGGAGCCTATTTTGGAATGGAAAGGTAATATGGCATCGCCGAGAGGTAGATTTATTTCCTATCTCAAGGCAAGGAAGATGATTATAAAGGGCTATATTTATCACTTAGTTCGGGTTCAGGATGTGAAAGTAGAGTCACTAACCATTCAGTCCATCCCTGTGGTTAATAAGTTTCCCGATGGTTTTCCCGATGAGCTTCTAGGTCTTCCTCCAGAGTGAGAAATTGAGTTTGTTGTTGATATATTACCATATACTCAACCAATATTTATTCCTCCCTATAGAATGGCACCTGCAGAGCTGAAAGAGTTGAAGGAACAACTAAGGGACTTGCTCGAAAAAGGCTTAATCAGACCTAGTACATCACCATGGGGAGCCCTTGTTTTATTTGAGAGGAAGAAAGATGGTACCTTGCGGATGTGTATTGATTATAATAGTTGAATAAGGGGATGTTCAAGAATAAATACTCGTTCCCGAGGATTGATGATTTATTTGATCAGTTGGAAGGTGCCAAATGTTACTCAAAAATAGACTTGAGGTCCGGGTATCATCAAGTAAGGGTTAAGGGGAAGGATATTCTGAAAAAAACATTCAGGACCAGATACAGGAACTTTGAGTTTCATGTTATGTCATTCGGTTTGACTAATGCCCCAGCAGTATTCATGGATTTGATGAACCGTGTGTTCAAATCCTTTTTAGATCTATTCGTAATTGTATTTATTGATGATATATTGGTGTATTCTCGTTCAGACACTGAGCATGTAGATCATTTGCGTACTGTGCTCAGAGTTCTACAAAAAGGAAAGTTGTATGCAAAATTCTCTAAGTGTGAATTATGGTTGAACTCTGTAGCTTTCCTTGGGCATATTATTTTGGGTGAGGGTATCCGGGTTGATAAACAAAAGATTGAGGCAATAAAGACTTGTCCTAGACCCACGACACCGATAAAGGTTCATAGCTTTCTCGGTTTGGCAAGTTATTACAGGAGATTTGTAGAGGGATTTTCTTCCCTTTTAGCACCTTTGAAAAAGTTGACTCAGAAGGGAGCAAAGTTATAATGGATTGATGCTTGCGAACAGAGTTTCCAGGCATTGAAGGACAGATTAACTTTAGCACTAGTTCAAATGCTCCCAGAAGAGATCGATGGTTATGTTATCTATTGTGATGCTTCAGGCATTGGATTGGGTTGTGTACTGATGCAGCATGGTAAGGTTGTAGCTTATGCTTCTAAACAACTATGAAAGCACGAGAAGAATTACCCGACCCACGATTTAGAGTTAGTCGTAGTGATTCATGCAATAAAGATGTGGAAGCACTACTTGTATGGCATTCATGTTGATATCTATATGGATAATAAGAGCCTCTAGTATATCTTCAAGCAAATGGAATTGAATTTACATCAATGGAGATGGTTGGGCTACTTAAAGACTATGAAGTAGATATTTTATACCATCCGGGGAAGGCGAATGTAGTAGCCGATGCCCTCAGCTGTAGATCAATGGGTAGCCTGTCATATTTACAGCCAGAGTGGAGGGGAATAGCCCATGAGATTCATCAGCTAGCTAGTCTTTGAGTTCGATTATTGGATTGAGGTGATACCGGAATTACTATTCAGGACACGACAACATCCTCTTAGTAACTGAAGTGAAGGAACGCCAATACGAGGATCTACTTTTAGCTCATTATAAGGATAAAACACCTCAGAAGGAGAAGACGCAGTTTGAGATTACAAAAGATGGGGTCCTCAGATATCGAGTACGATTATGTGTCCATAATGTTGCAGGGCTGCGTCGGCAGGTCATAGGAGAAACTCAATATTCTCATTATTTTATTCATCTAGGAGCACCAAAGATGTATCATGATATCAGGGAAATATATTAGTGGGACAAAATGAAAAAGGATATAGCAAAGTTTGTTGCTCAGTGCCCTAACTATTAGTAGGTCAAGATTGAGCATCAAAATCCCGGTGGATTATTGCAAGCTATGAAGATTCCGACTTGGAAATGGGAATTAATCAATATAAATTTCATCGTACGCTTACCTCGTACCCAGCGTAAGTTCAATTCTATATGGGTGATTATTGATAGACTTACAAAATCAGCTTATTTTCTGCCTGTTAGGACTACATATTCCGCATAGGATTTTGCAAGGCTTTACGTTAAGAAGATAGTACGACTTCATGGTGTCCCTATATCTATTATCTTGGATAGAGGAGCTTAGTTTACAACTCATTTCTGGAGGTCCTTCCAAAAAGGATTAGGGACTCAAGTAAGTCTTAGAAGAGAATTTCATCTCCAAACAGACGGATAGGCTGAGCGTACTATTCAAACACTTCAGGATATGTTACGGGCTTGTGTTATAGACTTCAAGGGTAGATGGGATGATCATCTGTCACTTATTGAGTTCGCATATAATATATGCTACCATTCCAGTATTCAAATGGCTCCATACGAAGCTCTTTATAGACGGAAGTGTAGGTTGCCTATAGGGTGATTCGATGTTGGGGAAACTATGTTAGTAGGACTAGAATTGGTACAACAGGCAATCGAGAAAATTAAGCTTATACAGGAAAGGCTATTAGCATCTCAAAGCCGTTTGAAGTCTTATGCAGATAGTCAAGGGCGAGACTTGGAGTTTTAGCTTGACGATTTGGTATTCCTAAAGGTATCACCGATTAAAGGCATTTTGAGGTTCAGAAAGAAAGGTAAACTTAGCTCTCGGTACATTGGACCATACAAGATCATACGTAAGGTAGGCAAGGTAGCATACCAGTGATTTATGTGTCTATGCTCCATAAATGTATCAGAGAACCTTCCAGAGTTGTGTCAGTTGACGATGTTCAGGTCATAAAATAGCTATCATATAAGGAAACTCCCATTTCTATACTAGATAAACAGGTTCGGAGGTTGAGGACTAAAGACGTAGCTTCGGTAAAAGTACTTTGGAAAAATAATAATGTGGAAGAAATGATTTGGGAAGCCGAAGAAGATATGAAGTCTAGATATCCTCACTTATTTCCTCTTCCAGAGCAGGATCCGACTGAGATATCATAGCCTTAACGTACGTGTATGGGTTCTTGTGTTAGTTATCATCATTGGGTGTGTGAGGCCATTGTCGTTATTAATGATTGCGGTCCTATGTGGCATTAAATTATTGAGTATCCTACAGGAAGGGTTGACGGTAGTACTATTACAAAGGCGACTCTGCCAAGATTTATATATATCCTCGGGAGTTAAACATTCGAGGATGAATGTTTCTAAGAGGGGAAGGATGTTATATCCTGCATTTCGTACGTAAAAGTTTCTTCGTAAATTAATCGACGTAGGCTCGGGGATGAGATTATCTTGTGGTTATAAGCATTTGTGCTATTTATAACAAGTGATAAGTAAGTGTCGTGAAGGTTTAAGGGTAAACGAATCAAAGAAAATGAGTTTCGTCAAAGTTTGTCAATATGGGATAGAATACGGTCTGAACTATAATACCCGGTATTTATGGACTAGTGCCATACAAGGTATCCCATAACCACGATAGTAGGATACATAAAGCGTGTTAAAAGTAAGTAGTATTTTAATTACTTTGAGATAATCTTAATTATGTGGGTAATTGGTTCATTAAAGATTACCTAGTTAATTAAGGAGTTGGTGGGTGATTAATTAAAGAATTTGGATAAGATTAACCCCTTCCCTCCCCCCTCCCCACGTGGTAGTAAGCCACCCTAAAAATTATGACTCTTAAGTCATTATGGAATATGTAGCAAGATTAAAGATTAAAGGTACGTGGTTAAGCCACCACATAAAGTGGGGCCCACATCCATGTATAAGACATCTCAAACTTAAGAGTCATGAATAAACAACGTAAGGAAAATGAGTCATTCTAATATGCATCTGCATATATAACATAAGCAATGTAAGATCTTCAACAATTCAAAGCAACGTGAGATTTTGCAATTATAAGGGTGTACGGTGAAATCTTTCACAAGAATATCATATGAATTTTTTCCTACTCTGATCTTGTCGTCACGTGTTTTGTCGCAATTAACGTGTCATAGAGGGATTGTCAAGAGAATCGACTCAGGTATGTTAAGGCTATCCTTTCTTTTCTTTTGTCATGATCCATACAATGCAAATGAGAAAATGCATAACTTTCATAAATGACTCTATTCATAGAAGTATTAGAGGTTCCTATGTTTTTCAATTCCCATGTATCTTATTATTACATCTTATGTTCATGGGTCTCAGAAAAATACGTAGTTGATAAAGTTTATTCGAAAGGTATATTGATCTCATTAACATATTTTTAGGCATTTCATTCATTTATACATGTACATTAACCATGATCAGATGGCATTATAAACATACATACACATACACACACACACACATATATATATATACATATATGTATATGGGATATGGGAAAAGGTTACGGTGTTATATATGGACCACCACCTGATCACTTGGTATATGATGATGATTTGGCCCACAATGGCCGAGGTGATATGATGGGAGGCCCTCAGAGGCTGGATGATATTATGTACACCTATACTTATGCATGATATGACATTTATACGCGCGTGCATGACATTATAAATGTTTCAGGATTTACAAAGGTATTCAGATTTACATGCAGAATTTATTCCATGTTTCATCTATGTCTTTTATATACTGATATTTATGCCTTACATACTCAGTACATTATTCATACTGATGCCCTATTTCCCGGGGCCACCATTTCATGCCCGCAAGTGCATGTTCACAAGCTGACGATCCCCTTCTTAGGATCCTTGATCAACGAAAGTTGGCATGGTCCATTTGATCTGGAGCTGCTCTTGATTTTGGTACGATATGCTTGTATACATATATAGGTATGACGGGGCCCAGTACCGTCCTTGTACAGTTGTATATTCTATTAGAGGTCTGTAGACAGTATGTATAGTTGGATAGTATATGGCCTTGCCGGCATCCAGTTTTGGATATATAGTTGTCTATAGCAGCCTTGTCTGCTCGCCCTACATATTTTGCACGTATATGTACATATGCCTTTTGGGAAGGTTTCCATCATGTATGTTACTCTCGTAATTCAGTAGATGTTATTCATGTTCATATCATAGACGCATGCTCAGGGGTGTTCAACAGGTAAGACTAGAGCACCCGTCGCGGCCCATCGTTTTGGGTCGTGACAACCACTAAAGATTTCATATAACATGCATGATCTCAAACTTATTCAATTAAGACCATTAAAGAAAATAAGTCAAATGTATGTCATGAACTGTGGTGAGAATAATTTTTATTAAAACAAAACAGTGTGGTATAACACCACAAATGTAAGGATCAATACAACATAGTGCAGCTGATGTGAAATATTAACAAGAGATTAGAAGAAGTTTAAGAACATAGTTCAATTAGGTTATCTAAATGTGGTAATATAGCTATCATTTAACTGACAGAGATTAATCTCACATAAAATTAACTAAAGGCTTAGTTTAACTAATCTTAAAATGTTAAACAAGATTTGTTCAGAAGAGTATAAACATCAAGAAATCATTTTATCTTTCTAAGTTATGGGAGATGAAACATAGATTAGATTGCAATACCATAACAACATAATTTTATCAGGAAAATTATCAACTCAACCGTGTAAATAGCATTTAATAAATATAATATAATAATTATAGCCATGCACGACTAGTATACATCATAAAAGAGAGATGATCAATAGAAAAAACATCATAAAATTGCACAATCGAGAGATAGAGACATAGTCAGTATGCACTAACCTTCTGATGTGACGACCCGGCCAGTCGTCTCATGAGTTACCGCTCTGTTTTCCCTCATTTATGCTTCTTGTTGCCTTGTGTATCGGTTCTATATCTGATCAGGTTGCTTGGCTCGGGTTCATAAATGATTTGGTAAGGTTTGAGACACTTAGTCTCTTTTGAGGAAGCTTAAGTGGAAAAAGTTGACCGGATGTTGAATTATGTGTTAGAGGGCTCGGATGTGAGTTCTGATGGTTCGGATAGCTTTGGGAGGTGATTTGGGATTTAGGAGCGTGATCGGAATGAGTTTTTGAGGTTCGGAGTAGATTTAGGCTTGAATAGGCGAAGTTGATATTTTGGCAGTTTCCGGTTGATAGTTAAGATTTTGATATAGAGGTCGGAATGGAATTTCAAGAATTGCAGTAGTTCCATGGTGTCATTTGGGGTGAGTGTGCAAAATTTCAGGTCATTCAGACGTGGTTTGGTTGGGTTTCTGATCGAAAGCGTAATTCGGAAGATTTTGGAAACTTGGGCTTGAATCCGATGTGTGTTGGTTGGAAACATAGGTTGCTGCATCGCAGATGCGGATCAGGGCAGAATAAGTGAAAACCGCAGAAGCAGTTCTTTGGCCGCAAATGCGGTACTGCAGAAGAGAGTATATGGCTGCAGATGCGAAAATGCCTGGGCCAGAAGGTATAAATTGTGTCCTTCGCGATTTTTGAGCTATTTCACCATTTCTAAGTCGGTCTTGGAGCTTTTTGGATGATTTTGAAGAGGGATTTCAAGGTAACTTCATTGAGGTAAGGATTTTGGACCTAAAACGCGTTCCTATGGTATTATTTCACGGATTAGAGCCATAATTAAGGGAAATTAAGGGTAAAATTGGGGAAACTAGGACTTGGTATTGGAGACCTAGACTTGAGGATTTGAGGGACCTATTGTGGTCGGATTTTGGTACTTTTTATATGTATGAACTCGTGGGGAGATAAAGAATCCATTGATGTGAATTTTATCAAATTCCGAGACATGGGCCCGGGGGTCGGGTTTTGGTAATTTTGGGATTTTATTGTAAATTGATTATTTTCGCTTGGGCTTCGTTCCCTTAGCATATTTTGATGCCGTGATTATAATATTGGATAGATTCGACGAGAGTGGAGGCCGATTCGAGGGGCAAAGGCATCACGAGCTAGAGATTTGACTGGATTGAGGTATGTAATGATTGTAAATGATGTCTTGAGGGTATGAAACCCCGGATTGCACATTGTGGTGCTATATTAAGGTGACGCACACGCTAGATCACGAGCGTGGGGTCGTTCACTGTTGGGGATTGTGACTCAGTCCGTCCCGAATGACTATTATACCACGTATTTGACTGAAATCTATTTGTTGTCATCTTGTTTTGGGTTGAATGCCATATTTGGGCTTCGTGCCAACTATTTGAACCCTTAGGAGATTTTTATTGATATTCCTCACTATTTTGACTTTATACTTGAACTCAGTCATGTTGTATTCTACTATTTTCATAACTCAGCCATGTTTACTCTTCTTTAACACTTACATGATATTTTAAATGATATTTCGGGCTGATCACTACGTTTTACTATCGCCCGAGTGGCTGTGAGATTCTGACTGAGTAAGGCCAAGGGCCTATGTTGTGAGGAAACACTGATTATGATTATGAGTCCAAGGGCCTAAGATGTGTACGCCACGAGGTGGCTTGTTGATATGAGGCCGAGAGCCTAGTGATGATGCCACGAGATGGCTTGATATTACGCTTGGGCCGTAAGGGGCCCCTCCAGGAGTCTGCACACCCCCAGTGAGCATGGTACCCATTATGTTGTGAGATATAGCCCGAGGGGCTGGTATTGTTCTGAGATATTGCCGAGGGGCCGATTTGTTGATGTTGTGCCCGAGGGGTGAACCTTTATGTGTTTAAATTCCTTAATTGACTGTCATTTACCCGCTTAATTGTTGAAAAAAGCTTTTCATGAAGTGTAATTTGAACTAAAATGACTTTTACATATTTTTTATTGATTTACTACTTTTACTAGTTTTACTGTATTATTATAGCCTGTAATGTGCCTTACATGATTTCATGCTTTCAGACTTTATTTATGATTATTAATCACTGAATTGGAGTACTCGCTTTAATCCCTGCACCCTGTGTGCAGATTTAGGCGCATCTGGTACCGCTCCCGAGTGTTGATCTTTCCACCTCAGGTGGATCTGAGGATTCTCTAGGTAGCTTCCGGCGTCGCAGCCTAGAGCTTCTTCCCTATCTTGTTTCTCCTTGTTTTAGTTTTGTACTAAACTCTATTTACTTTTCTTGATTATTCCGGATTTTAGATGCTCATGACTAGTGACACCCCGGTATCGGGCTGTGTTGGGTTGTTCTTCAGCAAATTTGTATTGTTGACTACTTCAACTTTGGATTATTTTATCATTCTTTAGATTTGAATCTTATTGTTTAATTGCTAAAAACTGAAATGGAAAGTGTTGGTTGGCCTTGTCTTCATGAGAGGCGCAATCACGATCGGGTTCGGGTTTAGGGTCTTGACAAGTTGGTATCAGAGCCTAGGTAACATAGGTCTCACGAGTCATGAGCAAGTTTAGTAGAGTCTGGCGAATCTGTACGGTGACGTCTATATTTATCAACGAGAGGCTGTAGAACCTTTAGGAAAAACTTCATATTCTAGAAATTCTTGTCGTGCAAATTTGTTGATCCGAGTACTAAACTTCTGTTATTCTATCCTCTCAAAGATGGTGAGGACACAACAGCTAAGGCGGCACCTGCAGATCCACCAGCAACCCCAGTTCAGGATCAGGTCCCAGTTATGGATGCTCCAGCAGCACCATCACAGGCACTAGTTGTGGCCATTGTGATTCTGGGTCTTCAGGAGGCCTTGGATCAAATTTTATTAGTTTGCACTGGCCTAGCTCAGGCGATATCAGCAACTACAGTCGCAACTACTTCTGATGTCGGGGGGCAATCAGACTCCCGCCGCCCGCACACCTGAGCAGGTCGTGCAGGGACTTCAGACACCGGGGGCATATCCAGCCCAGTCGGTTGTAGCTGCTCAGGATTATGTAGTTCCTGCCATGCTAGAGGACGAGCAGCATAGGTTGGAGAGGTTTGGTAAACTTCAGCCTCCGGCCTTCAGTGGTGTAGAGGGCGAAGATGCCTAGGGTTTCTTGGATAAGTGTTAGAGGATGCTTCATACAACGGGTATTCTGGAGACCAGCGGGGTCGCTTTCACTACTTATCAGTTTTCTAGAGTTGCCTTCACTTGGTGGGAGGATTTTGAGAGGTGTAGGCATGTTGGTGCAGTACCCCTTACCTGGCAGCAGTTCTCCGATCTCTTTCTGGAGAAGTATGTGTCGTAGTCTCGCAAAGAGGAGCTGTGCAGGTAGTTTGAGTGGTTGCGTAAGGGAGAGATGACCATGTCGTAGTATGAGTTGAGGTTCTTCGAGTTAGCTCGTCATGCCATTTGGTTGGTTCCGACAGATAGAGAGAGCATTAGGAGGTTTGTTAATGGCCTCACTTATCAGCTTCGTATTCTCATGACCAGGGAGAGGGTGATTGCTGCAACATTCAAGGAGGTGGTGGATATCGCCCGTGAGATTAAGTCTATTCGTCTCCTGGAGCGAGAGGAGAGGGAGGCCAATAGGCCTCGAGGATCTGCTAGTTACAGTCGTGCTCCTTCAAGAAGTCAGTTTAAGCACGATAGAGGCCATCCATTCAGGCATGCTCACCCAGGTTATCGTGAAGCGTCATCGGGTCATGGCTCTCACGGTTCTCATCAGAGCCAGTCATCACTTAGTGCCCTTCTAGCTTAGAGTTCATCCTGTGCTCCATCAGTTCAGGGCTCTTCTATGCCAGGTGCATCTGCTAGTCACTCCGGTGCATGGGGTTCCCTTCAGTCCCCTTCTCCAGCACATGGGAGTTGTTATGAGTGTGGAGAGATGGATCATATGTGGAGGCAATGTCCTCGCCGTCTTGCGGATCCATCTTAGTAGAGGGATCAATCATCGGCTTCAGTGTCAGTTACTTCATCACCACCCGCCCAGCCAGCTAGGGGTGGAGGTCAGTCAACTAGGGGTTGTCCTAGAGGGGGAGGTCAATCAGGTGGCGGTTTGGCCCGTTTCTATGCACTTCTAGCTAGACCCGATGCTATTGCTTCCGATGCTGTTATTACAGGTATTGTTTTAGTCTGCCACATAGATGACTCTCTATTATTTGATCCCGGTTCCACCTTTTTTATGTGTTATCATACTTTGCTCGTTATTTGGATATGCCCCAGGAGTCTCTTGTTTCACCTGTTCATGTATCTACACCGGTGGGTGATACTGTTATTGTAGACCGTGTGTTCCTATCATGTGTGGTGACTATTGGGGGTCTAAAGACCCGAGTGGATCTTTTATTATTATGTATGGTGGATTTCAATGTTATTTTGGGCATGGATTGGCTATCTCCGTGTCGTGCTATTCTGGACTGTCATGCTAAGATAGTAACATTAGATATACCAGGTGTACCACGGATTGAGTGGTGAGGTTTGACCAATTATGTTCCAAGTAGAGTAATATCATTCTTGAAAGCCCAGTGTATGGTTGGGAAGGGTTGTCTTTCGTATCTAGCCTTTGTGAGGGATGTCGGTGCAGAGACTCCCAGTATTGATTTTGTTCCAGTTGTGAGGGATTTTCTCGATGTGTTTCCTATAGAACTGTCGGGCATGCCACCAAACAGGGATATTGATTTTGGAATTGACCTGGTGCCGGGCACTTAGCCTATTTCTATTCTGCCGTATTATATGGCACCAGCGGAGTTGAAGGAGTTAAAGGAGTAGCTTCAGGAACTCCTTGATAAGGGGTTCATTACGCCTAGTGTATCACCTTGGGGTGCGCTAGTTCTGTTTGTAAAGAAGAAAGATGGTACTATGAGGATGTGCATTGATTATAGGCAATTGAGTAAAGTAACAGTTAAGAACAAATATCCTTTGCCACGCATTGATGATTTACTTGACCAGCTTCAGGGAGCAAGAGTGTTCTCCAAGATTGATCTTTGTTCAGGGTATCACCAGTTGAAGATCAGGGACTTGGATATTCTTAAGACAGCTTTCAGGACCCGATATGGTCATTATGAGTTCTTGGTGATGTATTTTGGGCTGACCAATGCCCTAGCAACGTTCATGCATTTGATGAATAGCATGTTCCGGCCTTATCTCGATCCGTTTGTCATAGTTTTCATTAATGATATTCTGGTGTATTCGCTTAGTCAGGAGGAACACGCGGAACAGTTGAGAGTTGTGTTGCAGAGATTGCGGGAGGAGAAGCTTTATGCAAACTTATCCAAGTGTGAGTTTTGGCTTAGTTCAGTAGCTTTCTTGGGGCATGTGGTGTCCAGCGAGCGTATTCAGGTTGATCCGAAGAAGATAGAGGCGGTTTAGAGGTGGCCCAGACCGTCCTCAACCACAGAGATTCGCAGCTTTCTTCGTCTGGCAGGCTATTATCGCTAGTGTGTTCAGGGATTTTCATCCATCGCATTGCCCTTGACCTAGTTGACTCAGAAAGGTGCTTCATTTGTATGGTCGGATGAGTGTGAGGAGATCTTTCAGAAGCTCAAGATAGCCTTCACCACAGCTACAATGTTAGTTTTGCCATCCGTTTCAAGTTCATATACCGTGTATTGCGATGCTTCAAGAGTTGGTATTGGTTGTGTGTTGATACAAGAGGGTAGAGTTATTGCGTATGCTTCTCTTCAGTTGAAGCCCCATAAGAAAAACTACCCCGTTCATGATTTAGAGTTGGCTGCCATAGTTCACGCGTTGAATATTTGGAGGCAATACTTGTATGGTGTGTCTTGTGAGGTGTTTACTGTTCTTCGTAGTCTCCAACACTTGATCAAGTAGAAGGATTTTAATTTGAGGCAGCGGAGGTGGTTGGAGTTGCTTAAGGTTTATGATATCACTATATTGTACCATCCGGAAAATGCCAATGTGGTGGCCAATGCTTTGGGCCGAAAGGCAGTGAGTATGGGAGTTTGGCATATATTCCAGTTGGGGAGAGAACTCTTGCTGTTGATGTTCAGGCCTTGGCCAATCGGTTCGTGAGGTTTGATATTTCGGAGCCTAGTCAGGTATTGGCTTGTACTATTTCTCGGTCTTCCTTATATGATCGCATCAGAGAGCGTCAGTATGATGATCCACATTTGCTTGTCCTTAAGGATAGAGTTCAACATGATGATGCCAGAGATGTTACCATTGGTGACAATCAGGTTTTGAGGATGCAGGACCGGATATGTGTGCCAAATGTGGATGGGCTTCGGGAGTTGATTCTGGAGAAGGCCCATAGCTCGCGGTATTCCATTCATCCGGGTACTGCGAAGATGAATCAGGATTTGAGGCAGCATTATTGGTGGAGAAGAATGAAGAAAGACATTATGGGATTTGTAGCTTGGTGTCTCAATTGTCAGCAGGTGAAATATGAGCATATGAGACCGGGTGGCTTGCTTCAACGGATGGATATTCCATAGTGGAAGTGGGAGAGGATCACTATGTACTTTGTAGTTGGACTTCCACGGACTTTGAAGAAGTTAGATGCTATTTGGGTGATTGTAGATCGGCTGACCAAGTTCGCGCACTTCATTCCTGTGTGTACTGCCTATTCTTCAAAGCGGTTGGCAGAGATATATATTAGAGAGATTATTTGTTTGCATTGTGTCCCAATTTCCATCATTTTAGATAGGAGCACTCAGTTTACTTTGTAGTTTTGGAGGTCTATGCAGCGAGAGTTGGGTACTCAGGTTGAGTTGAGCACAGCTTTCCACCCTCTGACGGACGAGCAGTCCGAGTGCACAATTCAGATATTGGAGGACATGTTGTGTTCTTGTGTTATTGACTTTGGAAGGTCATGAGATTAGTTTCTACTGCTTGCAGAGTTTGCTTATAGCAACAGCTACTAATCGAGTATTCAGATGGCTCCATATGAGGCTTTGTATGGGAGACGGTGTAGATCTCTAGTTGGTTTGTTTGAGCAGGGTGAGTTTAAGCTATTGGGGACAGATTTGGTGCAGGATTCCTTTGAAAAGGTGAAGGCAATTCAGGAAAGGCTTTGTACAACGCAGTCGAGGCAAAACAGTTATGCTGACAGGGATGTTCGAAATGTGTCCTACATGGTTAGCGAGAAGGTTCTGTTGAAGGTTTCGCCCATGAAGGGTGTTATGAGATTTGGGAAGAAAGGGAAATTGAGTCGGCGGTTCATTGGGCCTTTTGAGCTGTTTCAGAGGATTGCGGAGGTGGCTTATAAGCTTGTTTTTCCACCCAGCTTGTCAAGTGTGCACTCGGTATTTCATGTTTCCGTGCCCCGAAAGTATATGGGATCCGTCTCATGTTCTGAATTTCAGCACGGTCCATTTGGATGGTGATTTGACTTATGATGTGGAGCCAACAACTATTTTGGAGCATCAGGTTCGAAAGTTGAGGTCAAAGGATATAGCTTCAGTGAAAGTGTAGTGGAGAGGTTGGCCTGTGGAAGAGGCTACTTAGGAGACCGAGCAGGATATGCAGAGCAGATATACTCACCTATTTGAGGCTCAGGTATGTTTCTTGACCTGTTCGAGGACGAACGTTTGTTTAAGTTTGGGAGGATGTGGCGACCTGGCCAGCTGTCTCATGAGTTACCACTCCATTTTTCTCCATTTCTACTTATTATTGCCTTGTCTATCGGTTCTATATATGATCGGGTTGGTTGGTTCGAGTTTGGAAAGGATTTGGTAAGGTTTGAGACACTTAGTCTCTTTTGAGGAAGCTTAAGTTGGAAAAGTTGATCGGATGTTAACTTATGTGTTATAGGGATCGGATGTGAGTTCCAACGGTTCGGATAGCTTCGTGAGGTGATTTGGGACTTAGGAGTGTGATTGGAATGAGTTTTAGAGGTTCGGAGTTAATTTAGGCTTGAATTGGCGAAGTTGATATTTTGGCGACTTCCGGTTGATTGGTGAGATTTTGATATAGAGGTCGGAATGGAATTCTGAGAGTTGCAGTAGTTCAGTGGTGTCATTTGGGATGTGTGTGCAAAATTTTAGGTCATTCGGACGTGGTTTGATTGGGTTTTTGATGGAAAGCGTAATTCGGAAGATTTTGGAAACTTTGGCTTAAATCCGATGTGTTTTGGTTGATTCGATGTTGTTTGAGGTGTTTTGAAGATTGGTACAAGTTTGAATAAGTTTTTGGAATAGGTTGGTGCTTTTGGTTGAGGTCCCAGGGCCTCGGGGTAATTTCAGATGGTTGACGGAGAAGTTTGGAATTTTGGTAAGCTGCATATTTTTGCTGCTTCTGGTATTTCTGCATCTTCGGATTGTGGACCGCATGTGCAATCTCGCAGATGCATGAAAGAGAGCCGCATAAGAGGAATGGAGCTAGGGAGGCAGGAAACCGCAGAAGCGGTTAGTGGACCGCACCTGCGATGGTGCAGGTGCGGATGGTACATCACAGATGCGGATCGGGGCAGAATAAGTGAAAACCGCAGAAGCGGTTCTTTGGCCGCAAATGCAGTACTGCAGAAGTTGGTATATGGCCGCGGATGTGAAAATTCCTGGGCCAGAAGGTATAAATTGTGTCCTTCGCGATTTTTGAGCTATTTCACCATTTTTAAGTCGGCCTTTGAGCTTTTTGGACGATCTTGAAGAGGGATTTCAAAGGAACATCATTGAGGTAAGGATTTTGGACCTAAAACTCGTTCCTATGGTATTATTTCACGGATTAGAGCCATAATTAATGAAAATTAAATGTATAATTGGGGAAACTAGGGCTTGGTATTGGAGACCTAGACTTGAGGATTTGAGGGATCTATTGTGGTTGGATTTTGGTACTTTTGATATGTATGAACTCGTGGGGAGATAAGCAATCCATTGATGTGAATTTTATCAAATTCCGTGATGTGGGCCCGGGGGTCAGGTTTTGGTAATTTCGGAATTCGTGTTGTAAATAGATTATTTTCGCTTGGGCTTCGTTCTCTTAGTATATATTGACGCCGTGATTTTGATTTTGGATAGATTCGACGCGAGTGGAGACCGATTCGAGGGGCAAAGGCATCGCGGGCTAGAGATTTGACCGGATTGAGGTGAGTAATGATTGTAAATGATGTCCTGAGGGTATGAAACCTCGGATTGCACATTGTGGTGCTATATTGAGGTGACGCACACGCTAGATGACGAGTGTGGGGTCGTGCACTGTTGGGGATTGTGACTTAGTCCATACCGAATGACTATTTTACCGCGTATTTGACTGAAATCTATTTGTTATCATCTTGTTTGGGCTATATGTCATATTTGGGCTTCGTGCCAACTATTTAAACCCTTAGGGGATTTTTATTGATATTCCTAACTTACTTGAACTCAGTCATGTTGTATTCTACTGTTTTCATAACTCAGTCATGTTTACTCTACTTTAACGCTTAAATGATATTTTGGGCTGAGCACTACGTTTTACTATTGCCCGAGTGGCTGTGAGATTCTTATTGAGTAAGGCTAAGGGCATATGTTGTGAGGAAACACTGATTATGATTATGAGGCCGAGAGTTTGAGATGTGTACGCCACGAGGTGGCTTGTTGATATGAGGCCGAGAGCCTAGTGATGATGCCACAAGATTGCTTGATATTGCGCTTGGGCCGTAAGGGGCCCTCCAAGAATATGCACACCCCTAGTGAGCGCGAGTACCCTTTGTGATGTGAGATATAGCCAAGGGGCTGGTATTGTTCTGAGATATCGTCGAGGGGCGGATTTATTGATGTTATGCCTGAGGGGCGAACCCTTATGTGTTTAACATCCTTAATTGCCTGTCACTTACCTGCTTAATTGTTGAAAAAGGCATTTCATGAAGTGTAATTTGAACTAAAATGATTTTCACATATCTTTTACTGATTTACTATTTTTACTAGTTTTACTACCTCATTATATCCTGTAATGTGCCTTACGTGATTTCATGCTTTCAGTCTTTATTTATGATTATTACTCACTGAGTTGGAGTACTCACTTTACTCTCTGTACCCCGCGTGCACATTCAGGCGCATCTGGTCCTGCTCTTGAGTGTTGATCTTTCCAGCTCAGGCGGATCCGAGGATTCTCTAGGTAGCTGCCGGCGTTCGCAGCCTAGAGCTTCTTCCCTATCTTGTTTCTCCTTTTTTTAGTTTTGTACTGAACTCTGTAGACTTTTCTTGATTATTCCGGATTTTAGATGCCCATGACTAGTGACACTCCGGTATCGGGCTGTGTTGGGTTGTTCTTCTGCAAATTTGTACTGTTGACTACTTAAACTTTGGATTATTTTATCATGCTTTCGATTTGAGTCTTATTGTTTAATTTCTTAAAACTGAAATGAGAAGTGTCGACTGGTCTTGTCTTCATGAGAGGCGCTAGGGTTGTGACATATGTGGAGTAGCAAACCAAGCAAGAGTCGTGTGTTAGCCTTTTAGGAGTCCAAACCCAAATGAATCATTTACAAAGATTGAACTCGAGTAGTAATGAAAAGAGAAAAAGAGAAGTTAGGTAGAAGCTATTAGAACTTAACACTTAGCCAAACAATGTGAGCTCATTAATTTTTTCAGTGGTGGTATTATGTATATTGATGCACATTGATCTCTGTTAGGTGATGACATTGAATGTCCTATTTATAGTTGTATTCAAGCTACTTAGGGTTTCAATCGGCTCAAACAGATAATGAATGGTGACGATAGTTGGATGATGATAGCAACGCGAAAAAAAGGGACAATAGCAAAGACTTTTACCTGGGCACGAGGATAGAGGAAGAAGACCGTTGAAGCCATCGGACCGCAGGTCAAGCTCTATTGTTCAGAAGTCACTACGTTTGACTTCTGGATATTGAATAATGATGATGAATTTTTAGATAATGCTGATGCATGCTATGAGTTTGAATGAACAGATGAGTTCCAGGTTGCATCATTTAGGTCTAGAGGTTTGATTTGAGATTTTTGAATTGTAGCAACGAAAGGGAAAAGTTCAGGCGGGATTCACGGCATGACAAAGACTAAGGGAATGATTTGGGGATTCGATTTTTGACCTTGCACGAATTTGTGCAACGTTCTTGATTGATAGGGTTGATGGGGTTGAGATAAAAGAGAGAAGAAATGGAAATTTGGACGTCCGTTTGAGGAAAATAATTTAGGGTTTAGGGGTTGTCTTTGGAATAAAAGAGGGAGACGGATTCTGGGCCATTGAATCCTTTGATCAACTGCCTTGATAATTCAAGGCATAAGATTTGATAAAATTAGATATTAGGGAAAAATGGGACCATTATATCAGTGTGATCCAATGGTAGAGATAGGATCTGGCGAATGGTTTAAAATAAAGGGAAAAACAGGAATTATCGTGGGTCATCTATGATTTGGATAAACGGTCTAGATCCGTTGTGTTTATTTTGTGAGTGGAAAATATAGGTGACATGGCGCACTAGTATTGGCCCTCAGGGATTGGTGTGGATTGCGAAAGTGGACAAGGGGGTGGATCTGGATCGTGTTGGAGGTGACTGAGCCTGTGTATTTTGGTGAAAACAATGAAAATGAGATTTATATATAGCCACTTGGGTATAATTGGTAAATTGCAAGTGTAGTCCTTTAAACTTTTAACCTCTTTAAAGATTAATCTAATTATACTTAATTAATTTTAATTAAATGTGATAAAATATAATCATCAAATATATTATAAATTACTGTAATTAATTAGTTATAAATTAAAATACTTTATATACTAAATTATGAAAATAATTTTAGATTAATCAAAGTAGTAAGCTATATAATTAAAAATCAAAGACTAATTTATTTTAATACTTTCTTATTTAAATATAAATTTTATTTCAATAATTCCAAAATAATAGGGGTAATATAATTCATAAATATTTAATACCAAATTTATATCAAAATTGGTCGTCAACAGCTACCCCTCTTTGGTCGGAGACGATGAAAGAGCTTGCGGACAAAGAAGTTTACCGAAGACCAATTTTGTCTCGACTCTAGGCATGTATTGCAAGAGCGACATATGGATTTGGGAAAGATTATGCGTTGTAAGATTAGGGGTTAAATTCTGGCTTTAAATCCCATACATACCTCGGGCTTGACGAGGATCTGGCCTCATTTAGTTCTGGAATGATGGTTTGGATAGGGTGGTACTTAAAGGAGCTTCCCAGTATTACGATGATACTGCGAGATGGGAAGATCTTGGAACCCATAATGTTTCTACGGGTTATAGCATGATTATGAGAGTTGAAAGACTTGACAATTTTGGAGTCTTGCTGATCGGACTAAGTTGGAGTTTGGATTAAAATGCATGTAAGTTGCATAAATAAAACATCAAAACATTCAAGATAAAATAGAGGAATAAATTAGAATACACAAGATATACTCTTGACTGTAAAAATAATTTGCGGTCGTCGATTGGAAAAACATATGGTGGAATTGAATGGTCCATCCTTCGATTGGAAAGGTTGGTGACAAAGTTTGTGACCATCTACTTTGAATCTCTAATATGTTAGAGTGACAGTGTGATCTGTGCGAAATGCTCCAGTTGGCGAAGCGAAGAGCTTGCTATATAAAAGACTTTGATTGCGAAGATAGTAGCTCAATATGTACAAGGCGCTCTGATTGATTGAGTAGACGATTTGATGTATACAGGTATCTAATTGGTGGGCCGTTGCTCAACTGGTTGAGCATACGGTTTGCCATATACATGGTTCCAATGGGTGGCGCCAGCGATTCAATATGTACAAGGCGCTCCGATTGGTTGAACAAACGATTTGCTATATACAAGGTGCTCTGAATGCATCAAGGACTTGGTTTCGGAATACCTGCAAATGATTTCAAGTTATTCCTTAACCATATGATAAAATGAATTGAATAATAAAGGAGTGATAGAGGCTCATGAGATTGTAGCAGGTTTGTCATTATTTTTGGTGCAATCTGATATCCTTCGATTCCTGTCGATCATGCGCTCAAAGAAAAATGCTTAATTGGGAGTGGGGGGCATTGGTGTGTGTTGATTATAGGTCTGGCCTTTCCCCGAATCTAGTGGATTAGCCACGAAGTTTGGTAGGTGGAAAGATAGAATTTTCTAAAAAAATTGAAAATCATTTATCCTTATGGTAAATGCCACTATTTTGGATTGTGACATGTTTAGAAATTCCCTTTGAAGCGAGTATCATTTATGGGTGATTCAGTCTCATTGATAACAATTTCTGGAAGATGACCCCGATGACGTAGCTTCTTGCTATCACGATCACGTCCTAGTCTAAGAAAATGCATTATACAGTATTTCTTAGGGTATGACCGAACCTTGTCAGATTTCCTATGTTTCCGAGAGGAATTAGGTTTGAATGTAGTTAGAGGATGATAACATGATGAATGAGTTATGATGGAATGACCGAGCCTGACTTAAGGAGCCTGCATATCCCAATAGAATCAGGTCAAAACCTAGTTCGATTATAATAGATGCAAAATGATAAAAAATTGAAATGAAGTGACCGAGTCTGACTTCAACTCCCTGCGGATCCAAATGCAATTAGGCCAAAACGTAGCTCAATTACAATAGATGACTAAATTCGATGTGGATTGCCTATGTATTCCAGCCAAAGGAAAATCAAGTTGTGGCATTGTTCCAGATACATAGAAAATGACATATGGATTTTCTATTACAAAAGGGGGAGGGAGACCAAACCCTATGTGGGTTTCCTACATATCTCACCGCGGGAAGTCAGGTCTGGCGTAGTTCTGTTACAACCAAACCTTAACTATACTTTCTTCAAATTTAGTTTCTCTTGATTGCATCTGAGTTGATGGGCTTCGTGCTGACTCTACCCTCAAATGAGCATGGGGATCACCAGTTCCATCAAAAATGTCGAACTTTGGAGGCTTATACTCTGCGGGCATGCCAACATCAGGATATATACACAAGTCCTCATAATCTAGGCTCTTACTCGAGCAACTTGGAAATTCTTTATCTGTTTTCTCAATACTTGCATATGTTATGACACTGACTCCTCTTCCCTGTATTTTGCTTATTTGACCATCTCAGCATATTCGTCGATCTCGTAGGGCACGGTGAATGTAGGCTTAGAGGTGGCATATAAAGGTAGAACATACCACTCATGTTTTGTGGTGTGTACCATGGTTATCTGTTGAATATAGTTGTTGTTAAAAGTGACGTTGTCTTGAGGAAGGGTGTAAACTAAATTGGCTATGGCTGGTGGATTTTGTGGTTTTGTACATAATTTGGGACATAAGGTGTATGTATAGGGGTTTGACGGATTTATGGGGGGTACTGATGTTATAACTTAAGTTGCGGGATTTAAGTGTGATCTGTGCGAAATGCTCCAGTTGGCGAAGCGAAGAGCTTGCTATATAAAAGACTTTGATTGCGAAGATAGTAGCTCAATATGTACAAGGCGCTCTGATTGATTGAGTAGACGATTTGATGTATACAGGTATCTAATTGGTGGGCCGTTGCTCAACTGGTTGAGCATACGGTTTGCCATATACATGGTTCCAATGGGTGGGGCCAGCGATTCAATATGTACAAGGCGCTCCGATTGGTTGAACAAACGATTTGCTATATACAAGGTGCTCTGAATGCATCAAGGACTTGGTTTCGGAATACCTGCAAATGATTTCAAGTTATTCCTTAACCATATGATAAAATGAATTGAATAATAAAGGAGTGATAGAGGCTCATGAGATTGTAGCAGGTTTGTCATTATTTTTGGTGCAATCTGATATCCTTCGATTCCTGTCGATCATGCGCTCAAAGAAAAATGCTTAATTGGGAGTGGGGGGCATTGGTGTGTGTTGATTATAGGTCTGGCCTTTCCCCGAATCTAGTGGATTAGCCACGAAGTTTGGTAGGTGGAAAGATAGAATTTTCTAAAAAAATTGAAAATCATTTATCCTTATGGTAAATGCCACTATTTTGGATTGTGACATGTTTAGAAATTCCCTTTGAAGCGAGTATCATTTATGGGTGATTCAGTCTCATTGATAACAATTTCTGGAAGATGACCCCGATGACGTAGCTTCTTGCTATCACGATCACGTCCTAGTCTAAGAAAATGCATTATACAGTATTTCTTAGGGTATGACCGAACCTTTTCAGATTTCCTATGTTTCCGAGAGGAATTAGGTTTGAATGTAGTTAGAGGATGATAACATGATGAATGAGTTATGATGGAATGACCGAGCCTGACTTAGGGAGCCTGCATATCCCAATAGAATCAGGTCAAAACCTAGTTCGATTATAATAGATGCAAAATGATAAAAAATTGAAATGAAGTGACCGAGTCTGACTTCAACTCCCTGCGGATCCAAATGCAATTAGGCCAAAACGTAGCTCAATTACAATAGATGACTAAATTCGATGTGGATTGCCTATGTATTCCCGCCAAAGGAAAATCAAGTTGTGGCATAGTTCCAAATACATAGAAAATGACATATGGATTTTCTATTACAAAAGGGGGAGGGAGACCAAACCCTATGTGGGTTTCCTACATATCTCACCGCGGGAAGTCAGGTCTGGCGTAGTTCTGTTACAACCAAACCTTAACTATACTTTCTTCAAATTTAGTTTCTCTTGATTGCATCTGAGTTGATGGGCTTCGTGCTGACTCTACCCTCAAATGAGCATGGGGATCACCAGTTCCATCAAAAATGTCGAACTTTGGAGGCTTATACTCTGCGGGCATGCCAACATCAGGATATATACACAAGTCCTCATAATCTAGGCTCTTACTCGAGCAACTTGGAAATTCTTTATCTGTTTTCTCAATACTTGCATATGTTATGACACTGACTCCTCTTCCCTGTATTTTGCTTATTTGACCATCTCAGCATATTCGTCGATCTCGTAGGGCACGGTGAATGTAGGCTTAGAGGTGGCATATAAAGGTAGAACATACCACTCATGTTTTGTGGTGTGTACCATGGTTATCTGTTGAATATAGTTGTTGTTAAAAGTGACGTTGTCTTGAGGAAGGGTGTAAACTAAATTGGCTATGGCTGGTGGATTTTGTGGTTTTGTACATAATTTGGGACATAAGGTGTATGTATAGGGGTTTGACGGATTTATGGGGGGTACTGATGTTATAACTTAAGTTGCGGGATTTAAGTGTGATCTGTGCGAAATGCTCCAGTTGGCGAAGCGAAGAGCTTGCTATATAAAAGACTTTGATTGCGAAGATAGTAGCTCAATATGTACAAGGCGCTCTGATTGATTGAGTAGACGATTTGATGTATACAGGTATCTAATTGGTGGGCCGTTGCTCAACTGGTTGAGCATACGGTTTGCCATATACATGGTTCCAATGGGTGGCGCCAGCGATTCAATATGTACAAGGCGCTCCGATTGGTTGAACAAACGATTTGCTATATACAAGGTGCTCTGAATGCATCAAGGACTTGGTTTCGGAATACCTGCAAATGATTTCAAGTTATTCCTTAACCATATGATAAAATGAATTGAATAATAAAGGAGTGATAGAGGCTCATGAGATTGTAGCAGGTTTGTCATTATTTTTGGTGCAATCTGATATCCTTCGATTCCTGTCGATCATGCGCTCAAAGAAAAATGCTTAATTGGGAGTGGGGGGCATTGGTGTGTGTTGATTATAGGTCTGGCCTTTCCCCGAATCTAGTAGATTAGCCACGAAGTTTGGTAGGTGGAAAGATAGAATTTTCTAAAAAAATTGAAAATCATTTATCCTTATGGTAAATGCCACTATTTTGGATTGTGACATGTTTAGAAATTCCCTTTGAAGCGAGTATCATTTATGGGTGATTCAGTCTCATTGATAACAATTTCTGGAAGATGACCCCGATGACGTAGCTTCTTGCTATCACGATCACGTCCTAGTCTAAAAAAATGCATTATACAGTATTTCTTAGGGTATGACCGAACCTTTTCAGATTTCCTATGTTTCCGAGAGGAATTAGGTTTGAATGTAGTTAGAGGATGATAACATGATGAATGAGTTATGATGGAATGACCGAGCCTGACTTAGGGAGCCTGCATATCCCAATAGAATCAGGTCAAAACCTAGTTCGATTATAATAGATGCAAAATGATAAAAAATTGAAATGAAGTGACCGAGTCTGACTTCAACTCCCTGCGGATCCAAATGCAATTAGGCCAAAACGTAGCTCAATTACAATAGATGACTAAATTCGATGTGGATTGCCTATGTATTCCCGCCAAAGGAAAATCAAGTTGTGGCATAGTTCCAAATACATAGAAAATGACATATGGATTTTCTATTACAAAAGGGGGAGGGAGACCAAACCCTATGTGGGTTTCCTACATATCTCACCGCGGGAAGTCAGGTCTGGCGTAGTTCTATTACAACCAAACCTTAACTATACTTTCTTCAAATTTAGTTTCTCTTGATTGCATCTGAGTTGATGGGCTTCGTGCTGACTCTACCCTCAAATGAGCATGGGGATCACCAGTTCCATCAAAAATGTCGAACTTTGGAGGCTTATACTCTGCGGGCATGCCAACATCAGGATATATACACAAGTCCTCATAATCTAGGCTCTTACTCGAGCAACTTGGAAATTCTTTATCTGTTTTCTCAATACTTGCATATGTTATGACACTGACTCCTCTTCCCTGTATTTTGCTGATTTGACCATCTCAGCATATTCGTCGATCTCGTAGGGCACGGTGAATGTAGGCTTAGAGGTGGCATATAAAGGTAGAACATACCACTCATGTTTTGTGGTGTGTACCATGGTTATCTGTTGAATATAGTTGTTGTTAAAAGTGACGTTGTCTTGAGGAAGGGTGTAAACTAAATTGGCTATGGCTGGTGGATTTTGTGGTTTTGTACATAATTTGGGACATAAGGTGTATGTATAGGGGTTTGACGGATTTATGGGGGGTACTGATGTTATAACTTAAGTTGCGGGATTTAAGTGTGATCTGTGCGAAATGCTCCAGTTGGCGAAGCGAAGAGCTTGCTATATAAAAGACTTTGATTGCGAAGATAGTAGCTCAATATGTACAAGGCGCTCTGATTGATTGAGTAGACGATTTGATGTATACAGGTATCTAATTGGTGGGCCGTTGCTCAACTGGTTGAGCATACGGTTTGCCATATACATGGTTCCAATGGGTGGCGCCAGCGATTCAATATGTACAAGGCGCTCCGATTGGTTGAACAAACGATTTGCTATATACAAGGTGCTCTGAATGCATCAAGGACTTGGTTTCGGAATACCTGCAAATGATTTCAAGTTATTCCTTAACCATATGATAAAATGAATTGAATAATAAATGAGTGATAGAGGCTCATGAGATTGTAGCAGGTTTGTCATTATTTTTGGTGCAATCTGATATCCTTCGATTCCTGTCGATCATGCGCTCAAAGAAAAATGCTTAATTGGGAGTGGGGGGCATTGGTGT
The DNA here is from genome assembly GCF_000715075.1 of Nicotiana tabacum. Lineage (NCBI taxonomy): Eukaryota > Viridiplantae > Streptophyta > Magnoliopsida > Solanales > Solanaceae > Nicotiana > Nicotiana tabacum. The sequence continues at coordinate 41,891,747 of NC_134082.1, forward strand.
GTGTTGATTATAGGTCTGGCCTTTCCCCGAATCTAGTAGATTAGCCACGAAGTTTGGTAGGTGGAAAGATAGAATTTTCTAAAAAAATTGAAAATCATTTATCCTTATGGTAAATGCCACTATTTTGGATTGTGACATGTTTAGAAATTCCCTTTGAAGCAAGTATCATTTATGGGTGATTCAGTCTCATTGATAACAATTTCTGGAAGATGACCCCGATGACGTAGCTTCTTGCTATCACGATCACGTCCTAGTCTAAAAAAATGCATTATACAGTATTTCTTAGGGTATGACCGAACCTTTTCAGATTTCCTATGTTTCCGAGAGGAATTAGGTTTGAATGTAGTTAGAGGATGATAACATGATGAATGAGTTATGATGGAATGACCGAGCCTGACTTAGGGAGCCTGCATATCCCAATAGAATCAGGTCAAAACCTAGTTCGATTATAATAGATGCAAAATGATAAAAAATTGAAATGAAGTGACCGAGTCTGACTTCAACTCCCTGCGGATCCAAATGCAATTAGGCCAAAACGTAGCTCAATTACAATAGATGACTAAATTCGATGTGGATTGCCTATGTATTCCCGCCAAAGGAAAATCAAGTTGTGGCATAGTTCCAAATACATAGAAAATGACATATGGATTTTCTATTACAAAAGGGGGAGGGAGACCAAACCCTATGTGGGTTTCCTACATATCTCACCGCGGGAAGTCAGGTCTGGCGTAGTTCTATTACAACCAAACCTTAACTATACTTTCTTCAAATTTAGTTTCTCTTGATTGCATCTGAGTTGATGGGCTTCGTGCTGACTCTACCCTCAAATGAGCATGGGGATCACCAGTTCCATCAAAAATGTCAAACTTTGGAGGCTTATACTCTGCGGGCATGCCAACATCAGGATATATACACAAGTCCTCATAATCTAGGCTCTTACTCGAGCAACTTGGAAATTCTTTATCTGTTTTCTCAATACTTGCATATGTTATGACACTGACTCCTCTTCCCTGTATTTTGCTGATTTGACCATCTCAGCATATTCGTCGATCTCGTAGGGCACGGTGAATGTAGGCTTAGAGGTGGCATATAAAGGTAGAACATACCACTCATGTTTTGTGGTGTGTACCATGGTTATCTGTTGAATATAGTTGTTGTTAAAAGTGACGTTGTCTTGAGGAAGGGTGTAAACTAAATTGGCTATGGCTGGTGGATTTTGTGGTTTTGTACATAATTTGGGACATAAGGTGTATGTATAGGGGTTTGACGGATTTATGGGGGGTACTGATGTTATAACTTAAGTTGCGGGATTTAAGTGTGATCTGTGCGAAATGCTCCAGTTGGCGAAGCGAAGAGCTTGCTATATAAAAGACTTTGATTGCGAAGATAGTAGCTCAATATGTACAAGGCGCTCTGATTGATTGAGTAGACGATTTGATGTATACAGGTATCTAATTGGTGGGCCGTTGCTCAACTGGTTGAGCATACGGTTTGCCATATACATGGTTCCAATGGGTGGCGCCAGCGATTCAATATGTACAAGGCGCTCCGATTGGTTGAACAAACGATTTGCTATATACAAGGTGCTCTGAATGCATCAAGGACTTGGTTTCGGAATACCTGCAAATGATTTCAAGTTATTCCTTAACCATATGATAAAATGAATTGAATAATAAAGGAGTGATAGAGGCTCATGAGATTGTAGCAGGTTTGTCATTATTTTTGGTGCAATCTGATATCCTTCGATTCCTGTCGATCATGCGCTCAAAGAAAAATGCTTAATTGGGAGTGGGGGGCATTGGTGTGTGTTGATTATAGGTCTGGCCTTTCCCCGAATCTAGTAGATTAGCCACGAAGTTTGGTAGGTGGAAAGATAGAATTTTCTAAAAAAATTGAAAATCATTTATCCTTATGGTAAATGCCACTATTTTGGATTGTGACATGTTTAGAAATTCCCTAGTATCATTTATGGGTGATTCAGTCTCATTGATAACAATTTCTGGAAGATGACCCCGATGACGTAGCTTCTTGCTATCACGATCACGTCCTAGTCTAAAAAAATGCATTATACAGTATTTCTTAGGGTATGACCGAACCTTTTCAGATTTCCTATGTTTCCGAGAGGAATTAGGTTTGAATGTAGTTAGAGGATGATAACATGATGAATGAGTTATGATGGAATGACCGAGCCTGACTTAGGGAGCCTGCATATCCCAATAGAATCAGGTCAAAACCTAGTTCGATTATAATAGATGCAAAATGATAAAAAATTGAAATGAAGTGACCGAGTCTGACTTCAACTCCCTGCGGATCCAAATGCAATTAGGCCAAAACGTAGCTCAATTACAATAGATGACTAAATTCGATGTGGATTGCCTATGTATTCCCGCCAAAGGAAAATCAAGTTGTGGCATAGTTCCAAATACATAGAAAATGACATATGGATTTTCTATTACAAAAGGGGGAGGGAGACCAAACCCTATGTGGGTTTCCTACATATCTCACCGCGGGAAGTCAGGTCTGGCGTAGTTCTATTACAACCAAACCTTAACTATACTTTCTTCAAATTTAGTTTCTCTTGATTGCATCTGAGTTGATGGGCTTCGTGCTGACTCTACCCTCAAATGAGCATGGGGATCACCAGTTCCATCAAAAATGTCGAACTTTGGAGGCTTATACTCTGCGGGCATGCCAACATCAGGATATATACACAAGTCCTCATAATCTAGGCTCTTACTCGAGCAACTTGGAAATTCTTTATCTGTTTTCTCAATACTTGCATATGTTATGACACTGACTCCTCTTCCCTGTATTTTGCTTATTTGACCATCTCAGCATATTCGTCGATCTCGTAGGGCACGGTGAATGTAGGCTTAGAGGTGGCATATAAAGGTAGAACATACCACTCATGTTTTGTGGTGTGTACCATGGTTATCTGCTGAATATAGTTGTTGTTAAAAGTGACGTTGTCTTGAGGAAGGGTGTAAACTAAATTGGCTATGGCTGGTGGATTTTGTGGTTTTGTACATAATTTGGGACATAAGGTGTATGTATAGGGGTTTGACGGATTTATGGGGGGTACTGATGTTATAACTTAAGTTGCGGGATTTAAGTGTGATCTGTGCGAAATGCTCCAGTTGGCGAAGCGAAGAGCTTGCTATATAAAAGACAAGCGGGGTGGTTGCGAAAGCTTCATCACGACCTAATGTGCCAGCTCCTGGATCTGCTATACTTCTTCTCTTAGTTACTCAATTTATGGTGCAATTCTGGCAATGTGTTTATCATTACGGGTATCGTCCTTTTCCCCAATTGTCGTAGGTTGTTGGCTACTACTAGAGTGTCTCCGATCGATTCATCGATTGCAAACATCTTTCCCTTATGTTATACCAAGACAAGTTCAACTCAGGTATATAGTTTAAATTAGTATGTAATGTGAAGTAAGCATACTCAGCTTTAAAGATTATCATTTTACTTATGACTAGAATGATAAGGTCATCCTTTTATGGAAGATAACTTAATGATAACTAAATATGAGCTTTACAAAGTCAGCAGTAGCATCAAAGAAATTTAACAACAGAAAACACTACAGAAAATAGATTTTGAATTAAACATGTAACTGAAGGTTTTCACTAATCATGAGACAACTAAGTTCAGCTTAATAGCAAGTACCAGCTGACTATAACAAAACATGATCATGACTTGTTTTTTTGTGAAAAGAGGATAACTTAATCCTAACAGAATATATACAGTAGAACTATTGATGTTTATGAAAAGAAGACAAGTTAACTCAAACAAGATTGTTACATGCAAATGCAACCAACAGTTAGGTATAATCATGTGAATACCATAGTGATAGCCCATAAGTTGTCTTTAGAGTTAGCAGATACATGCATTGAGAAGGAAAGCAGTTAAACACTTAGATATTCATGCTATAAACTTTCAAATTTATCACAGTTAGGATTATTCAATCATAAACTTGATCACAAGACAAACAGAACATAGGAAAAACAATAAGCAGAGGTGAAAATCATAGTAGAATCATCAATGAAAGACTATGAAGTTCATGTAAACATGAGCAGTCATTCAAGGCACATTAGAGTTTAAACATGCAGACTGTTTGAACTCATAAATGAAAGTCATCAGGAATCGCATAATAACTTGATCAATCATCAATTAAAGACTCAAGAAGCATGACAAGTGATCACGAGTAGATAGTCTACTATCATAAATAGAAAATAACATTTACATGCTAGTTATGAGCATCATAAACAACTATAGTTCACAGAAGACAATCAACATATGCATAACGTTAATATAAGATGATTAAAGAGAGAGGTTTGGAAGGTACTGGCCTTTTCGAGGGCAGCAGATCAAACAAAGATCTTTATTAGTTGCTTAAGACCCCAAAAGCTTCAAGCTCGAAGCAGCAATAGTACTTAGAAACAAAAAAGGAAAATAGTAAGGAACTCTAGGTTTTTGAATTCAGAATTGTTCTTAGATAATTGTGTAGATGTTTTTAAGTATTAGGTAGTCTATTAGATGAGAACATTAAAGGCCCCTTTTATAGTGCCGTTAACGCATTAAGGTTTCACCGATTTAAAACAGTAGTGGAAAGTGACGAAAGATCGATGATGATAGCAAAATCGAGTAAATAAATCTCAAAGACAAAGGGGAATTAGTAATAGTTTTTATCTGACTGGAGAGAAATTGACCGTTGAAGGAAAACTCATCGGATAAAGCCTAAAACCTGGAGGGCACTACGTTTTACCTCTAGGTACAGAATATTCATGATGAATCTTTGAAACGTTCACATGCATGCTGTGATTTGGAAGAACGAATGGAGAAACCAGATGAAATGAAATTTCATCATTTAGGTCTAGGGTTTCAAATTAGGGGTTTTGAATTTAATCAACGAGAATGGAAACTGGACTCACTAGCTTCATCTTCTAGGGACAAAGGAGACGAATCTGTAAGTTTGATTTGAAAGAATGAAAGAATATGGTTTCAACCTTATTGGCCACGTCTAATCTCTCAAATTTGAAGAGCAAAAGGGAAAATTAGCGGGATTCGGGGATGGAGAAGCAGGGAAGGACGATTTGGTAAAGGTCTTGTAACGTTGCACCGATTCGTGCAAGATTTTCCTTATTGATGCCTTTAAAGGGATGAGAGAAAAGATAGAGAAAGGGGAAATGAAGGCGGTAGAGATGGGTGAGAAATGATTAGGATTTTGGGGTAAAGGAAGTTGGTCTCTAGGTTAAATGTTAGGAGACGAAACCTGGAACGTTGATCTTTGCGATCAATGCTCCTGATTATTTGGTTAATTAGGATTATATGGGAAATTTTTGTATCCGTTAGATGATGGGTTTTTTTCACGACCCCGATTCGCCTTCGGTGAACCATCGTGATGGCACCTAGTCTCTACAACTAGGTAAGCATAAAAATGCAGAAGATAAACCAAATTGCGGAAGAAAACAATTAAAAACCGAAATAGTGAAATAAAATAGCGTTTAAAAGTGTCGCTCGGCATACACAACATCAACTCTCAAAACTAATATATTTTCAAAAACCCAGAATCTCATGGTCACAAGCCTTTAAATGTCTACAAACATCTAACTCCAGAATGTCTAACAAGGAAACGAAAATATAGAAGGGCTAATACAAAAAGGAGAGTAGAAAGGGACTCTTCGGTCTACGGACACGGCAGATATACCTCAGAGTCTGTTCAAGCGCCTCGCCTTAAGCATGATAAGTCTTAGTAGAAGTACCTAGATCTGCACATGAAAAAAATGCGCAGAAAGGGCATGAGTACACAACAGCGGTACTTAGTAAGTGCCAAGCCTAACCTCGGTCGGGTAGTAACGAGGAAGGTCAGGGCCCTACTAAGGTTAAATAAAATATAAGGTTCAATAGTGTAGAACAAAAAAAATAGTATAATTAAGTACAACAGTAAAAGTAACACAGGATATAAAAGACAGCAACAACTACTACAGAGGCAAAGTAAACACAGAGAGAAATACAGCTCAACACAAAGATAACAACCGGGGATCTCCCAGGATACCGTCCTGCAATCCCAAATGTAAATATCCAGTGGATCTCCTGGGATACCATCTCGTAGTCCAACTCATTATGTAAGGGAATCTCCCGGGATACCGTCCCATAGTCCCAAATATAAATACTTAGTACAGGGGGAATCTACCGGGTGCAATCCCGTAGTTCCAATGTAAATGTGCAGGGGATCTCCCGAAATACTATTCCGTAGTCCCAAAGTAAACATATAGGGGGATCTCCCGGGATACCGTCTCGTAGTCCCAAAGTAAACACACAACAACAACAAGAAGAACACACAGTTCAATTCAAGTTCCATACCAAGGTAAAACGGGTATTTCTAACCTAGCATGTTGCACGTAATCCAAATAAGGAAGTTTGAGAAAAGTAAGGCAATTAAGTCAATTAGACATGCTTTTCTAAGCTAACAACAGGCTTAAATTGCAAGTAATATAAACAGGATAGGAAACACACTAGTAATTACGTAATGAAAACTGGATTTTCAACAATTAGCACAAGTACGCACTCATCACCTCACGTACAAGGTATTTCAATTATCAATAATACCAAATCCTAAGGGGAAAGTCCCCCACACAAGGTTACGCAAGCCACTTACCTCGAACCGACTCAAAATCAACTCGAAACCACGTTCTTGCCACGAGTACTCGACTCCAACTGGACCAAATCTATTCAATTCAATTGCATAATTTAAATAACACTTCAAGTAACAGATTCTACAAGGAAATTCTAAGCTAATACGCGAAATTAGGTAAAATGACCAAAATGCCCCTTGGGCCCACGTCTCGGAATCGAGTAAAATTTACATTTCCAAAATCCTCACTCTCACGAGTTCAGTCATACAAAAAAGTACCAAAATTGGACCTCAAAAAGTCTCTCAAATCATCACTCAAAGGTCTCTAATTAATCAAGCACTAACCCCAAATTACCACTAATTTTCCTTAAATTTTCATGCGTATAATGATAAAAAATCACTTAAATAACGAGTTTAGGACCAAAGACCTTACCCCAATGAATTCCACTAAAAATTTCCCTTGTAAATGCTCTCCAAGGCTTCTTCCCGTTTGAAAAGAGTGAAAAATAACTCAAATTGAAGACAACTATTTATATGTTCTGCCCCGCTAATCCGCTTTTGCGGTCATGGGACCGCACCTGCGGTCCCTCTTTTGCGGAGCAAAGGTCGCATCTGCGACAAATCACTGACTCAGCTTTTCCGCACTTGCGACTCCTCAAGCGCAGATGCGATACCACTTCTGCTGCTCATGCTGGTTCTCCCCATTTCCACTTCTGCGAAGATATTGCCGCTTATGCGGCTACGCACCTGCGGGACCCAACCGCAGGTGCGGTTATGATAGAAGATCAGCAGCTGAAGCTGCTCAAACAACTCCCAATTCTTCCGACAACCTTCCGAAACCATACCGAGGACCCGTGGACCTCCACCAAAGGCACAACCAAGTCCAATACCACTGTCCAAGCTTATACCGACCCTTAAAACATCGAAACGACGAATCAACCACGGATTCAAGCCTAAGAACTCCAAAACTCTCAATTTACGCTTTTGATCAAAAAGTCTATCAAACCTCGTTCGAATGACCTGAAATTTTGCACACACATCACATTCAACACTACAGAGCTACTCCAACTTTCGGAATTCCATTTCAATTCTCGGATCAAAATCTCACTATCGAACTGGAAACTTCAAAATTTGACTTTTGGCATTTCAAGCCTAAATTAGCTACGGACCTCCAAAGCATAATTCGAACACGCCCTAAGCACAAAATCACCCAACGGAGCTAACAAAACCATCAGAATTCCGTTCGGGGCCTGTCTTCACACTATTCTGACTATGATAAAATTTCCCAAACTTAAGCTCTCATTTAGGGACTAAGTGTCCCAAAACACTCCGAAACTCAAAACCGACAACATCCCGACAAATCAAAATAGCATAAATAAATACGAGGAAAACAGTTAATAGGGGATCGGGGCGTTAATTCTTAAACGACCAGCCGGATCGTTGCATCCTCTCACTCTTAAACATTTGTTCGTCCTCGAACGAGCATAGAGACATACTTGAAGTAGTGAAAAGATAAGGGTAACGGCTGAGCATATCCTGCTCAGTCTCCCAGGTCGCCTCCTCGACCGGCTGACCCCGCAACTGAACCTTCACGGATGTAATGTTCTTTGACCTCAACTTTCAAACCTGCGTGTCCAATATCGCCACTGGCTCCTCAACATAAGATTGATCCTTGTCCAACTGTAATGAACTGAAATCCAACACGTGCGACGGATCCCCGTAATACTTCCGGAGCATCAAAACATGAAATACTAGATGAACTCCTACCAAGCTTGGAGGTAAGGCAAGCTCATAAGCAACCTCCCCAACATGCCTTAATATCTGAAAAGGGCCAATAAACCTCAGACTCAACTTCCCCTTCTTCCCAAATCTCATAATGCCCTTCATAGGAGAAACTCGAAGCAGAAACCGCTCTCCAACCATATAGGAAACATCACGAACCTTCCGGTCTGCATAACTCTTCTGTCTGGACTGGGCCGTATGGAGTCTATCCTGAATCACCTTAACCTTCTCCAAGGCATCCTGAACCAAGTCTGTGCCCAATAATCTAGTCTCACCCGGCTCAAACCAACCCATCGGGGATCTACACTGCCTACCATACAAAGCCTCAAATGGTGCCATCTGAATGTTGGACTAATAGCTATTGTTGTAAGCAAACTCTGCCAGTGGCAGGAACTAATCCCAAGACCCTCCAAACTCAATCACACATGCACAAAGCATATCCTCAAGAATCTGAATAGTGCGCTAGGATTGTCTATCCGTCTGGGGTGAAATGTTGTACTCAACTCCACCCGAGTACCTAATTCATGTTGAACGACCCTCCAAAACTGTGATGTGAACTGAGTAGACCCATCGGAAATGATGGAAACTAGAATACCATGTAGACGAACAATCTCCTGGATATAAATCTCTGACAACCTCTTCCAAGAATAAGTAGTACACACAGGAATGAAATGAGCAGACTTGGTCAGCCGATCCACAATCACCTAAATAGCATCAAACTTTCTCAAAGTCCGTGGGAGCCCAACTACAAAGTCTATGGTGATCCGCTCCCACTTCCACTCCGGGATCTCTATCTGCTGAAGCAACCCACCCGGTCTCTGGTGCTCATACTTCACCTGCTAACCGTTGAGACACTGAGCTACAAATCCAACTATATCTTTCTACATCTGCCTCCACCAATAGTGTTGTAACAAATCCTGATACATCTTCGCGGCACCCGGATGAATAGAATATCACAAACTATGGGCCTCCTCTAGAATTAACTCCCGAAGCCCATCAACATTGGGTACACAAATATGACCCTGCATCCTCAATACCCCGTCATCACCGATGGTCACATATCTGGCATCACCATGCTGAACCTTGTCCTTGAGGACAAGTACATGAGGGCCATCATACTGACGCTCCATGATATGATCAAATAAGGAAGACCGAGAATGCTAGAACTCGACTAGGCTCCGAAAGATCCAATCTCACAAACTGGCTGGCTAAGGCCAGAACATTTATCGCAATAGGCCTCTCCGATGCTGGTAAATAAGCCAAATCCCCAAACTTTGTGCCCGACGACTCAAGGCATCAGCCACCATATTGGCCTTGCCCGGATGATACAAAATAGTGATATCATAGTTCTTCAGCAACTCTAACCATCTCCTCTGGCGCAAATTTAGACCCTTTTTCTTGAACGAGTGTTGTAAGCTCCGATAATCACTATAAATCTCACAAGGAACCCTGTACAAATAATGGTGCCAGATCTTCAAGGCGTGAATAATGGCAGCCAACTCAAGGTCACGAACAGGGATAATTCTTCTCGTGCACCTTCAACTGTCTAGATGTGTAGGCAATCACCCTACTGCCCTGTATCAATAGCACTCCAAGGCCAATCCTCGAGGCATCACAATAGACTATATAAGACCCCGAACCTATAGGCAATATCAAAAGTGGGGCTGTAGTCAAAGCTATCTTGAGCTTCTGAAAGCTCACCTCGCACTCTCCCGTCCACTGGAATGGAGCACCCTTCTGGGTCAGTCTGGTCATAGGGGCTGCAATCGATGAAAACTCCTCCACAAAACAATGGTAATAACCTGCCAAGCCAAGAAAACTACGGATCTCTATAGCTGAGTATGGTCTGGGCCAACTCTGCACCGCCTCTACTTTCTTCGGATCCACCTGAATACCCTCAGTCGACACCACGTGGCCTAGGAATGCCACTGAATCCAACCAAAACTCACATTTCGAGAACTTAGCATATAACTTCTTTTATCTCAAAGTTTGAAGCACTATCCTCAGGTGCTGCTCATGATTTTCCCGACTCCGAGAATACACCAGAATATCATCAATAAAGAAAATGATGAACGAGTCAAGATACGGTCAGAACACACTATGCATCCAATGCATATCGGTTGTTGGGGCATTAGTCAGCCCAAATTACATAACAAGGAACTCGTAATGACCATACCAAGTCTTGAAAGCAGTCTTTGGGATATCTGACTCCCGAATCTTCAACTGGTGGTAACTTGAGCGCAAGTCAATCTTAGAAAATACCCGTGTGCCCTGAAGTTGGTCAAACAGATCATCAATACGAGGCAAAAGATAACGGTTCTTCACTTTAACTTTGTTCAACTAGCGATAATCAATATACATATGCATATAACCATCCTTTTTCTTCACAAACAAGACAGGAGCACCCCAAGGTGATACACTGGGCTTAATAAAACCTCTATCGAGCAATTCCTGTAACTGATCCTTCAATTCGTTTAACTTAGGAGGAGCCACACGATACGGAGGAATAGAAATGGGTTAAGTGCCCTACAACAGATAAATGCCAAAGTCAATATCTCTATTAGGCGGCATGCCTGAAAGATCAGCTGGAAACACATCAGGAAAATCCCGTACTACTGGGACTGAATCAACTGAAGGGGTATCAATACCGACATCTCTTACATAAGCTAGATACGCATCATACCCCTTATCAATCGTACGTTGAGCCTTAAAGAAAGAAATAACTCTACTGGGAGTGTGATCTAAATCACCCCTCCACTTAACACGTGATACACCTAGCATAGCCAGCATCACGGTTTTGGCATGACAATCAAGAATAGAATAATGGGGTCACAACCAGTCCATACCCAAGATAATATCAAAATATACCATGCTGAGTAACAATAAATCGGCTCTGGTCTCAAAACCACTAAGAGCAACCAAACACGACCAATAAATGCGGTCCATAACAAGAGAATCTCCCACATGAGTAGAAACATAAACAGGGGAACTCAACGAATCCCGAGATACACCCAAATGCGGAGCAAAATAGGAAAACACATAAGAATAAGTGGAGCCTGGATCGAATAAAACTGATGCATCTCTGTGACAAACCAGTATAATACTTGTGATGACAGCATCGGAGGCAATAGCCTTGGTATGGGCAGGAAGGACATAGTATCTGGCCTGGACTCCCCCTATAAGTTGACCTCTACCTCCCCGACCTCCACCTCTAGCTGGCTGAGGAGGTGGGGTAGAAACTGGAGCTGTAACCATACCCTGAGAACTCTGCGGGGCACGTTGTGGTTGAGAAGTCTGTGGAGGTGCATCCCTCCTAAGTCTAGCGCAATCCTTCACCATATGGCGTGTATCACCATACTCAAAACAAGCTCTGGGAGGATGTGGCGGCTGTGACTGGCTCGGGCCAGGTCTGCTGGATTGACCACTGAAAGCACCTCATGTAGGAGGTGTACTAGCTATTGGAGGTGCATAATATTGCTCCTAAGGTCTAGGAGGAGCTGGAACACCACTGGCTACTAGAAGATCTGAATGAATGGGGTGACTCATATAACCCCTACCATGACGACCTACTGCTGGGGCACGGGCACTAGAAAAATGGCCCGACTCTCGAAACCTCATGGTATCCCTCTCCTCTCTCTCCCTAGCATGCATACCCTCAATCCTCCTAGCAATGCTCACCACCTACCGATAAGAAATATCCATCTCCAACTCACAAGCCATGCTAGATCTGATGCTGGGAATAAACCCCTCAATAAACCGACAAACCCTCTCGCGAACAGTAGAAACCAAGGCTGGTGCATGTCTAGCCAAGCTAGTGTAACGGACAACATATTCTAAGGAAGTCAAAGCATCCCGGCGCAAATGGTCAAACTCTGTGCGCCATGCGTCCATGAGGCTCTGAGGAACAAACTCTCTCAGGAACATATCTGAAAATCGAGTCCAAGTCAGTGAAGCAGCCTTGTCCGGACTGTCTAACTCATAGGTGTGCCACCACTCATAGGAGGCTCCTCGAAGCTGGAAGGCAGTGAAAAAAACCCCACTCGATGCTGATATACCCATAATGTGGAGGATACGGTGACACTGCTCTAGAAATCCCACGGCATCATCGGAGGCTAACCCGTTGAATACAGGATGATCATACTTCTTGAACTGCTCAAGTCTCGTTGCTCATCCTCTAAAGTCGCTACCCTATCCTCAGGCTGACTTGGCATTACAGGCTATACAGGAATAATCTCTGGGACCTGATCAACATGCACTCGTTGCTCAGGAGTGCAGGCGGCGGGAGTCTGTGTTCCTCCCCCGGCTTGAGATGTGGCTTCAGCAAGGGGAACCCTGCCTGAGCCAGAGTGGTGTACATGCTCATGAACTACGAAAGAGTCTCCTAAAGAGCTGGAGTAGTAGTAGCAGTAGGCGTATTAGATGCCTTGACTCCGACTGGAACTGCTTGTGGTACCTCGATGGCAACTCGTGCGGGTGCTCTGGCTGCACCACATGCATGTCCTCAGCCTCTACCCCGGCCCCGGCCTCTGACGGCTGCAGTAGGGGCGCGAGTGCCTGATCATCTCGGCTAGCATGTGTCCTCACCATCTATGAGAGAATAGAAGACAGAAGTTTAGAATTGTGAATGTCAAAATATTGCACGAAAAGGAAATCAAATGAAGTGCAATTTTTCTAACAATTACAAGCCTCTCGTAGATAGGTATAGACGTCTCCATACCGGTCAGTGAGACTCTAATAAACCAGGTTGTGATTCATGACTCCTATGAACCTAGAGCTTTGATACCAACGTGTCACGACCCCGATTCGCCCTCCGTGAACCATCGTGACGGCACCTAGTCTCTACGACTAGGTAAGCCTAAAATATGGAAGATAAACCAAATTGCAGAAGAAAACAATTAAAAATTGAAATAGTGAAATAAAATAGCATTTAAAAGTGCCGCTCGGCATACACAACATCAACTCTCAAAACTAATATATTTCCCAAAACCCAGAATCTCATGATCACAAGCCTTTGAATGTCTACAAATATCTAACTCCAGAATGTCTAACAAGGAAAAGAAAATACAGAAGGGCTAATACAAAAGGGAGAGTAGAAATGGACTCTTTGGTCTGCGGACACGGCAGATATACCTTGGGGTCTCTTCAAGCGTCTCGCCTCAAGCGTGATAAGTCTGAGTAGAAGTACCTCGATCTGCACATGAAAAACGTGCGCAGAAAGGGCATGAGTACACCACAGCGGTACTCAGTAACTGTCAAGCCTAACCTTGGTTGGGTAGTGACGAGGAAGGCCAGGGCCCTACTGAGATTAAATAAAATATAAGGTTCAACAGTATAGAACAAAAAAATAGTATAATTAAGTACAATAGTAAAAGTAACACATGATATAAAGGACAACAACAACTACTGTAGAGGCAAAGTAAACACAAAAAGAATTACAGCCCAACACAAAGATAACAACAGGGGATCTCTCAGAATACCGTCCTGTAGCCCCAAATGTAAATATCTAGTGGATCTCCCGGGATACCGTCCCGTAGTCCAACTCATAATACGAGGGGATCTCCCGGGATACCATCATGTAGTCCCAAATGTAAATACTCAGTACGGGGGAAATCTACTAGGTGCAGTCCGGTAGTTCCAATGTAAATGTGCAAGGGGTCTCCCGGAATACCGTTCCGTAGCCCAAAGTAAACATACAGGGGGATCTCCCGGGATACCGTCCCGTAGTCCCAAAGTAAACACACAGCAACAATAAGAAGAGTACACAAGTCAATTCAAGTTCCATACCAAGATAAAACAGGTATTCTAACCTAGCATGTTGCACGTAATCCAAATAAGGCAGTGTGAGTACGTGATTTTTGCCTCGCATAAATTACTTCTACAGAATTCCAAAAACTAGATTTTTTATTTTAGTTATTTGTTATTTTAGGAATTATTGTATAATTTTTCTGTTTGTTTGCATTTTGTGTGCATGTTTAATCTTGTTTAAATCATAAGAAATACAAGAATTATTAAGTATTTAATTTTACATTTTTAGATTAATTAGTAAATTAGTGTTTTAGAAAAATAGAAAAATCACAAAAAAATAACTCATTTTTGCATTTTTAATTTTCGAGCTTCGAATTTTGGTAGTTTTTCTTTTAATTTGGTATTTAATTAGTTGTGGTAATTATTATTTAGAGTTAATTAATTTAATTTGGTAGGATAATTTGATTTAGGGATTAATTTAGGTTTTATTTTTAATCTTGAGAAGAAAAAGAATTTTGAAATAAAAAAAAAAGAAAAGGAAAAGAATGAGAGGAGGTCTGGTTTTGGGCCATTTTAGCTAAAATTCACCATACCCAACTGAATTCCCCAATTACCCGACCAAACCAGCCCAAACCCGTCCCTTTACCCGGTCCAAACCCACTTAAGAACCAAACGACACCGTTTTGGTCTCTTATCATCTGAGCCGTTGATTTTACTCAATTGAACGGACGAGAACTGGGGTCTGTGACAGTATATAACAGTCCGAACCTTACCCCCCCCCCCCTCTAATCATCTCTCATTCACCATCTTTAGATAACACCCTTCTAAACCCTAGCGCCGCCCCAAAAATCCCTACCATCTCCAGTGGAGGCGCCACCCCCAAATCGTCGCAGATCAACACCCCAAAAGCCTCACACCCTCATCTCTCCCAATCTCTAATTGTTTTCCCTCGAATCCCTATAAAACACGTTGAATCTTAAATCAAAGTCGAACCCTGAAATCCCAAAAACTCAAAATCAAGATTTCAGTAAGGTTTAAGGTCTAGGTTGATTTTATTCGTGTGTTTTTGATAAGAACACACGATTAATATCAAACTCGGCCGAAAATTTGAAGGTTTGAAGATTTTGGCAATTTCTACTGTCCAGACTACTTCTTAGGTATTTTTCTTTATCTTCTATTATTTAATTTTTATTTGTAGTTCTCTTCTCATCTTCTTCTATTTATTTCTTTTATTTTTCTGATTTTTTTCATTTCTTCAAACCATCTGTGCTTGCATGTTAATTTTAGATTTGTTTAGCTAGTATTTTATTTCTGGTTTCGAGTTTTGTATGTGGTTGGATTTTCTGTCTCTACTTTTTCTTTGGAATCTGCAAGCTTTTGGGTTGTGTGGGTTCATCTAAGTTCAATTGAACTTGGACCCTGAAAATTTGAAGCCCAAAACCCGGATTTTGCGGACACATGACAATTTGATTTGGGTCAATTTGACCCATGTCTGTTTGGTTTCAGGAGTAAATAATATGGGTTTTAAGGGTAGTCTAGGGATTTTAGTTTAGGAAATCTTCAGTAACTAATTTAGGAAGTTGTTAGGAAAGTGTTTTTTGGATTAAATTGAAATACTAATTTTTAAACTAAGGGTACAACAGCAAAAATGAAAATTCAAAAAGGGTAAAAAATACAAAACTGAATTCATTTTATGCTGCCCTATGGCTTGCCTATAAGGCACACTTTCTTCACTCACAAGACAGATTTTTAGAGATTTAAAATCCTGAAAAAAATTGAAACAGCTGAATCTGGAGAAAACCCCTGAAATAACATTGAACTCCCAGATATTCTTTGGAAAGATAGCTCAAAATTCTGTTTGGTTTTTGTTTTCTGATACTCGTTGTTAGCTAGAACTTCTCAAAGAAACTTCAAATTCCTACACCTGGGCAAAAATAGCTCGATTTTGGGTTTCAAAGTTTAGGTTTGAATTGTTTGGGATCTGGTTTTCTGAAGTTTGGGTTTTGGGCTGTGTTACATTGTTGATCTTGCTGTTGCTGTCGTTAACTCTTCATTTCTTTTGATTCCTTCTTAATTTCCAAGTACTTGCTTCAAACTATGAATAGAAATGAAGCTTGATTAAGCTGTTATGTGAAGCCACGTAATTCAAGTTGAAGAAATTGATAATTGTTAATTCTCTGTTGCTTCATCAGTTTTTTTAGTTTGTTGTATTCTGTTTTGTGTTTCTTTTAGCCTAGCTTTCTTATGTGTAGTCATTCATGTCATCAGGGCTACATGTTTTGTCTTAAGGTTTAGATATGGGATTTTGTTTGAACGTAGTTGATTCATGAATGTCTTTCAGATTTAGTATAATATGTATTAACTAAAGACTGTAACTCTTTAGTTTGATTGTGATGTTGGCTGGCTTTGAGTGTGTTTTCATAGCTATAGTGTCACGACCCAAGCCGATGGGCCGCGACGGGCACCCGGTACCATACTCAACTGAGTACCAACATAATGCATCTTTCTTATTACATCATTATATACACATGACATATGAGCCTAATAGGATAACATAATCATTTATAAATTCATAACATAGGCCGACAAGGTCGTACAATCTCTCACGTACACGACATATGTTTACAAGCCTCTAAGAGTACATAAATGTCATAAAGGTCGGGACAGGGTCCTGCCTTACCAAATAATACACGTCTTAAACATACTAACCAAACAAGCAACTCCGAAGTAAATGAAGCACACCAACATCTTCTGCTGAGCTGATAGCCTACTTGGAGGGCTCTCGACCTGTTTATCAAAACCTGTGGGCATGAAATGCAGCGTCCCCAGGCAAAAGGGACGTCAGTATGAAAAATGTACCGAATATGTAAGGCAATATACTAAAAGCTGAAACTGAATTGATAATATAATAACTGCAAGTAACTGGAAGTCAAAGATAATCTGAAGATATACTTACCTGCTGAGAAATATGTTTACCTGCTGATACTGACTCAACTCTCTCAATATAGTAAGTAAAATAGTTGTCCAACCCTATAAGGATCAGTATATATATATAACTGCTATGCCGTAGTAGGCTCGCTCATATGCGCTCGTCCATACTATGCTTTTTATCTCGACCAACTGGGCTTGCTCATAAGCACTAGGCCGCAATAGGCTCGGTATATAACTTACCATCTAATCAGAGGTTGCCCAATAGGGGCCCGCCCATAGATTATAGCTCGACAACAATGAAAATACTTTTAATACTGTATATATATAAACTCTCTGCTCTATTGACCGAAAGAAGGAAATACTCAACAGAATATGAATTCCCCATATGGAGAATATGGTAATTTACAAAACTAGAAAAATATACGTAACTTGCGAGACTAGCAAAATATTTATAAATTTCGGGATGTGAATTTTTCTTTATGCTTCGTTATCAAACTTGTATAGTGACAAGATCATACCAAAATGAAGGAAGAGCTTAGCCTTAACCTACCTGAGCCGATTCTCTTGAGAATTATTGCACCTGAATCTAGTTTATTGCTTCCTTGATTTCTATTTTTTTAGGAGAAACCGGGGCCTCTTCTGCGCAAATAGGAGTATCAAGCTTCTACGAAATCACATTTTCCACAGAGGGATTCCTTATATCTTAAGATCGGTATAGAAGTTTGGTATCTGCCCCACTAATTAGGAGTAATGCAGTTAAGGATAATACCAACTATTCACATTTTGGAAGCAACATAAAATGGTACATCCCATATGTTCGAAAATAGTTTGCAGCTAATGTCTTCATACACTGGCCTTCTTAATTTTCAGCTACCCTTAATTCTGCTTCTCGTTTGTATAAGCAAGGATGTAAGTATGAATACTGCCTTAGATTCTTTTAGTTCAATACTACATATGACATTTGCAACTACTGTTTTTTGAATCTGGCGGAGGAATAACAAGATACCATTATATTGTCAAATTGAGTGGGACCCACTTTGATGACTAATGGCACATAGTCTCCTAATTTTTGCCACCTTTCAAGTATAATATAAGAGTCACATTGTTAAGTTAGTGGGCTGCCACGTCTTTATAGTTCAAACTTTGTCCAAATCCAAATTAATTAGGTAATGTCCCGCTACCCGATAATTAATTAATTATCCACAAAATTGAGAATTATTCCCACTTACCTAAAAGATTACTCACTTTTCATATACCTTATACACCTTACTATTATGGTCATGTGGTACCTTTATGGTACTAATCCATAATTACCGGGCATTTTAGCTCGGGCCGTATTTTACTCCAAAATGCCAAACTTGGACAAAATTTATTTTCTTTGACTTGCTCCACCTTTCACTTTCACGAATTTACTAATCACTTACCATTCTTATAATCTCCAAATAATCTTTTCCTTGGACTGATGTTGATTACCTTACGACAAATTTAACGTAAAATACTGCAGGGTGCAACATCGTCGTAACTTATTACTACGAAGCGTAACATCACCGTAATGTAATACTGTTGGGTATAACACTGTCGTAACTTAATACTGCAGGACGTAACATCAATCGTAATATATTACTGTTGAGGGTAACATCATCGTAATATATTACCGCAGAGTATAACATCGATGTAATACTGCGAGGCGTAACATTATTCCCCCTTTTGGAACATTCGTCCTCGAATGTTAACTGATTCACTTATCTTTTTCATAACTTATATCTTCCGAATAATTTAGAACTTCCCTTGCCATCTAGGAGACTATTCTGTGAATAAGTCCAAAGTTCAGGCATTCCCCCCTTAGGCCTCCTTCTCACACCATAACTTGTAGTCGGAATCCTTCCAATCTCGTAACTGTTGCTACCTTTCATCATGCAGCCTGTATCATTTTGACCTTGTAAGTGTACCCAATCTCTAGGATTCATA
The DNA here is from genome assembly GCF_000715075.1 of Nicotiana tabacum. Taxonomy (NCBI): domain Eukaryota; kingdom Viridiplantae; phylum Streptophyta; class Magnoliopsida; order Solanales; family Solanaceae; genus Nicotiana; species Nicotiana tabacum. Next base: position 41,910,810 of record NC_134082.1, read on the forward strand.
TGTAGAGCTTGATAAGATGTCCTTTTGGGCATATATGACTATACTGATGTTCTTCGCTCGGTACTTTGTTGAATTCACAAATATCGCTATATCTCATCGCATAGGTTTGTTTAGCCATCCGTATGAATTTACTGCCATAACTCTTACTTTAATTTATCGTTGCTGAGGTCTGCTACCAAATCCTAGCTTACTCTCGTTGCTTATTCCATATGCATAAATTTAATTCCTTTAATGTTTCCTCATTACTGCTCATCTTTAGAATGACGGCCTAATCTCATCTCATACTGTGTAAATTTTTGTCCATCCATTATTGATTCACCTCAATATTGATCTACAATATATCACTGATAACTTAAAACTTCTTACGCAATACTTTGCCACTAGGGCTTACGTTACATCAAGGAATATTTGAAGTAATTTTCCTGATCCACTTAGCGGTGGTACTATACTTCAATAACCGTATTCTATAGCATCCCAAGGTGATGCTCTTACGTGAGTATTTTAATCTCGTACAATTCATGAATCCCCTTTTTCTTTTTCTTTCTTTTTTTCAAATCATTACTCAATTAAAGGCCCAAACGTAATCTTTTATTTGTCACAATTATACCCTCATTTTATTACTAGGTTAGCATTTCATTCTTTCTAAATGCTATTAATCTTAGATTCCTTTGAGTTCATTGAGGCTATGCTGAACTTTCAATAACTTAGAGAAACCATTAACTTTCTTGTTTTTGTCACACCTCCTTTTTACTACACCCCGAAGGGTGTAAGGGAGTTTTTCCAATTTAAGTGACAATCGAAACGGGATTTATTTATATTAAGAATTCAGAGTCACCACTTGGGAGATTTATGGTGTCCCAAGTCACCGGTTTGAATCCCGAATCAAGGAAAATATTGACTCTGTTTAACAGTCTGCGAACCAGAAATCTGGGTAAGGAATTCTGTTAACCCGGGAGAAGGTGTTAAGCATTCCCGAGTTCCGTGGTTCTAGCACGGTCGCTCAACTGTTATATTCGTCTTAATTATCTGAATTAATTAACTTTAATTTAAACCACTTTCATTTGAAAAAATTCAACGTCACATAAACCACTTTCATTTGAAAAAATTCAACGTCACATAAAACGCATTTTGAACCGCGCCACATAAATGCACCTGCAGTCCGCAAAATATTTTATATAACATTGTCAGAATTTGAATTTGGGTCACATAAATGCGCACCCGAGTTTAAGAAGGTAATTTATTAAAATAACGCGCCTAAAGCAACTACGCGTTTGAAACTTCGCGAGGGCCATGAAAATTCGGTAAATGGTGCGCCTCGATTTCTAAAGAATTAAGATTGATCAAGTGATGTCCATAGGTTATATGATTCAAATGTGTGAATGGCACGCCTGAAAAATATTCAACTAAAAGAATTAAGGATATACGTATTTAAAACTTATTTGAAATTAGGTACCACAACTAGGCCAAGGAAACCGGACCCCTAGCTATGATAATTATTAATTAACGTTCCTAAAAGTTTGCCTATCCATTGTCAATCCTGAGTACCTTCTTTGTGAGAGTCTCAGTAACATCTTTCATTGTAACTTTAGCAAGTAGTGGTTTTTCAATTTGTCTAAAGCCATTCATTTCACATAATCGTTTGCCACTTTAAACAATATGTTCCTGAAGAAGCAACTTGGATAATTTTATTGCTATGAATTAGTCTTTCTTTGGAGGCTAAGAATAAAAAAACAGAATCTGCAACACTACAGGTCGCAGCTAATTATAGTGCAAATTTATCATTCAAGAATTCACAAATTGCTTATACTTAAAAACTCAATCAAAATTCAGCTCAAACATATCTAAAAGGAGAATCATATTGCCATGATGATTCAAACTTGTACAATTACACAACATGCAACCCATTTCATCATTTAATCTAGCTACTCGAACTTCTAATATAGATAGCTATCTAGAATTTTCAAATAGACTATATTTATAGATCTTAAATTTAACGGACACTTATAACAACAATAGAGCTTAAGAATTAAATAGATGAAAATCAGTAAATACTACATGATAATCCATTACAGTTTCAATGTAAAACTCATGATTCAAAGAACAACTTCACTCTAAGCATACCGAAATAGAAATCGACAAGACAAACTGAAAGAAACTAAAAGAAAGAAACTTCTGATGAAAGAGAACATAATCTCCATTTTTCCTCAATAAAGAAATACTTCGTGAATCAATTTTACATGCTTAAAGTCAAGGATATATACCTGATGATAGAAAAGAAACACCAAAGAAAATGGAAGATCAGCAGTCAGTAGAAGCAGGAAAACAACCCAGATTTTATCCGAGAAAACAATGAATAACCCCGGATATATCAATGTAACAGTTAAAGGATAGAAAACTTGAACAAACACTTTCCGAAACCAATTCAGATCGTTTTTCAACACTACAGAAAATCAAAAACTATCTAGGAATAGAAAGTTTCAAAATTCAATGCAGAACAGCAATGGAACAGTAGTTTTCTCCTTTTCTTTTTCAGAGTATTCTCAGCTCTTTTTTTCTTCTCTGAACTCAGTGTATTGTTTTCTATTAAATAGCAATGGGAAATACCCTTTGGATTCACAAAATGCCCTTTGAACATTTAAAAATTCGATTCCACTCAATTCTTATTTCTTTAAATTATTTAGTAGTGAAATCCTAAACCCTACCATTATAGAAGCTTCTCAATTAGGTGACCACTTGAATTAAATGTATACTAATCAATTCTTATCAATACAATGCCAGATTTACTGAAAAACATATACTAATTGATTTATAAATTTAGGATTAACCTAAACTGATAAAATCTACATTAAATTAATTAATCGGACTAAATACCCTAATTAGACAAAGATATACTACAACTCTGGAAAAAAATAGATAAAAAAAAAAGAATCAGGAGGAGGAGTGGAATAGATGAAGATGGAAACAAAAAAAAAACAAAAAGAAAAAAGAAATACCTTGCATCAATCTTGGACAGTTAAAAATTTTGAAAAAGTCTTCGATTCTTCTAAATTTCCAGCCAAGTTTTGATATTAATCGTGTGTTCTTATCAAAAACACACGAGTAAAATCAAATTTGGCATGGAATTTTAATAACCTCTCGATTCGAGGTGATTTGGGATTTTAGTGTTAAATTTTCGATCTAAAATTCGAGGAGCTAGGGGAATATTCGAGGGAAAGTAGTTATGGATTTGGAAAGAGGCGATCGAGGAGGTTCTTGGGTGTATTTTTGGGGTGATTTGGGACACCGGAACCGCCGTGAGGTGATTTTCGGTGGGCGGAGGCGGTGGCGTGAGGTGGTGGGATGCAGGCTAGTCTCTGAAGAGAGATGAGAGAGAGGAGGGGGGTTCTGAGGGGGTAGGGGTAAGGTTTTGGGTATATTAAAATGGGTAATTTAATTAGGGTCGTTGGATGATGAGAATCCAACGGCTCCGATCAAAGCTTTTAAACAAAACGGGGTCGTTTTATTTGACTGGGACTAGACCGGTTCAGGGACGGGTCGGGGTCAGGTAATAGGCAAGGTTTTGGGCCGTCTGATCAAACTAATTCAACGGCCCAGATTAAAGCATGTCCAAACGATGTCATTTGGTTTAGTATGGTGATGGACTGGGTTGGGACGGGTCTGGGCCGGTTTTGAACGGGTTTGGACGGGTTTTTTTATTGGGGCTGGAATGAACGATTTTTCAAGTAAAATGTTTGGGCCTGTTTTGGTTTAAAGTGGATGGCCCAAAACCATGACATTTTTTTATTAATTCTTTTTTCTTTTCTTTTCTTCCCTTTTTTTTCAAAAATTAAAACTAAAATCCTAAATTGAATTATAAAAACCCAAATTAACTTGAAAAAAACTAATTAACTAATAATAATAATCATCACAAATACTTAAATACCAAATTAAAAGAAAATCATAAAATTTGACATTAAACCCTAAAATGCAAAATACATTATTTTTTGTGAATTTTTTCATTTTTGTAAAACAACAATTTACTAAATTAACCAAGAAAAACGTAAAATCAAATCCTAAGTGCAGATGTTATTTTTTTTTTTTGTATTTTTAATGCATTAATAAAACTAAATATGCACACATAAATATGCAAACAATTAGGAAAATCGAATAGTAATTCCTAGAATAACACATAATTAAAGAAAAGACCTAATTTTGGGAATTCTTTTGGAATAATTCGTGTAAGGCAAAAACCATGTGCTCACAGTTTTCATGGACTTAAGCCTGAGGACTTATACATTCTCGTCACCTTTTCACTTGCCTTTCCTCATCCTTCTCATGTTTCCTTAAAACTTGTCGCTTTCATTCTTGTATCTTGAATCTCTACGCTTATAGACTTTTATCCGAAGTATGGATTATTCACGATCTTCTTCCTTTGAGTATCTCGTACGTTGTTCACATTTACCTTGCTTACCTTAAATTTTCGCATCGTATGTTCTATCTCTTTCATGACCGTCCCTCCACATAGGTATAATTCACATTCACGTCTTGAACTTCTATTATTATACATGCACCTCTTTACACAATCTCGTAAGAGCTCCATACTAATTTCTTATGAGGTTGGGACACTTGTAACTGGCTTTATCGTAGAGCCGCTATAGAATATGGCTACTGCATTATCTCTCTTGTACCTTTGATAGTAAGAGTGCTTCTACAAGGTTCTCAATCACGATTTCCATAATTTTCAAGGTCCAATAATCAGATTTCTGATTTACTTCGTTGATGTATCTCTTTAGTTTCCTTCTTTTTCTGATCAGCCTTTATGTAGGCTTAAGCTACTTCCCGATATATGGTTCATGGTATTAGTTATTACTTTAGCCCTTCATGGATGCTATGGAATATCCATGATAAAATATTCTGACAATTCAATCCTTTGTTTATGATCTGGGCTCAATTCTTTCTTTTAACTTATACCTGAATCTTCTACGACTGTATGATTGTCAACATATATGTTTTTTCATGGATAATTCTCCGAAATCTTAAGTGCGTTCATCACATAACTAACTCTGGATCATTTATCAATAATTCCTTTCGCTCTATCTCAGTTTTCTTTAAACGTATGCAATTACTTTTTCCGGTCTTTCTGTCCCCTTGTTGCATCCATACTTAGCTTATCATAGTGCCTACACTTGCCATAGTTTTCATACAACTCATATGATCTCGAATATTACTTTTAATTCTTACTTCCCGTTCATTAGCCACGGTAGGTGTCATTTTCCTTTGGAATGCTTACAATGTTGTTGCGAGATTGTTGTTACACGACCATTTCCTCTTTAGGTCGTTGTGCTTAGGTTGAAGCCTTATTTTTTTATCTCCTCAGATAGTCTTTTGTTGTAGTACTTAGGGAGAACCCTTGGCTCTCCTAAAGCTATGAGCTTATTACGGACCTTTTTGATGTCCTTACTTGCCTATAATCATCCATAGTTGCTTATTTCCATGCCCTTGTGCTTGTATGGTTGCTTCTGAACTGATCTTTTGATTGCCTTGCCAGTGGCATTTTCTTTTATCCCCTAATACTCATACAATACCTTTAACTACCCCGACTCTTGTTTGAATATACCTCAAGTATTATAATGATATTTTTTGAGGCTGTATTCTCCATGTTAGGTTCTACTATGTTTATCTTACATGGCCTGATGACTCGTCTGTAACCCTATGTTTAGTCATAACTGGGATCTTCCTGACCAATTAATAACTACTCATTGGCCCATTATCATGTCAACATTCCTCGTAATCTTTCTTGGGTTATTTACTTTGTCTTAACTTACGTCTCGCACTGGCTCCTTATTTATTAATAACAACTTGGGCAGGAACCTTTACTTCCTCTCCTTGACATCGTGCTTGCACAATATTCTTGAATTGTAGCATATCTGCAAGATTTGGATAAGTGTCATCTGATTCCTCTTTCATTTATCGCATTCTTCCTTTAGCCTTCCATAGTCAATAGAACCACTTCATTCTGACTTAGTGTCACATCACTCCATATTCCCCCCTTTAGGGGTGTACTAAGACTTGGAGCTATGACGAACTGCCTATAAATGTTTTTCCTTTTCATCTTTGGCGTCCTCTCACATTATCAATGACCCTTACTCACCTTACGGTAATACTTTTGTACCAAGGATAACAAAATCCCTCGCTTGCGATGGTGACACTTAGTGTAACTGACACACACAGTCTCTTAAGCTTAACTTTTCTCACATTGCTTGCTTTAGGGAAGCGTCTTCCTAAATGACCATTTTCTAAATTTCTCATGAATCTTCTTATGTTGTCCGTCCTATTATTGCCGGAACGTGATTTGAAATTCTCATGATGCTGACTATTATCAAATCACTCAGTCCCTAATTCATATTTAGTTTATCTTGTTCACCAGTCCATATTAAATTCTATTACTATGGGGACTAGCTTTTCCTCATGGTAATCGCGCTAGAGTTGCGAACTTATTTTTCGAAATGAGGATATGACTTCATGGCCTATACTCTTTTGTTGTCTTAAGGCCCATCACATTTCGTCTCTTTCTTCATTTGACTATTGGTTTTGTAATATTGTCATTTTTTGATCTACAGTTTTCATCCACGTACCACATCTTACTTATAATGCTTAATTAACTCTTTTCTTATTTCCCGCCAATATTTATGCCTACCACTTTATTCTGAAAACTCGAATAAGACATTCTTTTGCTTTTAGCTTCACTTTGCTCCCTCCCATGGCTCTTCAAGTTGCTTAACGTTCTCACTTTACTAGGGATGCGAGCCACACTAAGGTAATCTGTATACCTTCAAGGATTATAGTGCATGTCTTTATAGTACTCATATATGGCTGCATTATTTTAAAGTGTACCATTTGGGTGTCTCACAAGAAGATCTATTAGCATATTTGCAATATCCTTTGGAAATGTGAACTGTCACAAACAATTCATCCATCATATTTTTTTTATACTACTTCTATTAACCCCCATAGGGCATATCTGGAATGGGTGCGACCAATTGTATATACCTCTGTTACTATTGAATATAACTCAAAAAGCTTATGTGCCTCTGCCTGAATTATAAACACTGTTAACCTTTGTTAACTGGGTGCCTCGTACCATTCTTTATCTTGCTTCTTTTGCTTGTTGAAACTTGTATTTATCTTCTTAATATCTCATTTTCTTTCACCATAAAGGTTGTCACACCTCCTTTTTACCTACACCCCGGAAGGGAGTATATAAGGGAGTTTTCTCCAATTTAAAGTGATAATCGAAACGGGATCATTTTTTATTAAAATTTAGAGTCGCCACTTGGGATAATTTATAGTTTCCCAAGTCACCGGTTCAAATCCCGAGTTCCGTGGTTCTAGCACGGTCGCTCAACTGTTATAATTGGCTTATTATCTGATTTTAGTACATGCCGTAACCGATGGTTCAATTTTAACTTATTAACTGCTTTTATTCATTTTAGGAAGATTGCAACGTCATTTAAAATATGTCTTGAACAACGTCACATAAATGCACTCGTAGTCCGCAACACATTTTATATAACATTGTTGAGATTTGGATTTGGGTCACATAAATACGCACCTGAGTTTAGGAAGGTAAATTGTTAAAATAACACACCTAAAGCAACTATGAATTTGCAACTTTGCGGGGGCCATGAAAACTCGCTAAATGGCATGCCTCGATTTCTAAGGATAAACAAGATTAATTAAATGAGGGCCATGCAATTGTTATTTAGTTTGACACGGCGCACCTCAATTTATTCTAGCCAAAAGGTTTGTTTTCTTCTAAGGCTTGGAAATGTAAAAAAAAAAAAAATCATTTGGCAAGAACGCATCAATTGATCGAACATATCCATATCAAGACATCCAAGTTAGTTTCTGCATTAAGGAATTAGGCATCAGCTCTACATGGGAATCACCATAATTTCAGTCCAGGGGGTCAAATCTAGTAGCTAAATAATGGAGGAGCGTACTCTTAAAGAGATATAGTTTGCTGAATAGCTATTGAAAATGTATTTGAACCATCAACTACTAATTAGCTAAAACTTTTGTACGCATATTGCTCCTTCTGTAGCATAACATGACCTTACTGCCTTTACTAATGAGTAGTAGAAAATAACAATTCTTAGTCCTAAAAAAACCATTTACCCCTCAAGGAATTCAAATGGAAGCAGTACTTAGATCAGAGCTTGAATTATTAGAATAATTGATTCAAAAATTGGTAGCAAAAACACCACATAGGCCAGTTAAACATTGGCAGATGAACACCCAGAAACTGAAACAAATGCTTCAACCGGTGCAAAACAAAAGCAAATGAAAACTCATCGAGAAACAAGAGAAGCTTACTCTCAAAGCAACAATAACTATGCCTAATCGCAAACACGTTAGAATCAGCTAGTACATGAGATCCCCTAAATACATCCCGCTCTATTCAGATCGATCTCATTTTCAAATGAACAAGCCCATCTCATACTCAAACAACAAAGGAAAAATCATTCTAACAGTGATTATCAACCAAGTGACATCTATATGCAGATTTACTTCAACTCTATGCATCAAAAATAGTTCAATATTAATTTAAACTTGCATCCACTAGTGCTAAACTTTTCAGAGATAACAAAGGAATAATTATTGCAAATTTTAGTGTGATGGAACATATAACAACTATTACACCATTTTGAATCAAATTTCATACATGAAACTCAATAAAAATCGAAAAAAAACAAAATAGAACACAGGCTGAAAGGACCCGATGTGTTGGAAATCAGCTAGAGCAGCAGCTAAACAACAGTTAACCAGACAAATCCGAGATTCCAAATTTGAAATTAACAAGAAAAATCAGCAGCAACGAGTCAGCAAGATGGCAGCTACCAGATTTCAAAATTTTAAAACAAATCCTAACTTGAACAGGCAAACACACATGAATAATGTTTCAGTAGAAAATTCATGAAATAATCCTCCAAATTGCATTATAGTCTTGAGGCAGAACATAGCGAACCCATGGAATTGACGTCGGATTGCTAATATTCATATTCATTCTCAATCCTTTTACACGAGAAAATAGCCAACAATTGTCCCATAAATTCACAGCTTGGATTAAAAAAGCAGAGAATAGAACTAAACTAACCTAAACCTGCTAACTGGCAAATTCAAACCAACAGAAGCCTAAATGACAGCAACAATGAGGTACAAACTCAGAAATTTCAACATACTCTATTATGACTTGGGAGTGTTTTCAACTTAAAAAGTAACATAAATGGACCTGAACTATCACAACCCGAATTTTTCACCCACGGGAATCGTGATGTCGCCTACTAATATGAGCTAGGCAAGCCAATTCTTAGCTGCTTACTTCATTAACAATTTATTCTTTTGACAATTATCAGTGACAACATGAATGCAACAGAATTTAAATAATTATGCAGAAGACTTAAATTAAAGAACACGAAATAATAATGCGAGAATCAACATATGCCTTTACCCAAGATCCGGTGTCACATTACTCACGAACTTCTAAGAGTACTAAATACAACCATTTGAAAGGAAAATATAAGCTATTTGTCTCAAAATACAGGAGATAACAGACTGGAATAAAAGATAGGGGAGACGCCGGGCCTGCGAACGCCTGCAAGGCTACCTTGGTGTCTCACTGGACTGAAGGCTGACTCCCACACTACTGCTACTGTCCAAGACCTGGATCTGTGTAAAAGAGCACAGAGTGTAGTATCAGCACAACCGACCCCATGTGCTCGTAAGTGTCCAGCCTAACCTAGGCGAAGTAATGACAGGGCTAGGTCCAGCCTCCAAATAGACCTATGCGGTTCATATACATATACATATATATACAACGGAAAAGAGATACAGAAATAATCAGTCAAAGTGGGAGGGGGAAACATGTTGTGGGGAGGTAACAGTTTCAAATAGAAATCCTCAATAATAGAAAGAAACAGCAAAGCCAGAATATCAACAAGAATCAAAAGTCAACAATTTGCACGACATCACCCTTCATGCTTTTACTCTCATTCTCACCAAAACAATACACGCCACCACCCTTCATGCTTTACACTCTTCCTCAACCAAACAACAATCACAAGGAAAATAGGGTAAGGGTATCTATAACCTCGAAGTAAATCAAATAACAACAAGTAATGAAAGAAACTACATAACTCGGATGTCAACAAGGAATCAGGAATCAACAAATTCACGGCATCACCCTTCGTGCTTTTACTCTCGTCCTCACCAAAACAATCATGTAATAAAAATATGCACGGCATCACCCTTCGTGCTTTTACTCTCTTTCCTCACCATATAATCAATAAAATCGGCACGGAATGGTACATCGTGCGGCACAGCATCACCCTTCATGCTTTACACTCTTTCCTCACAATAGCAAACAATGCACGGCATCACCCTTCGTGCTTTAAAACTTTTCCTCACCCAAACAACAATCACAAACAAAGGGGCAAGGGAGTAGACAAATAATGGTAGAAATCCCGACAAGGAAATACAATTAAGCAGCTAAATCACGGCAAGGGAACAATATCAATATTCTTAGCATCTCGGCAAGGGAGATAATCAACAAAACAACAAACATCCCGGCAAGGGAGCAATTTAATAATTATTTCTCTTTCTTTCACTTTCACTTCTTATCTCACTTTATCACCTGAACCAACGCTCCATAAGGGTTCAATCATCTCGTATACTTTCACAATTCGTATTATAACTCGAGCCAACACTCCTGGAAGTGCAGGGGTCAAAAATTTCTTTCACATGCTTGTTACAATATATAGAAACATCATTAAGGCATGGAAGATACAACAAAATTAGAATATCCGCAATATAAAGACTCACGGTCATGCTAGACACCAACATATAGATACTCGTCACCATGCCTATACATCGTACTCGATAATTAGCACGTAGCAAATAAGACTCAACTCCTAATCCCTCAAGCTAAGGTTAGACCAAAAACTTACCTCGAAGCTTTGAACACCACTCAAGCCTCAACTATAGCTTTACCCCTTGATTTCACCACTAATCCGCTCGAATTTAGTCACAAGTTACCCAATTACATCAATAAGTGCTAAATGAATCAACCCCAATGCATGAAAATGAGTTTTCCCAAAGTTTTACTCAAAAGTCAAAATCACCCCCTGGCCAACGTGGTCGAAACCCGAGGTTCGGACCAAAACCCGATTACCCATTCCTCCACGAATCCAAATGTATGATTTGTTTTGAAATCGGACCCCAAATTGAGGTCAAAATCCCCAATTTTAGAAAAATAAAACTAGGTTCTACCTAAAACACCTATTTTCCCCCATGAAAATCTTTGATTTTAAGTTAAAATCATGTTAAAAGATGTTAAGGTGTGAAGAAAATGAGTTAGAAATGACTTACCAATCGTTTTGGAGAAGAAAAGTGGTTTAGAAAATCGCCTCTTATGTTTTGGGGTTTTGAAAAGTGTAAAAATAACTGAAATTCACGTGTATTTATACCCTTTCTGAAGCCCCCACCACGGACCGCGCTAAGCTGACCGCGGCTGTGTTGGCCCCTCCTAAAGGCCTGCGGATCTTTGCCCCGCACAGATCGCACAAAGCTGACCACGGCCACACAGCACCCACCGCGGACCGCGCAAAGGCTACCTCGGCCGCACGCGATTCTTCGCGGGCCGCTCTAAAGGGTTCAGAGGCTTGCAATATTTTCCTGAACCTGCAACATCTGATCTTTTAAGCCTACAACATCCCGGAACCCACTCGGAACGCACCCGAGCCCTCGAAGCTCTAACGCAAGTATGAACACTACCACAAAAACACTCTACGAATATATTCATGTGGTCAAATCACCAATATAACATCATGAACATCGAATCAAGCCTCAAGATCAATGAATTTTTCTCAGATTTCCTTTTAAACATAAATTTCCCTATTAGGGTCCGGATCACACCAAACGACGTCCGTTTTTAACAAAACTTTACAGGAGTGATTCAAAACATATATAAGACTTGTACCGAGTGTCGGAACCAAAATATGGGCTCGATGCCATAGTCTTCTAATCAGATTTCATTTCCAATTTCCTTAATCATTTCAAGAAAAATAATTTCACTCAAAAATTCATTTCTCTGGCTTGGGACCTCGGAATCTGATTTCGGGTATATGCCCAAGTCCCATATTTTCCTACGGACTCTCCGAGACCGTCAAATCACAGGTCCGGGTCCGTTTACCCAAAATATTGACGGAAGTTAAATTTATTCATTTTAATATCAGAACTTAGCATTTTTTACAGGATTTCATGTATAAGCTTTTTGGCTACGCGCCTGGACTGTGCACACAAATTGAGGCAATCCTAAATGAGGTTTTCAAGGCCTCGGAGACACGGGATTCAATTAGCAACAAGTGATGACCCCTTTGGGTCATTACATGAACCAAGGCCAAACGAGTTTACAACTCGACTAGGAACAAAATAGACATTGAGTTTCCAAATTCAAACTAAACAATGGAGGAATTCGAAAACAGACAAACATAGAATCACGAGTGATAAAGAAGAGGATAAGGGATGAACCTGAGTTGCAAAACTTAGATTAACTCTACCTTGAACCCGATACAAGTGAATTTGATAATAAAAACTCGAAAGAACAATAACTACAAATGCGTTAGGATGCAAGAACTACGAACTCGAACATGAACGGTCAACTCGATCTCAGCTCAGTCCATCTATATTTTTGAATGGAATCAAAGAAAGATAATGAATTTTTTTTTCAGATGTTGAAACATAACTAAGAACCAAAATAAAAGAAACTAAAATTTCTTTACCTTTTCTCCGGAATCTAAACTAAAACGCCAAAAACTCCATGAAAACGAAGTGATTTCTCAAACTTTTCTTTCCAAATTTCCCAGACTCCAAAAATTTTTCCCCTTCTTTCTTTCAAAATCGGATCCGGTCCTATTTGAAAACGAACCCTTGATGAATGTGGGGATCGGATTGAGTGAAATCAATACAACGCCTCACACTCATCCAGCCAATCATTCTCAGAGCCTTCCAATCGTGAGATATAGCTCAAATTCGAGCGAGTGAGAGGAGAGGGGAATCTTTGGTGTTAGAAACCATTAGAAATGGTGATGAGGAGAGAGGGGGAACATGTGAGGTGAGATTTTGAGCTCACTCGCCCGAAGTTTGGCAATTTTGGGAGCGGATTCGAGTGTTTTTTGGAGAAGAAGAATAGTACACGTTGTTCTCTGCTTTTGGATTTAGGCTTATACTTAAGGAGCGGGTCGGGTAAGGGAACGGGCGTGGGTCTGGGCATAATTGGGGCGGGTAGGCTGATAAGGTTAGATTTGGGCTGGGAATTTGTTTGGATTTTAACTCAAATTAGTTTCTTTCCTTTCCCTTTTTTCAAAAGTCTTTTTAATTCCCTTTCTTTTTGTTTGTTTTTCTTTTCCTTTTTTAATTAATTAAAACTTAAATTAAAAACTCCTAAAAAGTAATTAATTTACTAAATTAAGCTAAAAACCTAAGATAATATTTACCAGAATTAATTACTTCTAAATTAAAGGGGGGAAATTATTGATTTATAGTTAAAAGGCTAGAAATGCAAAAGTAAACCAATTTTGTGATTTTCATGTTTTTAATAATGCACCTAATTTAATAATTAGCCTCAAAATGTGAAAATAGATTCTAAATGCATGTGCAATGTGTTTTTGTGTTTTTCATTAATTAAATAAACATGCACAGACAAATGCAAACAATTGACAAAAAATGTCACAAAAATCCACAAAATTACAAACAATGGAAAAAATTATTTTGTTTTAAATTTGTGGGAGTAATTCATATAGGGCAAAAATCACGTACTCGCAGCTGCCCCTCTTTGCTCGGAAACACGAAGAGTTTTCGTGCAAAGATAAAGTGAGCAGATACGAGCGATTTTTTCCCATTTGAATACTCTGTGGGAAGCATTTTTTTTTGAGAAATTTGACCGCACCCTGCTTCCGAGGTTACCTGCAAATCCTTGGCTATAAAGGAATCAGGTCAGTGTAGTTCGAGAAGTTTTGGCGGCTGGGACTACTATGAAGCTAATGATTTCACTGTTGTTGCTACTGCTGCTACTGCTTAATGAACCCCTTATTACACCATGTCAAAATACAAAGAAGCTAGACTAAACTATGACCAATTACAAAAATCCTGCCTGTATCTTCAAACTTGATCTTGTGGTTCTTGTTGCCTCGTTGACTTGTATTCTCCCGGTGAAGTCCCTTTGTTGCCGATTTGAATTGTAATCTAAGATGCTTTCCCTTTTCTCCAGGTGGACGCCTGATTACTGAACTTTGAACTGTGTTCCCGTGCTTTCCAAGTGGGCGCCTGACTGCTGAACTTGAACTGTATTCCCGTGGTCTCCAGGTGGGCGCCCGATTGCTTAACTTGAATTGTATTCCCGTGCTCTCTAGGTGGGCGCCTGACTGCTGAACTTTAACTGTATTCCCGTTCTCTCCAGGTGGGCGCCTGACTTCTGAACTTGAACTGTATTCCCATGCTCTCCAGGTGGGCGCCTGACTGCTGAACTTGAACTGTATTCCCGTGCTCCCCAGGTGGGCGCCTGATTGCTGAATTTGAATTGTATTCCCGTGCTCTCCAGGTGGGTGCCTGACTGCTGAACTTGAACTGTATTCCCGTGCTCTCCAGGTAGCGCCTGACTGCTAAAATTGGATTGTATTCTCGTGCTCTCCAGGTGGACGCCTGACTGCTGAACTTGAACTGTATTCCCGTACTCTCCAGGTGGGCGCCTGACTGCTGAACTTGAACTGTATTCCCGTGCTCTCCGGGTGTGCGCCTGACTGCTGAACTTGAACTGTATTCATGTGCTCCCCATGTGGGCGCCTGATTGCTGAACTTGAATTGTATTCCCGTTCTCTTTAGGTGGGTGCCTGATTTCAGCAAAAATAGACAAAACAAAGAAAATTTCCTGCCCCAGTTTGGTAGCTGAGCGCATCTGTGAGTGTTAAACTGAATCATGTCACCAAACATTATTATGAATTTGAAAGCTAGATCCCATTATCCAGGAGGGTCCTGACAACTCCTATTTAAATGACAATTTTAAAGCTAAATTATATCTTCTAAAGGTGTGACTTCCGCTAAATCTTGTAATCTAAGAGGGTCTTAAACTATACCCCATTATCCAGGAGGGTCCTGAAAATCAAAAATCAAGTCTTATCTTAAGAGTGACAACTTTTACGGCTGAATATACTACCCTATAGCAGAACTTACGCTAAATCTTGTCATCTAATGAAAATCTTAAATCTAAGTCCCATTGTTCAGGAGGGTCCTGAAAACTCCTAATTGAATCTCATCTCAAACATGTAAACTTTGAAACCAACTTATATTCCTTTGTGGTACATTTATACTAGATTTTGCTACTCATTGATTGTTTTGAATTTTAAACTAGGTCCCATTTTCCAAGAGGGTCCTGAGAACTTCAAATTAAATCCCATTATACAGACGGGTCCTAAGAGTTTACGGTCAAACCTGTCTGGTGCTTGCCTTTCCTTATGGAGGGTTTATCCGAAACAACGAAACTTTCTGCCCCTGTTTCAATCAAAGAAAAATCTTATCAGTTTAAAATTTGGTGGTTAGTTGATGGCATTCTTACAAAAGGTCTCTCCGCTGTCGTGCTTTATTTTGACTGGCTTCCCCGAACTGACCCTGAACCGCTTGGCTTTCTGACTGACTTTCAACCCATATGATCTCGGATGACCTGAGTTTTCTATACCCGAACCATTGTTTTACACCTCTGACCCCTTTAACTGAACCTTTGCATCTCCCATAAAATTACTAAATCATTTCGCCGATGGAACTTTCGCTGTCACTTTATATCCCACTTTACATCATGCTATCTTTAGTATGTTCTGGCCACTACGTGCTTTGGAATTTTTAAAGTTGCTAGTGAGCTTTGAAATCCTTTCTTATTTGCTTGACCAAGATTGACATTGAAACATCTTAGAGAAATGAAACCCAAAAGAACTGAAATGCAATGACCCTGAGAGTTAAGGATAAAGAAAATCCAAAACTGGATGACTTGCTAAAAAGGAAAAAGGAAAGAGACTTATCTGAATGGAACAACTGGTACCAATGATCATGGGGATAATTTCACATAAATACAACTCACACATCTAACTTTCAACATAATAGCCCAGTCATAACTTTACAAATCTGTAACCCAAAAATAATAGGCTAAGATTTGTAAAGTCATGAGATTTTCTATTCTTCTGTCATCTAATTTTGATCTTTATCCACCAATTTGTCTTTAGTGATCTCTCCTAATATATCATCCTATAATCAAAACATAAAATTGCTCTAGCTAAAGGATTCATCCTCAAAAATGGTAAACAAGATAAAGAACCCAGTAGCTTACCTTTTTTCAATTTCGCTGATTGAACTTATATGGTAAAATTGAAAAACAATTGCTGCAAGTTCGTGATTTGGCAGAGAAATCAACAAGGAAAGTAGATTTATACATGAATTATTCTAGAAAAGGTAAGAAAACATGAAAAAAAATTATTTGATTATACATATGCAGTACATGTATAATGATGTATAACTATGTATAAACTTGTATATAGAATGTATAATTATGTATATCAATAGAATAAGAGAAAGAAGAAGAAGATAAGTGTCAAACTTCCATGGAGACCTCTTATATGATGACAATGTATATATATCCTTACATATTGAGAAATAAATAATTATATGATGTTATGAACATATATACACATTTATATATAAATATACACATTTATATACAGTTATACACATTTTTACACAATTATACATAATGTATAAGTGTGTATAAATAGTGGTTATACAATATTTATACTAGAACACATCTTATGTTCAATATTACACCTCTATTTCAGTACCAAAATATCAAAAGAGAATTTTTCAGATTAAGTTAGATCTGAAAATTAAAGAGGAGAGAAGATGGAGATGGAATTGTTTTATAAAAGAAGATAAAACTGGAACATCATCTGAAGAACTTGAAAATTGTCTGAGTACAACACCAGAGCAAATCATTTGCTAAAACACAAAGTGGTTCAATTTTAAATGAATTCTTTTCCGACAGAACAAAAATAACAAAAGTGGATAAAAACGGTTGTTCACCACCGGAGATTCATTCTCCGATGACTTCACTGACTTCATCGTCGACCTCTTTATCTTGAAAATTAAAGGAAAAAAATGGGTAAAGGATGTTATCTACCGCCATATTTATTTTTCGATGACATCATTAACTTTGTCGGCGATCTCTCAATTGACTTCGTCATCGATATCTTTACTCTGAAAGTTGAAGAAAGAAAAAAAAAGGATAAAGGAGGTTGTCTAGTTCTCTTCTGAAAACTAGGTTAATCAATGAAATAATTTTTAAGCATTATCTGCAAAATGGGCTATGCCGCGTAAAGTTTTAAAACATGGGCTATTTTTAGTTGTGAGATTGGGACGACTGACATAGAAGGTAATTCTTTCATGATCATGACATGTATTTCGGATTAATCAGGCCAATCTGTCCAACCAATCAACTTTGAGTTGTCATACTATGTTACCCCGGAGTTTCCATAACCTGACTTCTTCGCCAAAACCTTGACCTTGTTTGGCATGCGGTGCCCTGAAGGGTTTTCACCAATAAGCCTCTCTCATTTGTTCATCTCTCAACTCACTTTCACCTTACGGTGCCCGTGAGGGTTTTCACCAATAAGACTCTCTCATTTTTTATATCTCTCAGCTCCCGTCGCCTTATAGTGCCCGTGAGGGTTTTCACCAATAAGACTCTCTCATTTTCAACAGTTTTCTGCTTGGACCAAAGTGTTGCCCCTAATATGAATTATCTCTCCTTGCTTGACTTGGCATTTCTCGAATACTGATCGAAAGGTCTTTCGTTGGACCGTAATGTGGGCTTTTGGATAGGGTTAGAAAAAAGGGTATCAAAGGTTCAAAACAATTCAAATGGGTTTAAAATTACAACTTTTGGAATCAGATTTCTTGCAACAACCATAACTTCTTCCCCAGTTTCTTTGCTTAGGGAATTTTGGGATTTTATTTTGATGGGACCGAACCGTGAGGCTGCCTACGTATTCTTTCAAAGCAATCAGGTCGAACGTAGTTCATGTCATAGAAATTGCTTTGTTGATGTGACTCTTCCTTTTTCTTTTCCCTTTCTTCTTCTTCTTCTTTGTTTTTCTTTTGTTGCTTTTTCTTCTTTTTCTATTTTTCTTTTTCTCTCTCTTTTTTTTTTCATTCTTTTCTTTCTCTTTTCATTCTTTTCCCTTACTTATCTTTTGCTCTCGCGTTTTTGAATTTTGTCACTGATTCCAAAATAGGGGTATGAAAGAAAATAAATAAGGCTCGAAAGGGGTAACAAAGAATAAAGTGTTTACATAGCAGAACAAAATGCCTTCGTCATTTTACTCTTCAAAATATTCCAAGTACAAACAAATACAATTTAGCCAAAGAAATCATACATAATACCTTTTGACTACATCAGAATTGATAGTCATTTCTACACATTTGCCTTCTATATTTGTTAAATACAAAGCACCATGGGACAGTACTCTTGTTACGACGAACGGCCCCTGCCAGTTTTGGGCGAACTTGCCTTTTGCTTCAGCCTGATGAGGAAGGATGCGTTTCAATACTAACTGACCCACTTCAAACATCCGTGGACGCACCTTCTTATTATATGCTCTTGCCATTCTCTGTTGATACAACTGGCCATGACACACTGCTACTAATCTTTTCTCATCAATCTAACTCAGTTGCTCCATGCGGGTTTTGACCCATTCATCATCATCAATTCCAGCCTCAGCGACAATTCGAAGGGACGGGATTTCAACTTCCGCGGATATTACTGCTTCAGTGCCATATACTAACAAATAAGGAGTTGCCCCTACTGAAGTACGAACAGTAGTGCGATAACCCAACAATGCGAAAGGAAGTTTCTCATGTCATTGCCTGGAACCTTCCACCATTTTCCGAAGTATCTTCTTTATGTTCTTGTTGGCTGCCTCGACTACTCCATTCGCCTTGGGGCGATATGGGGTGGAATTGTGATGTGTAATCTTAAATTGTTGACACACCTCTTTCATCAAATGACTGTTAAGATTAGCACCATTATCTGTGATGATCACCTTTGGGATCCCGAACCGACAAACGATATTTGAGTGCACAAAATCGACCACTACTTTCTTGGTCACAAACTTGAAAGTTTTAGCTTCAACCCACTTGGTGAAATAATCAATGGCTACCAGAATAAACATGTGCCAATTGGACGCTGCTGGCTCAATTGGTCCAATGACATCCATGCCCCAAGCAACAAAGGGCCATGGTGCAGACATTGTATGTAATTTAGATGGTGGAGAATAAATCAAATCTCCATGCACCTGACATTTATGACACTCGAGCACAAAACCGATACAATCTCGCTCCATAGTGAGCCAATAATAACCTGCTCGGAGGATCTTCTTTGACAAAACATACCCACTCATATGCGGTCCACAGACTCCGGAATGCACTTCGGTCATGATAGTTGTGGCCTGTCTAGCATCTATGCATCTTAACAATCCAAGATCTGGAGTTATTTTGTACAACACCCCTCCGCTGAAGAAAAATCCGCTTGCCAACCGCCGAATTGTTCTCTTTTGATCACCTGTGGATTGTACCGGATATACCCCCATCCTGATATATTCCTTGATATAGTGAAACCATCAAGTTCTTCTTCTACCACATTGCAGTAAGCATGCTGATC
This sequence comes from Nicotiana tabacum, assembly GCF_000715075.1. Classification (NCBI taxonomy): domain Eukaryota; kingdom Viridiplantae; phylum Streptophyta; class Magnoliopsida; order Solanales; family Solanaceae; genus Nicotiana; species Nicotiana tabacum. Next base: position 41,930,599 of record NC_134082.1, read on the forward strand.
GTGGACCTGAATATGCAACGGGTCAACATAGGCATTTTCTGGATGGTGTATGATTGACGCCAAGGTAGCTAAAGCATCAGCAACCTCATTATGGATCCTTGGAATATGCCTGAACTCTACTGACCGAAATCGTTGACAAAGATCATGTAAACATTGTCGGTACGGTATAAGTTTTAAATCACATGTCTCTCATTCTCCCTGAATATAGTGCACCAGAAGGTCCGAGTCCCCCAAGAACAAGACTTACTATACACCCATGTCTATAGCCAACCTCAAACCTAGGATACATGCCTCATACTCAGCCATCTTGTTAGTACAGTAGAAATAAAGTTGAGCCGTAACAGGGTAGCTATTTCAGAAATAAGTACTGCTCTTATCCCAATGCCTTTCATGTTAGCAGCCCCATCGAAGAAAAGTTTCCATCCTGGCTTTTCAACCTGTTCCACCTCACCAATGTGCATCACCTCTTCATCAGGGAAGTAAGTTTTCAAAGGTTCATATTCTTCATCCACCGGGTTCTCGGCCAAATGGTCCGCCAATGCTTATGCTTTCATCGCAGTTCGAGTCATATAGACGATGTCAAATTTTCTTAGTAAGATATGCCATATGCGAGCCTCCCTGTGGGCATAGGCTTCTGAAAGATATACTTCAACGGATCCAAGCGAGAGATGAGGTAAGTAGTGTAAGATGACAAATAATGTTTCAACTTCTGTGCTACCCAAGTTAGGGCACAACATGTCCTCTAGAGGTGAGTGTAATTAACCTCATAAGATGTGAACTTTTTGCTGAGATAATATATGGGCTGCTCCTTCCTGTCGGTGATGTCATACTGGCCCAATACGCACCTGAATGTATTGTCCAAAACCGTCAAATACAGAATCAAAGGTCTCCCATGTTCTGGCAGGACCAACACAGGTGGGTTTGACAAGTACCCCTTTATCTTATCAAATGCTTCTTGACAGTCATCTGTCCACCTAACCGCAGCATCCTTCTTCAACAGCTTGAAGATAGGCTCACAAGTCATCGTAAGCTGAGCAATAAACCTGCTAATGTAATTCAACCTCCCCAACAGACTCATCACCTCAGTCTTATTCCTCGGGGGTGGCAACTCTTGGATAGCTTTGATCTTTGACGGGTCCAATTCAATACCTCGACGGCTGACTATGAATCCCAACAATTTTCCAGATGCCACACCAAATGCGCATTTTGCAGGACTGAGCTTAAGATTATACCTGCAGAGCCTTTGGAAGAACTTCCTTAGATCTCTGACGTGGTCAGACTACTTTTTGGACTATATGATCACATCGTCCACATAAACCTCGATCTCCCTGTGTATCATGTCATGAAATATGGTCATCATAGCCCTCATGTAAGTTGCCCCAGCATTTTTCAAACCGAATGGCATGACCCAATAACAGCATGTACCCCATGGTGTAATGAATTTCGTCTTTTCTGCATCTTCCTCATCCATTAGGATCTGATGATAGCCCGCATAACAATCCACAAAAGACCCAATCTCATGTTTGGCGCAATTGTCAATCAGAATGTGGATATTTGGTAGTGGGAAGTTGTCCTTGGGACTTGCCTTGTTGAGATCACGGTAATCAACACACACCTTGGTCTTGCCATCCTTCTTTGGCACAGGTACTACGTTGGCTAACCAAGTGGGATACCGAGTGACCCAAATGACCTTTGCCTCAAACTGCTTTGTGACCTCTTCTTTAATCTTTACACTCATGTCTATTTTGAACTTCCTCAACTTCTGCTTGATAGAAGGGAATGCCGGGTCAGTGGGCAATATGTGAACCACCAAGTCAATGCTTAAACCCGACATGTCGTCATATGACCATGCCAAGACGTCTTTGTACTCAAGTAACACTTTAATTATCTCCTTCCTGAGTTCAGGTTCAAGATGGACACTTATCTTAGTTTCTCTGATATTATCTGGGTCCCCTAAATTGATTGCTTCTGTATCACTCAGGTTAGGCTTGGGTTTTTCTTCAAAATGGCTTAATTCTTTACTAATCTCTTCAAAGGCCTCATCCTCATCATATTCCGATTCATCATCACACTCTATTTCTTGAACTTCTATTTCAGAATTAGATTAACTTTTAAGAATGGGCCGAAGATTCCTCATGCATGTCATGCTATTGAAACCAGCATAAAAAGAACTGTACAAGGAAGAAAAGAAAACAAAAATAAAACTATCATGAATGAGGAAAAAGGGAAATTGCATTTCATTAAAATTAAAAGATAACAAGGTTTATACATCCAAACGGACGGAACATAGAATCTGAATTACAACCCTGGAATAATCCAGATAAACTGAAAGAAAATCAAAGCAAACTACCAAAACTCCTTCCTGGTGGGGAGAGGAGTAGCTTCCCAATTGTTAATCTTTGCATTGGGCCCAACAAATTGCACATCCGCCTTGCTAGAACCCTCTCCAGCTTCCACCATGTTCACATCATCGAATAACTTCTCGAGCCTTTCAATCAACTCTTTATCAGGACCAACCACAGAACTGGGAACTGTTGTTATTGGGCGTTTCTTGGTGCCAGGCCTGACAAATGATCTGGAGAGCCATAGGATGGGCTTTGGGAGGACCCAAGCCCTCTGTTTCGACTTTCTGGCTCTTTTCACGTCCACAACTGTGGGCTTGAACCTCAAACAAAATGTATCCAAGTTTTTGGGGAGAGACACCGGTTGTACGATACCTTGCAGAGATGCATCCAAACCCTTACCCGGTACAAAACCATTTTTCAACATTTCAACGACTACCATGACTGATGTAACAGCTACCCTCGGAGTTGGAACACACTTCCCTTCTGGAATTTTTTGTACCAATACCGTGTCAAAAACCTGATAAACTCATGGCCCCTTATCGTCTTCAAACTCTATGAACGGAATAATGGCATCACTGGGAACACACAAATTATCTTCGCCGAGCACAACAATTTCCTGTCTATCCCATTCAAACTTGACCATTTGATGCAGAGTAGACGGGACTGGTTTGGCAGCATGAATCCAGGGTCAACCCAACAGCAGATTGTAAGAAACATCCACATCGAGCACCTGGAACTTCATGGTAAATTCAACTGGCCCTATTGTAAGCTCAAGCACTATGTCCCTGACTGAATCTTTCCCTCCACCGTCGAATCCCCGAATGCAGATACTGTTCTTGTGAATTCTTTCATTATCCACCTTCAACTTGTTCAGAGTGGAAAGAGGGCAAATGTTCGCACTAGAACCATTGTCGACCAGTACCCAAGTAACCACAGAATCTTCGCATTTCACCATAAGATAGAGGGCTCTATTGTGCTTAGTACCCTCCACGGGCAACTCATCATCAGAAAAAATGACTCTGTTTACCTCAAATATCTTGTTAGCTATATTTTCCAAATAGTTTACTGAGATTTTGTCATGAACGTGGGCCTTATTCAGGATCTTCATCAAAGCCCGATGATGCTCATCTGAATGGATCAATAATGACAATAGTGAAATCTGAGCCGGTGTCTTCCTAAACTGCTCCACAATGGAATAGTCCTGCAGTTTCATCTTTCTCAAGAATTCTTGTGCTTATTCCTTGGTCACAGCTTTCTTTACTAGCATCGGGTTATCTTTGGAGATCTTAGCTTTTCTCAACTCTTCGGGGCAAAGCATCTCCCCGATCGAGTCAAACCACGGGTCTCACAAACTTCTTCTTTAACCTTTTTCCCCTTGTAAGTCACTGTCACTCGTTCATAATTCCATGGAATCGCCTGGCTGTTGACTATCGGTAATTGAGTTACCAGCTTGATAATGACAGGATCTGTGCGGGCAGCCTCCACAATTAGAACAGGCTTGTTCGCCACTCCTGGCACAACCACTTTTACTCTTTCTTGTTTTACTGCCACATCACTTGGGGTCCCCTTATTGACTACTGCAGATGGTTGATTGTTTGCCCCGCTCAACCTGATCACTGATTTATCACTTGTTGGCATTTCAACCGGCCTGACTTTACTGGATCGAATCATCATGATAGTCTGTTAAGGCATCTTAGGCTCCCTTCCTCTATGCACTATCTCGATCATATTTGTCTCATGATAGGCTGGCAACGGATTCTGGTTGATATTGGGCACCTCCGGAGCTTAGAACTCAATCCAATTAGTATCGTTGAGCTCTTGAATAGCTGTTTTCAATTGCCAGCATTTCTCTGTGTCGTGCCCCGGAGCACCAGAACAATATTCGCAATTCACAGAGTGATCAAGATTCCTTGGGGGAGGATTTGGCAGTTTTGGCTCGATCGGACTCAACATACACAATTGTCTCAACCTGTGGAACAAACTGGTATAGGATTCTCCCAATTGAGTGAAGGTTTTCTTCTTTTGCAAACTCTCATTCTTAAAAGCTTGGTTGGGCCGGAAACCTGATCCAGGAGGGTTTCGGTAGGCTCTTGGGGGTGGATAGGCATTTTTTGGAGCTGAGTAGGTATTCTGTGGGGTTGGAGTACGCCATTAAGCGTGGTCCAGAGGTTGGCTGTATGTTTGGGCATGGTGGACAAAAAAATGGGGGTCTGGCGGTGAGTAGTAGTGTTGGGGTGGATTATACGGGGTATGGGGGTAGGTTTGGTGGTGGGGACGAGGCTGATGATAGTGGTGAGGTGAACCTCTGGGCCCAAACCAAGCTCCTAACTCAACTGTTGCGACATCCTCTTTCTTCTTCTTTCCAATTACTCATCACTCCCCCAGTTCCGCTTAGAATGGCCTGAGTGGTTGCCTTAATAGCCAAATAACTCATGATTTTGTTTGTCTTGAGCCCTTCTTCTACCATACCGCCCATCTTTACCACTTCATTGAAGGACTTGCCTATAGCTGATACCAGATGACCATAATAAGTAGGTTCTAAGGCATGCAGAAAATAATCCACCATTTCACTTTCTTTCATTGGAGGGTCAACCCTTGCTGCCTATTCTCTCCACCTAAAACCATACTCCATGAAACATTCATTGTGCTATTTCTCAAGTTTCGTCAAAGACAGACAATCTAGAATAATCTCGAGATTGTACTGGAAGTGACAAGCAAATGCCTGGGCTAGATCATCCCATGTGTACCATCTTCTGTGATCTTGCCGAGTGTACCACTCCAGCACCGAACCACTCAGACTTTGACTGAAATATGCCATTAGCAACTCGTCTTTCCCACCAGCTCCCCTTATTTTGCTACAAAAACCTCTCAAATGTGCCACTGGATCATCGTGCCCATCATACAAGTCAAACTTGGGCATCTTAAACCCTGCCAGCAATTGCACATCTGGAAATAGACATAGATCTTTGTAAGCCACATTTACTTGACCTCCCAACCCCCGCATGTATCTGAATGACTGTTCCAGGCTTTTAACTTTCCTGAACATCTCCTCCTATTCGAGATTTTTAGATGGTTTTTCGGTTTCTCCGGGGAGGTCAAAATAAGGAGTGTAGGAATAGGGTTCTGGAACCTTGAAATTAGGATCCGAGAGGTAATACTGGTTGTCGTGAGTCTGGAATAGAGGCTCACTGGAGGATCGATGTAATGCAGCAGGTGGGGGTGCCACAAAAATAAGAGTGACTGGTGGAGGAGGGTACGGGACTTGTTTGGGTGGTGGAGCTTGTGATGTATGGGAAGTGGTGTCGTGGCATTTATGGTAGAGGGGAAAGGCCGGAGATGAGTTCACATTGGGAGGTTCCTAGGGCTGAGCCAATGGCGAGATAAAAGCAGGGTTGGCGGGATAAACTGGCGGTGGGTGCCCTTTTGCCCATGCTTGGTACATTTCAACCATCTGCTGCTTCAGCTTATACAACTCATCTTTCATATTAACCTCCGATTCCTCTACCTCTTTTGACGGATAGACAATACTTGCCTCAAGTTCGTAGTTGGCCATGTTCAGCTTGTTTTTGGCCCGGGTGTTGTAGAGTGAGTTGCCAGCATGCCAATCAAACTATCCACCTACCTGAACTGGAATTTCATCAAAATAAACTTGTTAGCGATTAGGGCTTTAACATATAGGCAACCACACATTTGAGCAGTGAATGCACCTAAGCAGTTAACCGTTTTTATTATGCATGTGATCGGTTGCTTGCGTCATCCCGGCTTTTCCTTATTTCCATTTGCAACTTCTCTTTTCTCTTTTTTTTTTCATTCTTGCCTTTCCTTGCTTGATCTCTCTTTGTTTTTATTCTCTCATGTATCTTTCTTGTTTTTCCATTGTTTCCTTCTCACTATTTCTTATTTTCTTTCTCTTTTCCTTTTCCCCTTCCTTTTTTTTCATTTGGTTACAGTCGAATCCTATGGAGATTGTCTACGTATCATGACCCCGCATAAATCAGACCAAGCGTAATTCTGAGGATAAATGTAAAAATAAGTAATAAAATATTTTGGAATTTTCAAATTTATATATATATATATATATATAAAGAAAATGCTTTGATTACAACGACTCAAAAACTAACAGACTCAAAAAGAAACTAACAGACTTTGATGAAAAGATGAAAATACAGACTTAAAAGCAAACTAACAGACTCCAACAAAAGATGAAAACACAGACTCGAAAACGGACTAACAGACTCCAATGAAAATTATGAATACATCAATGCCTCAACTGCTCCTGGAGCCCGCGGGACATCATTTGGTCTCGCCACGGGCCTACGCGCTAACTCCCCTTGGATGTGGTAGAGATCTTCCATTATCTGGCGGACAAAGGTCATCACAGTGGCAAAGAACATGGATCTAGTCATATCCTCACAACTACTGCACTTCATCACGATGTAGTCGGCGATCCTTCTGACTCTCTCTCTTATGACACCCTTTTCTTGCAACAAATGCCCAATCTGCTAGGCCCTCGCTTCCAAAGTTTGTTCGGCTACTTGATTCTGTTCTTGGAGTTGTTGCAGGTCTCTTTCTAACTATGTCATTGCTGTATAACAGTATTCTCTTTCAGCCTTAAAGTCTTTCGCCTGCTTGATCATTTTGTTTTCAACGGTGATGACCCTTTTCTTCAACCCTGCAACCTCATTGTTGTATTTCTCTTTTAACTGTTTAACCAGGCGCGCTCGTTCTTCCATATTCTTAGCCAATTTTGTTCGAGCCCTGGCTAGTTCACCCTCTGCTTTGTTCAAATCAAAACCATACTCATCCACCTTCTGCCCAAGGTTCTTTATAAGCTTTTCATCCTTTGCACTTCTGGCGGGATTTTCAGCTGCTGTTTTCATTTCTCGAATCTGGGCTAGAAGGACCTCATTTTCCTTGGCTATCTTTTTCTTTTCACCTTCATCCACCGCGGCTTGCACCCATTCTCAAATTGGAGATCCCTGACTTGCTTTTTTAGCTTTCCTATTGTGGCTATGTACTCATTCTCCTTGGTCGACCAAGCCCGCTGTTCTTGCAACGCCTCAACGAATTCCTGAATGTAAGGCTTTTTGGCTGGTCTTTTAGGTTCAGCCCTTGTGGTGTTCTTCTTTCCATACTAGGCAAGATAGGCGGGTGAGACCTCGCCTCTAGATAGGTCACGCACTCAAGTGTTCGCTGTCAAATACTGGCACTCGTTCCAAAGAGAATGAACTATTTCTTCATGAAATTGGCCATCGGAGCTAACCTCGACCGCATAAACACTAAGATCTTCATCTGGGTGTATCACCTGACACCTTCCCAACTGTCTCATCGCCCGATATGGAGCATAAGGCTGAATGCCTCGAATACCCATTAGGAGGAAGTAAGGGCTAATGGAGGGCATATACACAATTTCTTCAACAGGAAGCCAACCCAGTGTCCATTCTATTTGCCCTGCAGTGATGGAGCGCAGGTGGGAAACCCAATCTCCAAACCCTTCTGGTAACTTGAACCCTGAAATCCTTGTGTCGAACTCTTCAATGCAACTTTTCTCTGCGGACCCATAACTCATATACCAAGGGCGGTAACACAGGTGTTCGATCATCCACATTTGTAGTAGCAAATTGCATCCCTCAAAGAAATCCGCCCCAGCTTTACAAGGTGTGAGAGCTCGGTATATCTCAAATACTATCATAGGGGCAAGGGTTCTTTTGGTGTTGGTAATCAAGCCTTTGACGACTCCAGCCACCCGCAGATCGATATTCCCATCTTTCCGGGGAAACATCACGAGGTCTAAGAAAGCTACCATGAAAGCGAAACGCCTATGCTCATCCCATTTTGCTCGGTTCCCTTTGTTACAAACCCTGCTTTCCGGGTTGTTAAATCCTCCTACATGCCCGTACCTCTGGTATATAAAATGTAGAGTGGAAAAACCATCCTCCAACTCGGAGTACGGGACTCCCTTGCTTATTTTTAGCAAATCCATGAATTTGTGAGAGTTAACGACTCTTGGAACGATCAGATACTTATGCCTCAGACCTTCAGTACTTCCCATATAACCTGCTATCTCTTCCAAGGTGGGTGTGATTTCAAAATCTGAGAAATGCAAAACGTTGTGAGCTGGATCCAAAAACGTAACCAATGCCTTTATGATGTCTCCTCTAGGCCTTATCTTCAAAAACCCGGTGAGGCCTCCCAAATGTAGATTGACCTTATCTTGCTCTGATTTACCTAGATCCGCCCACCACATATACAACTCCAAAGGGATCTTGTTCATGACCGTTATTGGCAAACTTTGACTCGTGCTCATTCTGCACATTTATTAGGGTAAATAAGCAAAATCAAGACTCATTTGACTCAAAAACAAAGTTAACACTGTTTTTCTCTCTTTTCTTTTCAAATTTTCATTTCAAAATAAAACCCGATTTTGCAAATACGGCCGTTCAGCACTTCCGGGGAGAAGATTTTAAGGCTGTGCTTGCTAACCGGCCAAAATGTCAAAAAAGAGACCAAAGGTGGTTGTTCTTGCAAAAACAGCCTTCCGGCGTCCTTTTGGGGACATTCGACTATTTTCGACAAGAATGGCTTCACCTTACTTATTTGCAACAAAGTAAGAAAATTTTGATGCCTTTTGGGCTATTTTTGCAAAAAAGGAAGTTGGACCCGATGGGGGTTGCCTACGTATCCCACATCCGGTGAGAATCAAACTAGCGTAGTTCGGGCAATTTAAAACAAAAACCAACTTTTCTTCTTTTTTTTTCAAAACAAACAGAAATTTCTCCCTTTTTTTCAAAATTTCGGCAGAGTTTCAGTATATTTTGGGACATCGATTTTTCAAAAACAAGCAATTATCTCTCTTAACCCTCACATGATTTTCCTTCTCTCAACCTTTTCCCTATAATCCGGTCAACATGCAAATCCGAAGCAAATGAATGCACAAATAGCAAGTAGGATGCATCAGGATGGTGTTTTCATTTCGGGTATACCTGTCCTAGACAGACCCAACCCCTGTGTTGAGTCTCCAAAGTCAAATGCACATGATGCAGATAAGCGTTCCAACTAGGGATCCGACATGAGGCTGAATAATTCTAGGTTAAAAACCTGGGTGTACTGTTCTAGACCTGGCTTACTCGAGCGGACAACTCGAGCCGGGGGGGGGGGGGGGGGGTTGCATACCGGTAACCAAAAAATCATCCGGCTTTGCAACTTGTCCGAACCTCGTTCTATTTGGGATGTGACACTAACAGAAAGAAGTCACGACCAGCGTGCACTCCTCGAGAGAGAGAAGAGAGGGATTTTGTAGCAGTTTATATAAGTTCAGATAATATCAAAGCAGTAAAAGCAACATTTAGCACATTAGTCCCAAACATGTAATAAAATCAGATAATAAATAAAGCCAAATATAACAATTTATCAAAGCTCAAATTTTGAACCCTGAACTAGAGATTTTGGGTTCTTGTCCCTAGCAGAGTCACCAGAGCTGTCACACCTCCTTTTTACCTACACCCCGGAAGGGAGTATATAAAGGAGTTTTCTCCAATTTAAAGTGACAATCGAAACGGGATCATTTTTTATTAAAATTCAGAGTCGCCACTTGAGATAATTTATGGTGTCCCAAGTCACCGGTTCAAATCCCGAATCAAAGAAAGATTGACTCTGTTTTACAGTCCGCGAACACAGAAATCCGTGTAAGGAATTTTGTTAAACCGGAAGAAGGTGTTAGGCATTCCCGAGTTCCGTGGTTCTAGCATGGTCCCTCAACTGTTATAATTGGCTTATTATCTGATTTTAGTACATGCCGTAACCTATGGTTCAATTTTAACTTTTTAACCGCTTTTATTCATCTTTAGGAAGATTGAAATGTTTTTTAAAATATGTCTTGAACCACGTCACATAAATGCACTTGTAGTCCGCAACACATTTTATATAACATTGTTGAGATTTAGATTTTTGTCACATAAATGCACACCCGAGTTTAGGAAGGTAAATTATTAAAATAAAGCACCTAAAGAAACTACGAATTTGTAACTTTGCGAGGGCCATGAAAACTCGCTAAATGACACGCCTCGATTTCTAAGGATAAACAAGATTAATTAAACGAGAGCCATGCAATTGTCATTTTGTTTGACACGGCGCACCTCAATTTATTCGAGCCAAAAGGTTTGTTTTCTTCTAAGGCTTGGAAATGTAAAAAAAAAAAAGAATCATTTGGCCAGAACACATCAATTGATCGAACATATCCATATCATGACATCCAAGTTAGTTCCTGCATTAAGGAATTAGGCATCACCTCTACATGGGAATCACCATAATTTCAATCCAGGGGGTCAAATCTAGTAGCTAAATAATGAAGGAGCGTACTCTTCAAGAGATATAGTTTGCTGAACAGCTATTGAAAATGTATTTGAACCATTAACTACTAATTAGCTAAAAAATTTGTACGCACATTGCTCCTTCTGTAGCATAACATGATCTTACTGCCTTTACTAATGAGTAGTAGAAAATCACAAAGTAATCCTTAGTCCTAAAAAAAACCATTTACTCCTCAAGGCATTCAAATGGAAGCAGTACTTAGATCAGAGCTTGAATTATTAGAATAATTGATTCAAAAATTGGTAGCAAAAGCACCACATGGGCCAGTTAAGCATTGGCAGATGAACACCCAGAAACTGAAACAAATGCTTAAACCGGCGCAAAACGAAAGCAAATGAAAACTCATCTACAAAGAAGACAAGCTTACTCTCAAAGCAACAATAACTATGCCTAATCGCAAACACATTAGAATCAGCTAGTACATGAGATCCCCTAAATACATCCCGCTCTATTCAGATCGATCTCGTTTTCAAATGAACAAGCCCATCTCATACTCAAACAACAAAGGAAAAATCATTCTAATAGTGATTATCAACCAAATGACATTTATATGCAGATTTACTTCAACTCTATACATAAAAAATAGTTCAATATTAATTTAATCTTGCATCCACTAGTGCTAAACTTTTCAGAGAAAACAAAGGAATAATTATTGCAAATTTCAGTGTGATGGAACATATAACATCTATTACAGCATTTTTGAATCAAATTTCATACCCGAAAATCAATAAAAATCGGGAAAAAAAAAAAACAGAACACTGAAAGGACCCGATGTGTTGGAAATCTGCTAGAGCAGCAGCTAAACAACAGTTAACCAGACAAATCAACAAAAACAAGCAGAGAATAGAACTACACTAGCCTAAACCTGCTAACTGGCAGATTCAAACCAACATAAGCCTAAATGACAGCAACAACGAGGTACAAACTCAGAAATTCCAGCATACTCTATTATAACTTGGGAGTGTTTCCCTTTCTCCTTGATTCTTCTCTGATCTTCAACAAAAACAGAGGAGATTTCCCCCTTCCATATAGAAATGACGCCTCTCTCTCAAACACAGAAGATGGAGCTTGAAAGTTCAGATTTAGTGTTACAAAAATTGAAGATAGATATATTAAAAAAGAGAAAGCTTCTGTTTCTTGATTCTTTTTTTTTTTCATTTTTGATTTTTGGGTATGAAAATCACGACCTCTCTTCCCCTCACTGAAGCAAAAACACGCACACACAGACATGGGGAAGGGACGATACAGTAAGGAAAAGTATTCTGCTTCTTCATTTCAATTCCAAATTTTGCTTCAAAAATGGAGTCCAAGTTGAGATTGGTTTGAGTTCGTCCTTGTTCGTCGAGGTTCGGAGTTGCGGTTCGTGATTTCGAATCGAGTTTGACTAGTATTTCGGGCTTGTTCATAGCTTGTCCATGTAGCAACTGAGGAATTTGAATATATTGGAAAGCATTTCAGGTCCCTCTTTCTCTTCTTCTCTATTATTTGAGGTGATACTCTCGTGTGTTTGAATCAAAATATTTCAGGTTCATACTGTTTGGATGTGTATGTTAATAGCCTCTATTCTGACATTGTTTGTGTTACTGCTTCGAATTAGACTATAGTTGGTGCTGTATATTTTTGGGCATTTCAAGGACTTGTTTTCTATCGTTGTGTTTATACAAATTTTGAACGGGTTCGTACGTTGAGAAGAGTTGTTGATGTTCTGTGGGTGCATTGTCATTGCATATTGATATTTATTCTGGAAAAGTTTCATAAAGTGTGCTCGAGTTCAGCTGATTAAGAATGGGAAGAAGATAGCCGCTTTTGTAGCCAACGTTGGTTGTTTGAACTACATTGAAGAGAATGACGAGGTGTTCATTGATGGATTTGGTCGAAAAGGACATGCTGTGGGAGATATTCCTGGTGTTAGGTTCAAGGTTGTAAAAGTGTTGCACCTTTTTGAAGTTCGTTTGATATTAACAAACTTAATAGACCATCTCTGGCTGTATCTGTCGCCAGTTACAGAAAAGTTCCCAATATTAATCTCTCAATTTATAAGAGGTTTAGCATTCTTTTCTGGTAATGTGTATTTAGGGCATAAAATAGAGTGACAGTTGTACTGTACCATTGTTATATCGATCGGACCATACATTGATCCAAGAACTTCGGGTAAATCTGGACAAAGTAGACAAAAGAGAGTGTCGTATTGCTAGCGCAAAGTTTCTGCTTAAGGCAGTAAACCATGTGCGTTGGTTCGTCGGTTCGTGGTAGTTCTGCTTCGAGTTCAAGGATTGCGCCCGGTTCATATCTAATGAACGTCGAAAAGGTCCTCGTTCTCTTGAGGTTCAACTATTCAATCATCTACTTATTATATTCTAGCTGAATGCTAATCGCTTGTTTGGTGGTTTGGTTCTGTGATTTGTTTGGCTATTGTATCCGTTTTTGAGTTTGGTCATGTAGTTATCTACTCATATGCTATTCGAATTGGTTATAGCTGAATATAACTTTGTCACAGTATAGAAATTGGGTTGTTATTCATCAACTGAACCACGTCAAATTAGATTAAAGGGGTTCGGGTGCGCATTTATGTGACCCAAATCCAATTCTCAACAATGTTAGATGAAATATGTCGAGAGCCACGGGTGCATTTATGTGACGGGGTTCAAGACGTATTTTAAATGACGTTGCAATTTTCCTCAAGAATAATTAAATAAAGCGGTTAAAATTAAAATTGAACCATAGGCTAAAACGTGTACTAAAATCAGATAATTGAGCAAGTAATAATAGTTGAGCGACCATGCTAGAACCACGGAATCCGGGAATGCCTAACACCTTCTCTCGGTTTAACAGAATTCCTTACCCGGATTTTTGTGTTCGCGGACTGTAATACCGAGTCAATCTTTTCCTCAATTCGGGATTTGAACCGGTGACTTGGGACACCATAAAATTATCCCAAGTGGCGACTCTGAATTTAATATATAAATAATCTCGTTTCGATTGTCACTTTAAGTTGGAAAAACTCCCTTATATACTCCCCTTCCGGGGGTATAGGTAAAAAGGAGGTGTGACAACTCTTGCCTTAATGTTTCTTAGCAAGAGGCTTACACCTTTCAGTGCACACATGATCTGCTGAAGATCTCACATTTACTTATCATAAGCATGATACAAAGTCGAGTTCCTCTAATTCAACACTTACATGGCTATTTCTCTTATCGATCATCTTTCTGAACGTAGGCATTGTCTTATTAGTAATAAAAATAGATGTTTGGGACTTGAATTCTTTTAAATGATCTCTACCGCATGATCTAGAATAAGAAGAAAGAGTGACAGTCTTAAATGCTCTGTAGCCTCCGGCTTATAAGTGTGGTGCACGACACACCCACAAACAAGACTCTACTAGACACGGCTTGTAGACTCCCTAGGACAGAACTGCACTGATACCACTTTTGTCACGACCCAAACCGATGGGCCGCAACTGGCACCCGATACCTTACTCAACCGAGTACCAACGTAGCGTATCTTTCTTATTACATCATTATATACACGTGACATATGGGCCTAATAGGTCAACATAATCATTTATAAACTCAAAACATAGGCCGACAAGGCCGTACAATCTCTCACATACACGACATATGTCTACAAGCCTCTAAGAGTACATAAATGTCATAAAGGTCGGGACAGGGTCCCGCCTTACCAAACAATACACGTTTAAAGCATACTAACCAAACGAGCAACTCCGAAGCAAATGAAGTGCACCAACATCTTCTACTGAGCTGATAGCCTACTTGGAGGGCTCTCGACCTATCTATCAGAACCTGCGGGCATGAAACGCAGTGTCCTCAGGCAAAAGGGACGTCAGTACGAAAAATGTACTGAGTATATAAGGCAATATACTGAAAGCTGAAACTGAATTGATAATATAATAACTGCAAGTAACTGGAAGTTAAAGATAATCTGAAGATATGCTTACCTGCTGATACTGACTCAACTCTTTCAATATAGTAAGTAAAATAGTTGTCCGGCCTTATAAGGCTCGGTATATATATAATTGCTCTGTCGTATTAGGGTCGCTCATATGCACTCGGCCAAACCAACTGGGCTCGCTCATAGGCGCTCGACCACAGTAGGCTCGGTATATAACTTACCATCTGATCAGAGGTTGCCCAATAGGGGCCTGCTCATCGATTATAGCTCGATGGTAATGAAAATACTGTAATATTATATATATATAGGCTCTCTCCTCTCTTATATATATATATATATATATATATATATAAACTATCTGCTCTCTTGACTGGAAGAAGGAAATACTCAACAGAATATGAATTCCCCATAAGGAGAATATGGTAATTTACAAAACTAGAAAAATATATATAACTTGCGAGACTAGCAAAATATACGTAAATTTCGGGATGTGAATTTTTTTTTATGCTTCGTTATCAAACTTGTGTAATGACAAGATCATGACAAAATGAAGGAAGAGCTTAGCCTTAACATACCTGAGCCGATTCTCTTGAGAATTATTGCACCTGAATCTATTTTATTACTTCCTTAGATTTCTATTTTTTTAGGAGAAATCGGGGCCTCTTCTGCGCAAATAGGAGTATCAAGCTTCTACGAAATCACATTTTCCATAGAGGGATTCCTTATATCTTAAGATCGGTATAGAAGTTTGGTATTTGCCCCACTAATTAGGAGTAATGCAGTTAAGGATAATACCAATTATTCACATTTTGGAAG
Source organism: Nicotiana tabacum (assembly GCF_000715075.1). Taxonomy (NCBI): domain Eukaryota; kingdom Viridiplantae; phylum Streptophyta; class Magnoliopsida; order Solanales; family Solanaceae; genus Nicotiana; species Nicotiana tabacum. The sequence continues at coordinate 41,946,039 of NC_134082.1, forward strand.
CAACATAAAATGGTACTTCACATATGTTCGAAAATAGTTGGCAGCTAATGTCTTCATACACTTGCCTTCTTAATTGTCAGCTACCCTTAATTCTACTTCTCGTTTGTGTAAGCAAGGATGGAAGTATGAATACTGCGTTAGATTCTTTTAGTTCAATACTACATATGATATTTGCAATTACTGTTTTTTGAATCTGGCGGAGGAATAACAAGATACCATTATATTGTCAAATTGAGTGGGACCCACTTTGATGACTAATGGCACATAGTCTACTAATTTTTGTCACCTTTCAAGTATAATGTAAGAGTCACATTTTTAAGTTAGTGGGATTCCACGGCTTTATAGTTCAAACTTTGTTCAAATCCACATTAATTAGGTAATGTCTCATTACCCGATAATTAATTAATTACCCATAAAATTAAGAATTATTCTCACTTACCTAAAATATTACTTACTTTTCACATACCTTATACATCTTACTATTATGGTCAAGTGGTACCTTGTATGGTACTAGTCCATAATTACCGGGCAATTTAGCTCGGGCCGTATTTTGTCCCAAAATGCCAAACTTGGACAAAATTTATTTTTCTTTGACTTGCTCCCCCTTTCACCTTCACGAATTTACTAATAACCTACAATCCTTATAATCTCCAAATAATCTTTTCCTTGGACTGATGTCGATTACCTTACGACAAATTAAACGTAAAATATTGCAGGGTGCAACATCGTCGTAACTTATTACTGCGAAGCGTAATATCACCGTAATGTAATACTTCTGGGCATAACACTGTCGTAACTTAATAGTGCAGGACGTAACATCAATCGTAATATATTACTGCAGAGGGTAACATCATCGTAATATATTATCGCAGAGCATAACATCGACGTAATACTGTGGGGCGTAACATATAGGTTACATGCTTATTAGTTCAAACCATTCCTGCTTTAGTCTAGTAAATTAGAGTTGAGTTTGTTTCCCATTAATTATATGTTTCGACTTGCTTATATGTAGCCTGAAGCATAGTCTATTAATTTTAGAAATTTGTAATTAGTTTCGCCCCTGTTCATGTACAAGCATTTTGCAAAAGGACTTTCAAATGGAATTTGAGTTTTTTTCAGATCTGAGAATTTTCAGATTTAGCTTGACTCTTTACATCTTGTTCATTTTGGAAAAGTTCGAGTCAAAGGTGCTAGTCTGAATCAGAGAACGCATGAATTGTAACCAATGAATTTGCAATGTTAAAATGGTGAAATAATTTGTGTAAGAGTTGTTATCATATTAGGAATCAAATCTTCATTTTAGAATATACGTTGGCATTGAATGTGTCTTTGTATCTTGTTCCAATTCAAGATTTTCATAAAAAGAATGTTTCCACATCAAGTGTTAATGCATAATCGAATCTGGGCTGCTAAGTGTTGGCCCAGTTATGCCAATTTTCCTCATCATCATTTAGCTTTTCTCGACTTGGGCTTCGCGTTAAGCCCAGTTGTGTTGATGTGCTAGCCAAGAAATCATCGATTGGCAATGGGGTCCACTGTTGGCCCAAGCCCTAAAAATCGAATGTTTTGCTTTAGTTTAATGCAGGCCTTTAATTACTAGGCCAAGCTCGAACATTACCCTAAAATAATTAGGGTGCTTTAAGTCTTTGTTAATTGGTTAGATTCCTTTAATTAGTGAGGTGTGCCATATTAAATAACACCAATGGCTATGGCTCTCAAAACTAAGTTTAGAAATACCTTTAATAGAATAATTTGAGGTGTGCCATGTCAAATAAAATCTAATAACCCATGGCCCTCATTTAGTTAATTTTAACTCTTTAGAAATCGAGGTATGCCATTAGTTGAATTTCCATGGCCCTCGCAAACTTGAAAGTGCGTAGTTGCTTTAGGCGCGCTATTTAAATTAATTTTCTTAAACTCTGGTGTGCATTTCATGTGACCCAACTCCAATTCTCAACAACGTTAAATAAAATGTGTCGTAGATCGTGGGTGCATTTCATGTGGCGTGGTTCAAGGTGTGTTTTAAATAACGTTGAATTTTCCTAAAAATAATTAAAAGCGGTTTAATAAGTTAAAATATACTATAGGTTAAAACATGTATTAAAATCAGATAATAGGCCAATCGTAATAGTTTAAGCGACCGTTCAAGAACCACAGAACTCGGGAATGCCTAACACCTTCTCCCGGGTTAGCAGAATTCCTTGCTTAGAATTTCTGGTTTGCAGACTTCAAAAGGAAAGTCAAATTTTCCTTGATTTGGGATTTAAAATAAACCGGTGACTTGGGAAACCAATAAATATTCCAAGTGGCGACTCTGAGAAATTAAATAAAATAATCTCATTTCGAATATTGTCACTTAAAGTGGAGAAACTCCCTATATACCTTTCGGGTGTATAAAAAAGGAGGTGTGACAGCTCTGGCGACAGTGCTAGGAATCGAAACCCAGAACTTCGGTTCAGGGTTTAAAGAATTCGAGCTTAGAATAACTGTTATAGTTGGATTATTTTATCTAATTTTTACATGTTAAGCTTAATGTGCTAATTGCCACTTTTTACCGCTTTGATATTGGTTAGACTGTATATAAATTGCTATGAAACCCTGTTGCTTTTTACCGCTTTGATATGGGAAGTGTGCACTTCGTGTGACTTCTCTTCTGTTAGAGTCATATCTCAATTTTAGAACGAGGTTCGGACAAGTTGCAAAGCCAGTGAAGCTTCTATATTCCCGGTACGCTGCCCCCCCCCCCTCGGCTCGAGCTGTTGCTCGGGTAAGAGAGATAATTTCTAAGAGAGAGATAATTGCTTGTTTTTTGAAAAAACCAATGTCCAAAATTATACCGAAACTCTGCCAAAATTTTGAAAAAAGGGAAAAGAAAAAGAAAATCTTGTCTTTTTTAAAAATAGTTGGTTTTGTTTTTATTTTTGTCAAATCTTCCCGAATTACGCCAATTTGATTCTCACCGGATGTGGGATACGTAGGCAACCCCCATCGGGTCCAACTTTCCTTTTTGCAAAATTATCCCAAAAAGAACAAAAATATTTTATTGTAAATAAGTAAGGTGATGCCATTCTCGTTTAAAATAGTCGAATGTTCCCAAAAGGGCGCCGGAAGGCCGTTTATGCAAGAACAACAACCTTTGGTCGTTTTTTCAAGGTTTTTGGCCGGTTAGCAAATACAGCCTTAAAATCTTCTTCCCCGAAGTGCTGAAAGGCCGTATTTGCAAAGCCGGATTTTTTATGAAAATTTTGAAGAAATAAAAAAGAAGTGATAACTTTTTCTTGAGTCAAAATGAGTCATAATCTTTTTTTTAATTAAATCACCCTAATAAATGTGCAGGATGAGCACAGATGAAAATGAACCCTTCGCAACTCTTAAAGAGATCCCCTTACAGCTCCACATGTGGTGGAACGACTTGGGAAAAGTCAGTCGAGGAACCGTGGTAAAAGTTTTGGGTGGTCTTGTCGGGCTTTTGAACATCACGCCAAGATTGGACGTGATTGAAGCCTTGATACGTTTTTGGGAAATTGCGGGTTACGCGGGACTTAACAGAAACCTTAGAAGTCGGTACCCGATGTCACCAAGAATAGTATCTCCTCACAAGTTTCTGGATATGTTGAGTATTAGCTGGGATATTCAGGACGGAAATTTATCTGAAGGGTTTTGCACTTTCCATTTCTTATACCAACGCTATGGCAATCCCCTAGGTTTTGAAGCACTGAATACTTGCCTGATCCATGCCGGAAATAAAGATAAATAGGAGACAAGGCGGGGGTTGGTTTTTATAGTAGCATTCTTGGGTGTTATAATCTGTCTGCGAAAAGACGGCAACATAGAATTGGGCCTCGTGGGAATGGTTGATGTCGCAATCAAGAAAGCTAACGACACCCTGGTTCCCCTGATTTTGTCTGAGATTTACCGAGCTTTGACCATCTGTTGAGAAGGGGAAAAATTCTTCCAAGGCTGTAACCTACTACTACAACTGTGGATACAGGAACATCTCTGCCACCGTGTCGGGTATATGAACTACGGCATACCCCGTTTGGATTGCATCGAAGAATTTGAAAGGCAAGTGGTGAGTGTTGAATTTCCAGAGGGTACCGAGGCTTGGTTTGCACACTTGAGTTCTTTAACTTCTGATAAAATTGAGTGGGCATTAGGATGGCTCTTTGCCACCGAAGTCGTATACATGTCAGCCGAAGTGTGTTATCTCCTCCTGATGGGTATCCGGAGCATTCAGCCCTATGCTCATCACAGGGTTTTGCGCCAACTGGGCAGGTTTCAAACCGTTCCCCATGACGAAGATTTGAGTGGATATGTCGTCAAATTGGGCCCAAAGGCTGTATTTCCAGAAGGAAGAGTTCGCCAAGTTTGGAATGAGTGCAGATTTCTCGAACCTAAGACTATGGTGCGGGATCTAGCTAAAGGTGAGGTAGACCCCAGTTACATGATTTGGTTCGGTAAAAGGTTTCAGATCCCCCGAGAGCCCGAGAGACCTGCTAAGAGACCGCATGTCCAATAATTCACTAATGACTCACGGGAGCAGTGGGACTGGTTGGCAAAAGAAGAAATCTATAGGGCCAAGATAAGTAAATTATAGGGACAAATCAGGGACCTCAAATTTGGCAATAGTATCCAAGCAGCCGTAGATGAGGGGAAAAGAAGAAACTAACTCAGGAGAACGAAGCCCTCAAAGCTCAAATCTAGAAAATGAGAATATCTGCTAGAAACCCGGAAAGAAGCCGAGCAGATGAAAGGCTTATAAGCAGTATGAGAAAGAAAGTACTTGAGTGTCAAGACGACCTAGAAAAATCTGAGGCCAGTCTAGCAAAAGTCCGAGCACAATTGGTAAAGAATGTAGAAGGGCGGGCAGAGTTTGTGCGACAAATGAAATGAAAATATGAGGGGGCAATCACTAATCTAAAGAGAAAGCTAACCACCCTTGAAAATGAGGCGGACAAACAGGCTAGGAACTTTAAAGCCGATAGGGAAAATTGTTATGCTTTGATGGCCCATATGGAGGAAGATATGCAACAATTGCAGAATCAAAGCCATCATGACTCTCGGGTGCTAGAAGCTCGAAATCAGCAAATTGGGCGCCTGCTTTAGGAAAATGGTATTATCGGAGAGAGAGTTAGAGCCATTGCCGACTATATCATCATGAAATGCCACGCTTGTGAGGACATGACTCAGACCACTTTCTTCGTTGCAGTAATGACATTTGTCCGCCAGATAATGAGCGATTTGGAGCAGCTATGTACCCATGATTTTTCATTTATCGAGTCTGTATTTCAGTTTTTAGTTTAGAATTTATTTTTGAGTCTATTTATAGTTTTAAAATTCCAAGAAATTGAGTAGTTTGAAGTCTTTTGTAATAGAAAGGTTTAGGAGTTTTTATTAATGAAAATTGAAAATTCCCCAAAAAAAAAATTTTTATTTATTTTTTGCATTTATTTTCTTGACCTACGTAATGATCTGATTCACGCGGCATCGTGATACGTAGGCAATCCTAATCGGATCCGGTCATGGTTTTTGTAAATAACTCAAATAAGAGAGGGATGTGAAAGGAAAGAACCGAAAGAAAACCGAAAACAAAAAAAAAGCCAAAGAAAAATGGAAAAAGGGCAAGGAAAGAGATGGAAGAAAAGAGCGGAAAATAGGAATAGAAGCACAAAAAGCCAAAGTGGAAGAAAAGACAATTGGGGAAAAGTAAGCAAAGCCGAGATGAAACATGCAACTGTGGCGAAACATGTAGAAACACATTTAACTGTATAGGTGCATCACACCCCCAAGATGCGATTACCTATGTGATAACTGCTCCAAACTGACCTGTTTGTTGTCTACTGTTAAGTCCAGGTTCTATAGTAAGGTGGTTGATTTTGTGGTAGTCTGGCTTCACATCCATACTTCACGAGGTCAAAAGAAAGTGTTGAAATGTCTTCGGAAATTCCTCTGCCAACAGTTCCTATTCCGGAGGATAGTTCGATCTCATCCATTCCATCTTTTGAGTCAGCAACTGCTGAGGAAAATAGGATTTTGCATCTACGCATGATAGAAATGTGGGACGCCTGGGCAAATGGAAAAGAACCACCAAGTGCAATACCCGGATTCCCTGAGTTGTTTCTTAGGGCAGGTGGGACCTCCAATATCCCCATAAGTTATACAAATACCCCACTGGGATATCCTACCATTACAGACCACTTTGCTGGAACACATTCTGAGGCCCGCCCCTAGGTGTTAACTTCAGGTGCGACTTCAAATATATTCACCATGCCACATTGTTCTTCCACAACACAACCTACTTTACCCAGGCCTAGCTTCGATCCATCTTCCTTTACATTTCAAGCACCATCTTTCCCAATGGAACCAACCCAGTTTACTGCCAATGCTTACCCTCAGCTGTCTCGATACGAGTTTATTGCAGGGCAGGAGAAAATCGCAAAAACCCCTGAACAAGAGGAGATTACCAAAAAGATGAGAAGCATGGAGCAAAGTCTCAAAAATATACAGGGTTTGAGTGGGCAAAAGAGCGTATCTTACGCTGACCTGTGCATGTTCCCACACGTACATCTACCCTTGGGTTTTAAAACCCCGAAGTTTGAAAAATATGATGGGCATGGGGATCCCATTGCCTCCCAAAAAAGGTACTGCAACCAACTGCGGAGAGCGGGTAGAAAAGAAGAACTTCTCATGGCCTACTTTAGAGAGAGTTTGGTCGGCATTGCTTCGGAATGGTATATGGATCAGGATATATCTCGCTAGCATATCTAGGATGACCTGGCTCGGGACTTTGTCAGGCAGTTTCAATATAACATCGACATTTTCCCTGATAGGAATTCATTGTCAAATCTAAAGAAGAAGTCCTCGGAGAGCTTCCGAGAGTATGCTGTCAAATGGCGCGAACAAGCGGCCAGAGTCAAACCTCCAATGGACGAAACAGAGATGGTCAGTGTCTTCCTTCAAGTCCAAGAGGCTTATTATTATCAAAACATGATGTCTGCAATGGGTAAGCTGTTTACCGAAGCCATCAAAATCGGTGAAATGGTTGAAAATGGGTTGAAAACAGGGCGAATCTTGAGTCAGTCTACTATAAGGGCTACCTCCCAAGCAATCCAAGGTGGGTCTAGAGGAGTAGCGAACCGAAAGAAGAAGGAAGAAATAGCAATGTCAACTTCAAGTGCAAGAAAACCCCGTCCACCCAGACCTCTTTTCTCTGAAAGAACCCCACAACATTACTATCCCCACCAAGATGTGGTTTATGTTATGGTTCCTCACCCATACGCACTGATGAATGCCTAACCTTACGTCAGGCCACAACAACAATTCAATCAGAACCGAGCTCCATTTCCCAGAAATCAACTTCCTTAGCAAGATCACTATAATCCCTAACCTCTACAGAACAACTTTCGTACCCGGGAACCACCCAAGATACCAAACTTCACATCCATTGGTGAGTATTATTCCAGCCTGTTCCCCAAACTTGTCCAAATGGGTTTGTTGCATCCTGTACCCTAAACCAAGCAGAACCCAGCATCGCCCACTTACAGAGCTGGTACTCAATGTGCCTACCATTCAGGGGCAGAAGGGCATGATACAGATGACTGTTGGACTCTGAAGAGGGCTATGGAAAATTTGATAAAACAAAAGAGAATAGTGCTAAAGGACGAAGGCGTTCCTAATGTAACCAACAATCCATTACCGGCTCACAACAACGGGCCGGTTATTGGAATAATCTGTGAAGATATAGAATTTGATCCAGCTCTAAAAGCCATCATTGCTATAGCCGATGTTGAAAAGAAGCCAAAAGCTGTCGTGAAACAATACAAGGGGGAGAAAAAAGAGCAAACCTACCCCCGCAGAATACAAAAAAGAAAGTGGAAGCTGAAACTATGGAAGCACCCTTCAAAGATATCGTTCTCTATGTTCCTCAAGGCCATAAGAAAGAACAAATGTCATTGAGTCCTCCTAGAAGGTTTGAGCTAAACAAGGGAGCTAAAATGTATGTTCCCAAAGAGACCTACGTGGTACGGGGGCCGATAACTCCACCAAGGCTGAATGAGCCTGTGGTTATTGGCCGCGCACCGCAAAAGCCCATGACAGATCCCACTGCCATTCTATGGAACTATAACAAAGCGGTAGTAACTTACAAAGGCAGAGAGATCTCAGGAGAAGTTAAGGACAATAACCCGGATGAGAAGTACCTCAATCTGGAGGAAGTGAATTATTCCATAGAGAAGCGTTTCCCACCTAAGAAGCCAGTGAGTGTTGAAGAAGCAGAAGCGTTCTTCCAGAAAATGGAAATGGCAGACTACGTGATAATTGACCAGCTCCAAAAGTCCCCTCCCCAAGTCTCATTGTTGTCTTTGCTAATGAATTAAACTGAACATCAAAAAGTGTTGATCAAAACTATTAATGAAGCATATATACCCATTGAAATCACTGTAGAATAGCTGGAGAGGATGGTGGAGAGGTTTTTTGTAGTCAATCAAATGTCTTTCAGCAAGAATGATTTTCCCCTAGAAGTGACCGCACACAACAAAGCCCTTCACCTGACAGTTAAATGCGAAGGGTATTATGTGAAACAGGTCATGCTAGATGGTGGTTCTGGGGTAGATATTTGCCCTCTATCAACTCTGCAATGCATGGAAATTAGTACTGAGAGAATCAGACCCAACAACATCTGTATGCATGCTTTTGATGGCATAAAGAGAGATACAATAGGCGAGATTGATTTGATTCTGACTATTGGCCCGGTGGACTTTGAGGTGACCTTTCAGGTCTTGGACATGGATACTTCCTATAAATTCCTCTTAGGAAGGTCGTGGATTCACACAGAAGGGGCTGTGCCTTATACTCTCTACCAAATAGTAAAATTCGAACATGAAGATCAGGAGATTGTTGTTCACGGGGAAGATGAGCAATCGATTTACCAGGACCTGTCAGCCCCTTGTCTTGAAGCTAGAGAAGGAAGTGAACATATAGTCTATCAGGCTTTCAAGATTGTGGTTGTGGACCAATGTGAAGAAGGAAACCCTTGCCCCCAACCCATTCTTTCAAATGCATCGATTATGGTTACAAACCCGGGAAGGGGCTTGGGAAGTCATTGCAAGGAATTGTCGAACCTATCACTCTGGCTGCTAGTGAGAAGTTCTTTGGGGTAGGTTTCCAACCCACATCAGCTGATGGAAAATGGGAGGATGAAAGAAAGAACAATGGTTGGGTTCTGCCTCAGCCGATTCCGCATCTTTATAGGACATTTGTCAAGCCTAAGTACAATGAGGAAGATGAAGATGAGGCCTTTACGGCCGAGGAAATTGAATAAATTTGTGGGGCTATGAGTCAGATGCTGTATAAAACCCACATGGTCCAACCAGTGGAAGGCTCAAGCACCGCTGATGTGCTATACATGGGACCCAGTGCCAAACTGCAAAATTGGAAGGCTACTCTGTTCCCAATCAGGCGGGAATCCTGGTAGTCCAGTCGTGCCACTTTTTCTGCATCACAAGTTATTTCAGGGTGTAACTCAGATGTTTTCTTTAGTTTCCTGTCTTTAATTCTCGATGTAAACCCTATTATCTTCAAATTCCAAGAAATCAAATCAATATTTCATCGTTTATCTTTCTTTATTCTTTCTGATTTTTGTTATTTTCTCTTTTATTTTTTCTTTCAGTTCTAATAATGCGACTTTAAATAACATGACATGCTTGCAGATTTCATGCCCAGATCCAAACACGCTATCTAACTGTGAAATAATGAACCAAGAACCGGAATATGATGAAGAAGAGGCTTTTAAGGAAATAAATCGAGAATTGGAACAATTTGAGAATAAACCTAAGCCGAACTTAGATGATACTGAGCCGGTTAACCTGGGTAGTTCTGAAGAAGTTAGGGAAACCAAGCTAAGCATTCACACAGATGAAAAAACTTGGGACACGTTGATTCAACACTTGTTTGAATTCAAAGATGTATTTGCTTGGTCATACGATGACATGCCAGGACTGAGTGTTGATTTGGTGGTTCATAAGTTGCCAACTTACCCCGATTGTTCCCCTGTCCAGCAAAAGCAAAGAAAGTTTAAAACCGATATCAGTGACAAGATTAAAGAAGAGGTCACAAAACAGTTGAAAGAGGGGGTGATCCGAGTGGTTCGATACACTACATAGTTAGCCAATGTAGTTCCAGTGCCAAAGAAAGACGGGAAAACCCGAGTGTGTGTGGATTACAGAGATTTGAACAAAGCAAGTACTAAGGATAATTTCCCTTTGTCGAACATCCACATCTTTGTTGATAACTGCGCCAAACATGAGATACAGTCCTTCATGGATTGTTACGTAGGATATCACTAGGTGTTGATGGATGAAGAGGATGCAGAAAAGACAGTTTTTACCATACCCTGGAGCACATACTGTTATAGAGTCATGCCTTTTGGTCTGAAGAATTCCAGGACAACTTACATGAGAGCCATGACTACCATTTTTCATGACATGATGCACCAAGAGATAGAGGTGTATGTGGATGACGTGATCATCAAGTCCAGGACCCAGGATGACCATGTTCGGGATTTGAGAAAATTCTTTGAGCGGCTGCGTAAATATGATCTGAAGATAAGCCCAGCCAAATGTGCATTTAGGGTTCCATCTGGCAAACTTTTGGGATTCATAGTCAGTCGAAGGGGCATCGAGCTGGACCCAACAAAGATAAAGTCCATTCGAGATTTGCCTCCTCCAAGAACTAAGAAAGATGTTATGAGCTTGTTGGGAAGATTGAACTACATCAGCCGATTCATTGCTTAGTTGACGTCTACATGTGAACCAATTTTCAAGTTGTGAAAGAAAGATGCAGCAATCAAATAGACAGACGAGTGCCAAGAAGCTTTTGACAAAATCAAAGAATATTTGTCGAACTCGCCAGTTTTGGTCCCACCTGAACCAGGAAGACCTCTGTTCCTATATTTGACAGTCTTAGAAAACTCCTTTGGTTGTGTCCTCGGACAACATGACGTAACCGGGAGGAAAGAGCAGGCTATCTACTATTTGAGTAAAAAGTTCACAAGCTACGAGGCTAAATATACTCTGTTGGAAAGGACTTGTTGTGCTCTGACCTGGGTAGCTCAAAAGCTGAGGCATTACTTGTTGGCCTACACCACTTATCTCATCACCAGGTTGGACCCTTTAAAGTATATATTCCAGAAACCAATGCCTACAGGAAGGTTAGCAAAGTGGCAGATCCTACTCACTAAATTTGACATAGTCTACGTCACTCGCATGACAATGAAAGCCCAGGTGTTAGCAGATCACCTGGCAGAAAACCAGTTGATGATTAATACCAACCTTTGAGCACCTATTTCCCGGATGAAGAGGTAAATTCAGTTGAGGCAATATCCGAAGATAATAATGCTTGGAAAATGTTCTTTGATGGAGCGGTAAACGCAAAAGGTGTTGGAATCTGGGCAATCTTAATCTCACCCACTGGTTAGCATTATCCAGTCACAGCCCGGCTTCAGTTTTTCTCCACAAACAACATTGCCGAGTATGAAGCCTGCATTATGGGTATAAATATGGCAATTGACCAAGATGTCAAAGAATTGGTAATCATGGGAGACTCGGATCTGATTATCCAACAAGCTTAAGGAGAATGGGAGACCCAAGATGTCAAACTTATTCCCTACAGGCAACATGTGGAAGATATTAGCAAGCGATTCAAGTCAATAGAGTTTAGGTACATCCCTCGTTGTCACAATGAACTAGCTGATGCACTTGCTACTTTAGCCTCGATGCTGCCATACCGAGGCAATACCCATATTGATCCCTTAGAAATCCAAATCCAGGAAAGGCACGGTTACTGTAATACGGTTGAGGCATAACCAAATATTCAGCTATGGTACCATGACATCAAAAGATTTATGAAAACTAACGAATACCCCAAGCAAGCCAGTGGAGACCAAAAGAGAACCATTAGACGGCACACAAGTGGTTTCTTCCTGAGCGGTGTTGTCTTGTACAAAAGGACTCCGGATCTCAACTTGTTAAGATGTATCGACGCCGAAAGGCCGGAAGAATCATGTAAGAAGTGCACGCAGGAATGTGCGGACCCTACATGAACGGGTATGTTTTGGCAAAGAAAATCCTTTGAGCGGGCTATTACTGCATGACTATGGAAAAGGACTGCTTCAGTTTCGTTCGGAAATGTCACCAATGTCAGGTGCACGGTGATTTGATTCATGCACCGCCTACGGAACTGCATCCCATGTTAGCACTTTGGCCATTTGTTTCTTGGGGCATGGACGCCATTGGGCCGATTGAGCCGAAAGCTTCAAATGGGCATAGATTCATATTGGTCGCTATCGACTACTTCACAAAGTGGGTTGAAGCAATTACTCTCAAATCTGTCACCAAGAAAGCTGTAGTAGACTTCATGCATTCCAACCTCATCTACCGTTTTGGCATTCCTGCAACTATCATTACGAATAATGCTGCAAATTTGAATAGTCATTTGATGAAGGAGATATGTGAACAATTCAATATAACGCATTGGAACTCTACTCCTTATCGTCCCAAAGCCAATGGTGTCGTCGAAGCAGCAAACAAGAACATCAAAAAGATTTTGAGAAAGATGATTCAAAGCTCCAAGCAGTGGCATGAAAAGTTGCCTTTTGCATTATTGGGGTATCCTACCAAGGTACGCACATCGGTCGGAGCAACCCTGTACCTTTTGGTTTATGGCACTAAAGCCGTAATACCCACGGAAGTTGAAATCCCTTCTCTCCGGATCATTGTTGAAGTTGAAATTGAAGATAGTGAGTGGGTCAAACCCCATTTGGAACAATTAACCCTGATCAATGAAAAGCGGATGGCCGCAGTCTGCCACGAGCAGTTGTATCAAGAAAGAATGGCCCGTGCCTATAACAAGAAATTGCGGCCTAGAAACTTTGAAGTGGGGCAACTCGTTTTAAGGCGTATTCTTCCCCATTATCAGGAAGCAAAAGGAAAATTTTCTCCCAACTTAAAAGGTCTATACATTATCAGAAAATTGTTTCCAAAAGGGGCATTGTATCTGGGAGACATTGAAGGGAATGACCCTGAAACAGCTGTGAATACAGATACAGTCAAAAGGTACTATGTCTAATCCTTCTGCAGCAATAGCATTATGAGATTGGGATGACGAAGGTTTTCATTCTCGCTACCCCAAACACTCTAATCTTTTGCTAAACCTTTGAGTCAGTTACCTTTCTTTCATTACCCTCTTTGGAACTCGAAGACATTTGTAAAAAAAATGAAAAATGAAAAAATAAAAAAAGAAATGATGACAAAAAAATAGAAAAAAAAACAAAAATAAAAACAAAATATTTCCCTGAACTACGTTCGACTTGATTCCGAAAAAATACGTAGGCAGCCTCTCTCTAGGGTTCAGTCACACCAAAACAAAAATCCAAGTTCCCTCCAAAAGTGAAACTGGAGCAGAAGTTACAGTGGTTCGGCGATGATCCCGCCTGAATGATTCCAAAGTTGTAATTCAATCCGAATTCTTTTACCCAAACCTTGTTCAAGTCCTTCCGATCAATCAGCAAAAGGTGTTCAAAATCGAACAATGCAACTGTTTAGATTTGATGCGATCAAAATAAGGGAAATAAAATGAGAGAGTCTTATTGGTGAAAACCCACGGGCACCATAAGTCGTCGGTGAGCAGAGAAACTGAAAAATGAGAGAGTCTTGTTAGTGAAAACTCGTAAAGATCACTATAAGGCGACGGTAAAAAGAGAAATGAGAGAGGTCGATTGGCGAAAACCCGCAAAGGGTGCCGTTGATCGAAAAGAAGAAACCCCTGGCAAGGTTCCTCAGTTTTAAAACACGGGTCGCAATGGGTTTATGAGAAGTTGGATAGTTGTGCAGATCAGGTATCCAGTCCAAGAAGCATTTCATGTCTATTGAAGTCTGCATGCACCCCAGATAAGTCCTTATTTCCTCCCCGAAAGGGACACTTCTCCTTAAATTCATTTTCTTGTCCTTTGTTTGCTTTTCCTTGAATCCCTTTCGGTCAAATTCTGTTCCGAAACTAATACAAGAAAAGGTGGCAAGATTGGTTTTACAGGGGTCTGCTTAATCAAAGCCAAGTCCAAAGAAAAGTACCCAGCCTCAGCAGGTGCATCAAGTCGATCCCGACTGGTCATGATGGCTGATGCTCTGAAATCAGATTTATTGAAAATGAAAAGAAATATAAATTCAAAAGCCCCTAGAGGCAAAATAAGATGAAAGGGCCAAAAGCCCCACAAATTTGAACCATCATCTGGAAAGTTTGGGAAGTTGAGTTCCTCGGTTTTAGGAGAGAGATCAATCTTCAGAAAAGCCAGCAAGCAGCAGAAGTTCTCACCAAAAGAGTTGGGCTGATATCAAGTGATCAAAAACAATAAAGGCCATAAAACCAACCACCGTTTCAAACTAACAATTGTTCTTTGTTTGAAAAATTGAAACAAGTGCAATCCAAAGCAACTGCGCAAGAAGCAGGATCAACCAAAAGGGAAAAGTTGTGCAAGACCTATAAACAGCTTCGTAGCAATAGTCAACCCAAAAGGGAAGTTTCCTCCAAATTCTTTCCAGCATTTTAAAAAAAATATGATAGCTTAGGATTCCCAACCTCAATCTTTTACGCTTTTACCAACTTTAGGGCTCCAATCCCTAAGTTGAGATTTTTAGACATAGGGTCTCCATTCCCTAGTCGCCTTTTGCCAACATTAGGGCTCCAATCCCTGAGGTGAGATTTCTAGACATAGGGCCTCCATTCCCTAGTAGCATTTTGCCAACATTAGGGCTCTAATCCCTAAGTTCAGATTTTTAGACATAAGGCCTCCATTCCTTAGTCGACTTTTGCCAACATTAGAGCTCCAATCCCTAAGTTGAGATTTTTAGACATAGGGTCTCCATTCCCTAGTCGCCTTTTTTGCCAACATTAGGGCTCCAATTTCTAAGTTGAGATTTTTAGACATAGGGCCTCCATTCCCTAGTCACTTTTTTGCCAACATTAGGGCTCCAATCCCTGAATTGAGGTTTTAAGACATAGAGCCTCCATTCCCTAGACGCCTTTTGCCAACATTAGGGCTTCAATCCCTAAGTTTAGATTTTTAGACATAGGTCCTCCATTCCCTAGTCGCCTTTTTTTGCCAACATTAGGGCTTCAATCCCTGAGTTGAGTTTTTTAGACATAGGGCCTCCATTCCCTAGTCGCCTTTTTTGCCAACATTAGGGTTCCAATCCCTAAGTTGAGATTTTAGACATAGGACCTCCATTCCCTAGTCGCCTTTTTTTTTTGCCAACATTAGGGCTCCAATCCCAGAGTTGAGATTTTAGACATAGGGCCTCCATTCCCAAGTCATTTTTTTTGACAAAATTAGGGCTCCAATCCCTGAGTTGAGATTTTAGATATAGGGCCTCCATTTCCTCGTCGCCTTTTTTGCCAACATTAGGGCTCCAATCCCTGAGTTGAGATTTTTAGACAGAGGGCCTTCATTTCCTAGTCACCTTTTTTCCCCCAACATTAGAGCTCCAATCCCTGAGTTGAGATTTTAGACATAGGCCCTCCATTCCCTAGTCGCCTTTTTTTTGCCAACATTAAGGCTCCAATCCCTGAGTTGAGATTTTAGACATAGGGCCTCCATTCCCTAGTCACCTTTTTTTGCCAACATTAGGGCTCCAATCCCTAAGTTGACATTTTAGACATAGGGCCTTCATTCCCTAGTCGCTTTTTGCCAACATTAGGGCTTCAATCCCTAATTTGAGATTTTAGACATAGGGCCTCCATTCCCTAGTTGCCTTTTTTGCCAACATTAGGGCTCCAATCCCTAAGTTGAGATTTTTAGAAATAGGTCCTCCATTCCCTTGTCACCTTTTTGCCAACATTAGGGCCCCAATCCCTAAGTTGAGATTTTTAGACATAGGGCCTCCATTCCCTAGTCGCTTTTTTTGCCAACATAGGGACTCCATTCCCTAGTTGAGATTTTTAGATATAGGGATTCATTCCCTAATCTCTTCTTCCTAAAGACACACAATCTTTATTTTATCGCTTTCAAAAAAAAATAGTTTAGATTTAGTTACAAATAACTCACGAAATTTTCCTAGTAAAAACTAGGGCAGAAAAATTTTGTTCATTTGTTTGTTTTAGTTTCTGAGCAGGTTTGGCCTAGAGGCACAAGGTCCGAGACGATCAAAAGAATGAGTCTCAATCCAAATAAAGAAAAGAAGAAAAAGAGCAAAATAAATGAACTCAAAGTGTTGAAGTGGAGAAGAATGCGGACTGCTCAAGATATGATTGAAGTCACAGGCTTCGCGTGTCCCACCTTGATCCAAAGATGAAGAGTGAACCAGTGGTTACAACTGACGAGCATCAAGATTCAGATTGGAGTCTACATCAAGAACCAGCTAAGATTCAAGATCAAGCTTCAAGAGATTTATAGATAGGAATCTTGTAACTCGTAGCTGATAGGTTTACCTAGTTAGCTTCTTATTTTCCATTTTGGTGTAATAAGGAGTTCAGCAAGCAGCAACAACAGTGAAATCACAGCTTTCCGGTAGTCCCGGCTACCAAAACTTCTAGAACTACACTGACCTGATTCCTTTATAGCCAAGGATATGTAGGCAACCTCTGAAGCAAGGTTCGGTCATGCTTTTTCAAAATTGCTTCTCATGGAGTGTCAAACAGGCAAAAATCCCTCATAATTGCTCATTTTATCTTTGACCAAAAACGCTTTGTGTCTCCGAGCAAAGAGGGGCAGCTGTGAGCACGTGATTTTTTCCTCGCATGAATTACTCCTACAGAATTTCAAAAATTAGATTTTTTCTTTTAATTATTTGTTATTTTAGGAATTATTTTAGAATTTTTCTGTTTGTTTGCATTTTGTGTGCATGTTTAATCTTGTGTAAATCATAAGAAATACAAAATACATTGAATTTGCATTGAGGATTTAATTAAACATTTTTATATTAATTAGTAAATTAGTGTTTTACAAAAATAGAAAAATCACAAAAAAAATAACTCATTTTTGCATTTTTAATTTCGAGCTTCGAATTTTGGTAGTTTTTATTTTAATTTGGTATTTTAATTAGTTGTGGTAATTATTATTTAGAGTTAATTAATTTAATTTGGTAGGATAATTTAATTTAAGGATTAATTTATGTTTTATTTTTAATCTTGAAAATAAAAAAAATAAAAATAAAAAAAAAGGAAAAGAATGAGAGAAGGTCTGGTTTTGGGCCATTATAGCGAAAAATCACCAGGCCCAACTGAATTCCCCAATTACCTGACCAAACCAGCCCAAACCCGTCCCTTTACCCGGTCCAAACCCACTCAGGAACCAAACGACACCATTTTGGTCTCTCATTATCTGAGCCATTGATTTTACTCAATCGAACGAACGAGACCTGGGGTTTGTGACAGTATGTAACCGTTCGAACATTACCCCCCGCTAATCATCTCTCTCATTTACCATCTTTAGAGAACACCCTTCTAAACCCTAGCGCCGCCCCAAAAATTTCTACCATCTCCGGTGGCGGTGACACCCCCAAATCGTCCCAAATCAACACCCCAAAAGCCTCACACCCTCCTTTATCCCAATATATAATTGTTTTCCCTTGAATCCCTCTGAAACTCGTCGAATCTTAAATCAAAGTCGAACCCTAAAATCCCAAAAAACTCAAAATCGAAATTTCAGTGAGGTTTAAGGTCTAGGTTGATTTTATTCGTGTGTTCTTGATAAGAACACACGATTAATGTCAAACTCGGCCGAAAATTTGAAAGTTTGAAGATTTTGGCAATTTCTACTGTCCAGGCCACTTCTTCGGTATTTTTCTTTATCTTCTGTTATTTAATTTTCATTTGTAGTTCTCTTCTCATCTTCTTATATTTCTTTCTTTTATTTTTCTGATTTTGTTTTTTCTATTTCTTCAAACCATCCGTGTTTACATGTTAATTTTAGATTTGTTCAACTAGTATTTTATTTCTGGTTTCGAGGTTTGTATGTGGTTGGATTTTCTGTCTCTACTTTTTCTTTGGGAGCTCAGGGTTTCAGAGTTTTTTGGACTCTGCAAGCTTTTGGGTTGTGTGGGTTCGTCTAAGTTCAATTGAACTTGGACCCTGAAAATTCGAAGCCAAAACCCAGATTTTGCGGAGACATAACAATTTAATTTGGGTCAATTTGACCCATGTCTGTTTGATTTCAGGAGTAAATAACAGGGGTTTTAAGGGTAGTCTAAGGATTTTAGTTTAGAGAATCTTCAGTAACTGATTTAGGAAGCTGCTAGGAAGGTATCTTTGGGACTAAATTGAAATACTGATTTTTAAACTAAGGGTACAACAACAAAAATGGAAATTCAAAAAGGAAAAAGTGCAAAATAGAATTCATTTTATGCTGCCCTAAGGCTTGCCTATAAAGGCACTCTTTCTTCACTCACAAAGCAGATTTTTAGAGATTGAAAATCCTGAAAAAAATTGAAACAGCTGAATCTAGAGAAAAACCCTGAAATAACATTGAACTCCCATATATTCTTTGGAAATATAGCTCAAAATTCTGTTTGGTTTTGGTTTTCTTATCCTCTTTGTTAGCTAGAACTTCAGAAAAAAAACTTCAAATTCCTGCACCTGGGTAAAAATGGCTCGATTTTGGGTTTAAAAGTTTGGGTTTGAATTGTTTGGGGTCTGGTTTTCGAAAGTTTGGGTTTTGGTTTGCTGTTTTGGGCACTGTTACATTGTTGATCTTGATGTTGCTGTAGTTAACCCTTCATTTCTTTTTGATTCCTTCTTAATTGCCAGGTACTTCCTTCAAACCATGAATAGAAATGAAGCTTGATTAAGCTGTTATGTGAAGCCATGTAATTCAAGTTGAAGAAATTGACAATTGTTAATTCTCTATTGCTTCATCGGTTTTTTTAGTTTGTTGCATTCTGTTTTGTGTTTCTTTTAGCTAGCTTTCTTATGTGTATTCATTCATGTCATCAGGGTTACATGTTTGGTCTTAAGGTTTAGATATGGGATTTTGTTTGAACGTAGTTGATTCATGAATATCTTTCAAATTTAGTATAATGTGTATTACTGAAGACTGTAACTTTTTAGTTTGATTGTGAGGTTGGATAGCTTTGAATGTGTTTTCATAGCTATAGGTTACATGCTTATTAGTTCAAACCATTCCTGCTTTAGTCTAGTAAATTGGAGTTGAGTTTGTTTCCCAATAATCATATGTTTCGACTTGCTTATATGTAGCCTGAAGCATAGTCTATTAATTTTAGAAATTTGTAATTAGTTCTGCCCTTGTTCATGTACAAGCACTTTGAATTTCAAAAGGACTTTCAAATGGAATTTGAGTTTGATTTCAGATCTGAGAATTTTTAGATTTAGCTTGACTCTTTACATCTTGTTCATTTTGGAAAAGTTCGAGTCAAAGGTGCTGGTCTGAATCAGAGAATACATGAATTGTAAACAATGAATTTGCAAAGTTAAAATGGTGAAATAATTTTTGTAAGAGTTGCTATCATATTAGGAATTGAATCTTCATTTTAGAATATACGTTGGCATTGAATGCGTCTTTATATATGTTCCAATTCAAGATTTTCATTGAATGAATGTTTCCACATCAAGTGTTAATGCAGAATCGAATCTGGGCTGCTAAGTGTTGGCCCAGTTATGCTAATTTTCCTCCTCACAATTTAGCGCTAAGCTCAGTTGTGTTGTTGTGCTTGCCAAGAAATTAGCGATTGGCAATGGGGTCCACTTTTGGCCCAAGCCCTGAAAATTGAATGTTTTGCTTTAGTTTAATGCATGCCTTTAATTACTAGGCCAAGCTTGAACATTAGCCTAAGATAATTAGGGTGCTTTAAGTCTTCGTTAATTGGTTAGATTCCCTTAATTATTTAAGGTGTGCCATATTAAATAACACCAATGGCTATGACCCTCAAAACTAAGTTTAGAAATACCTTTAATAGAATAATTTAAGGTGTTCCATTCCAAATAAAATCACATAACCCATGGCCCTCATATAGTTAATTTAAACTCTTTAGAAATCGAGGTGTGCCATTAGTTGAATTTCTATGGCCCTCGCAAACTTGAAAGTGCGTTGTTGCTTTAGGCGCACTAATTAAATTAATTTCCTTAAACTCGGGTGTGTATTTCATGTGACCCAACTCTAATTCTTAACAACGTTAAATAAAATGTATCGTTGATCACGGGTGCATTTCATGTGGCGTGGTTCAAGGCGTGTTTTAAATAACATTGAATCTTCCTAAAAATAATTAAGAGTGGTGTAATAAGTCAAAATATACTATAGATTAAAACAAGTATTAAAATCAAATAATAGGCCAATTATAATAGTTTAAGAGACCGTGCTAGAACCACGGAACTCGGGAATGCCTAACACCTTCTCACGAGTTAACAAAATTCCTTACTTAGAATTTCTGGTTCGCATACTTCAAAAGGAAAGTCAAATTTTCCTCGATTTGGGATTTAAATTAAACCGGTGACTTGGGACACCAATAAATATTCCAAGTGGCGACTCTGAGAAATTAAATAAAATAATCTCATTTCGAATAATGTCAGTTAAAGTGGAAAAACTTCCTATATACCTTTTGGGTGTGTAAAAAAGGAGGTGTGACAGGCAGTTTGAGAAAAGTAAGGTAATTAAGTCAATTAGACATGCGTTCCTAAGCTAACAACAGGCTTAAATTGCAAGTAATATAAACAGGAAAGGAAACATACTATTAATTACTTAATGAAAATCGGATTTTCAACAATTAGCCCAAGTACGCACTCGTCACCTCACGTGCAAGGCATTTCAATTATCAATTATACCAAATCCTAAGGGGAAGGTCCCCCACACAAGGTTAGGCAAGCCACTTACCTCGAACCGGCTCAAAGTCAACCCGAAACCACGTTCTTGCCACGAGTATTCGACTCCAAATGACCCAAATCTATTCAATTCAATTGCATAATGTAAATAACACTTCAAGTAACTGATTCTACAAGGAAATTCTAAGCTAATACGCAAAATTACATAAAATAACAAAAATGCCCCTCGGGCCCACGTCTCAGAATTGGGTAAAATTTACATTTCCAAAATTCTCAGACTCTCACGAGTTCAGTCATACCAAAAGTACCAAAATGGTCCCTTAAATGGTCCCTCAAATTATCACTCAAAAGGCTCTAATTAATCAAGCCCTAACCCCCAAATTACCACTGATTTTCCTTAAATTTTCATGTTTATAATGATAAAAAAATCACCTCAATAATGAGTTTAGGGACCAAAGATCTTACCTCAATGAATTCCTCTAAAAATCTCCCTTGAAAATGCTCTCCAAGGCTTCTTCCCGTTTGAAAAGAGGTGAAAAATAACTCAAATTCGCGAAGGCAACTATTTATATGTTCTGCCCAGCTAATCCGCTTCTGCGATCATGGACCGCACCTGCAGTCCCGCTTTTGCGAAACAAAGGTCGCATCTGCAACAAATCACTAACTCAGCTTTTCTGCCTGCGACTCCCCAAGCGCAGATGTGGTGCCGCTTCTGCGGCTCCTGCTGGTTCTCCCCATTTTCGTTTCTGCTAAGATATTTCTACTTATGCGGCTACGCACTTGCGGGACCCAACCGCAGGTGCGGTTATGACAGAAGATAAGCAGCTGAAGCTTCTCAAACAACTCTCAATTCTTCCGACAACCTTTCGAAACTATCCCGAGGCCACCGGGACCTCCACCAAAAGCACAACCAAGTCTAATACCACTGTCCAAACTTATATCAATCCTTAAAACACCTAAAACAACATTGAAACGACGAATCAACCACAGATTCAAGCCTAAGAACTCCAAAACTCTCAATTTATGCTTTCAATCAAAAAGTATATCAAACCTCGTCCGAATGACCCGAAACGGAGCTACTCCAACTTTCGAAATTCCATTCCGACCCTCGGATCAAAATCTCACTATCGAACCGGAAAATTCAAAATTTGACTTTCGGCATTTCAAGCCTAAATTAGCTACGGACCTCCAAAACACAATCCGAACATGCCCCTAAGCCCGAAATCACTCGACGGAGCTAACGGAATCATCAGAATTCTGTTTCGAGGCCGTCTTCATACTATTCCGACTACGGTCAAATTTTCAAAACTTAAGCTCTCATTTAGGGACTAAGTGTGCCAAGACTCTCCTAAACTAAAAACCGAACATCCCGACAAATCAAAATATCAGAAATAAATATGGAAAAAATAGTTAATTGGGGATTGGGGTGTTAATTCTTAAAAAGACCAGCCGAGTCGTTACAGTTTTGGAATGTGAGAATGAGATTCTTTGGTGCGGGTGTTTAAAATTAAGAGAAAATCAGAGATTAAATGTGAATCATTGATCAGATGAAACGACTCTAATGTGGTGTGTTTGTTCTGTGAGTTGAGAGGGAAGGTGATGTGGCACGTAGCAATTGGTGCAAAATAAATGGCACGGATCACCATAGTGGAAAGAGAGGAATGTTTGGGTTGGGTATATTTCGGACTAGGCTTGCTAATTGGGCCAAAAATAATTTAAGCAATGGACATTTTGTCTTTGATTTGAGAATTGCAATTGTAGCCTTTATTTGTTAATCCCTTTTTGAATTTAATTTAAATAAACTTAATAATTTTCAATAAATATGGTAAAAATTATAATTATATATACTACTAATTACTTTAATTAACTATTTATAAAATACTTTATTTTCCTAAATTACAATACTAATTTCGAATTTCACATAATAATCTAATTAACTAAAAATTAAAGAGTAATTTATCAAATTAATTATAGAACCTATGAAATGCATATATAAGAATTATTTTAATAATCTTAAAATTGTAAATATATTTGTAATTACATAATATTAATACTACACGATTAATTTTAAACTTAATACTCAATTAATTGGTAAAAGATAAGTATTTTTTACTACAAAATACTTTAAAAATATTTATTGTAAATTATTAAGTATAAATAAATTAATTTAAAAAGGGAGGGTCAAATTGATCGTCAACAGTGATTGTTACTAAACGAGTGACATGGCAATTGCCTTTTACTGGCTGGTACAAATGAAACATTGATGGGGATTCAAGAGGCAATCCAGGTCCTATTTCTTATGGTTTTTGTGTGACAAAAAAGAAGGGGATCTGATGTTTTCAAAGGCATAACAACTGGAGGAAACAACCAACATTGTGGCTGAGGTAAAGGCAATAGAAGAATGACGGTCCTATTGCGTAGCTCATGACCTATATTCTCTCCTATTGGAGACACATTCATTGGGTATGACAAGGATCATTGATGGAGATTGGGATCCTTCATAGTGCATCGCAGCTGAAGTTAAGAGGATCAAGGAGCATTTTAATGTGATGTTTCAGCATGTTCTAAGGGAGGGTAACACAATAGCAGATTATTTAACTAACCTTGTGTTCTATTTTGCAGGTACAATCCAGTTTCATTATTTCCCTGAACTACCAAGTGCAGGGAGGAGACTAATCAATCTTGACAAGGCTAAAATTCCTAACCTTAGGGTTAGGATTTCTAAAAGGAAAGCACCTAATTGATGAGCAGGTATTGGAATATTAGATCAGATGTTGCTTGGTGTTATCACATTTGTGTGTTCTATATATTGTTAGGTTACATACCAGTGGTATTAGCATATTATCATGCTCATTCTGGTAGTAATCTAGTGAGATATGGGACAGTTTATAAAAGTTGGCAGCCTACCTTGTGTCACATAAGATCACAAGATGTTATGTTGTCTAGATTAAGGTATTTTCATATATTAAATGTCTATATGGTAGAAGACAAGTTATGTCTTCAGATTATTCATAGCTTCACATTATTACAGTATCCATACATGTTTTGTGTTCACATATTCACCGTCTTGCCCTTCATTATAGGTCAAGCAGAGCAGCTAGTGAATTAGTAAATTGGAAGCAAAGATCTCCGGGCTGAAGGAGTGGAGCGAGGTTGTGACCGGGAATTAGCGATATACCGGGACCTTCTCTCGGACTCTCGTAGGGAGACTGCTACTTTGGCCGTGGCTAAGTCTGAGGCCGAACGAGATGTTGCCGCTTATAAGGAGGATGCGGCCACATCGCATGCAATGGTTCATGACATATCCCTGGAGGCTGAGTAGAAATTGATCCGAGCTGTCGAATATGCCAAAGCGGAGGCGAAGAGGAAGGTCCTAGAAAAACTTGAGGCCAGAGGCTTCGAGCTGTCTGTTAACCTGAAGGAGGCTCGTGCAATGGAGGGAAGACTGGCGTTCCTGATTGCCCCCGATGGGGGTGAAATGATAGTGGCGAAGAGTAGTCTCCGAGCCCTTTTCTATATGCCTTCTTTTTTGTCCATGTGTTCTCCCTCCTGGGAGACGAATGGTGTAAAGGTGTTTTTCGTTTTTGCCAATGTATGAAAGGAGCTTTTATTTTGCTAGTCCTTCTTGTTGCTTTACCTTTTTTTTTCCGAGCATCAAGCATCGGCCCTTTGGAGCAATTTCGTAGGGCGTTTCTGTCACAACCCAAACTGGAGGGCCATGACTAGCACCCGATCATACTTGCCGAGCACCAACGTACATTTCATCTAACCTTCTTTATTATCTTTTAGGGCTGACGAGATCAATATAAATGGTAGACCTGGATCATGGACAACCAGCAATAAAATATGACGGCATGAACAATACATAGCAGGGGATGACCAGATAATCAAGAATCTACATATAAGGTATGAGCTACCACGCTACCATGAAAAACTATACAACAAAAACCAGCCGACAAGGCATACCAAACTATACATGAGTCGACACTTGTCTATGAGCCTCTAAATGAACATAAGTGCTGCAACATAGCCAGAACAGGGCCCGACATACCCATAATATCTATAACAGAAGTTCATACCAAGACCACGGCAAGTCCGGAGAAGGGATCTCGCCAATCACCGCTGAACTAGACAACCTACTGTGGTGGGGGAGCTGCACCTGCCTGTCTATCAGGACCTGCAGCACGACATGCAGCATCCACAAACAAAAGGACGTCAGTACAAATAAAGTACTGAGTATGTAAGGCAGGGAACCATAAATACGAATAGTAATATAAGCAGGGATAGAGAATATACAACCTGGAAAATCTGAGTACCTCTGAGGGCTACTGACATGCAATGCATGATACATATGTATAAATACATAAACCTTTAAAACATTCAACTCTGTGGGCATCATCATCATCATATCATACCCGACCATAATAGGCTCGGTAAAAAAACGTACCCGACCATCATATGGCTCGGTAGAATCGTACCCGGCCACGTGGAGCTCGGTAAAACCCAACTGATCAGTGGTTGCACAATAGGTGCCGTACCCGGCCGACTATAGTGCGGCTCAATAGAGTAAAATATATACATATATATAATGCATTCTCGACTCATGGAATCATATTCTAAATCTTTCGGAGTGACGTAAGGTCGGTATCTTCTGTACACGTTATTAGGACTAACTCTTCACTATGAACCTTATAAGAATCAGGAAGTACCAACAACATTGATAACATAAGAATAAGAGAAGCAACATTAACATCAATCGTTCCATAAGAGGGAAAACAATGTAAGTACTGCTAGCTTCTAAGAGTAGAGTATCTTTGGAAGCTTGTTCATTACATTATGTACAATCGGAAGTCGTGCAAAAGAAGGAAAGTTATAGCCTCACATACCTTGTATATACTGCCCCAATCACAAGCTATGCAATTGTCACAACTCCTTAGTCTACAATAAGAGAAATGATACTATCGTTATCATTTAAGCGTCATAACTATTATTTATCGACCACAACCTATTTTACGTTGAAACGGACATCACCTCCCCTATATATATGACTTCACACCATTCCAAACAATCACCAAACAGACCAAACAACATCAATAATAAACATATTGATCCTCCCAAAATAGTCCACGCACAACCTTATTACATCATACATACGACGACCACCGTAGTCGTGTCAAACGACCCTGAAATGTTACGAATCACTATCAGCCCACAAACCTACATATATATGGTATTCCTCCACACCCTTCCACCTCCAAAACTCCACAAAATAGTAGTAAAACACGCAGCCCAATAGCAACATAAAACAGTCCACAAAACAGTCTGGTGCAAGTGAATAACTCGAACTCACGGCTTCCGATCACCGTCCCGTGAGTTCTTACATGTATAGAACGAATTACCATGAATTCAAAGCAGAGAAAAATTTATGAAAGATGGCATTAACTTACCTTACTTTTTGGATAACTCATCCCTTCCCTTGGTTCTTCAAACTCTAGGTTTTACCTTCAAATAGAATTCAAAGAGAGGGAAAAGCGATTAGGGTTTGTGTGGGATTTTTGGGGAGGAGTTGCAGGGGTTAACTTTGGTTTTGAGGGTCTGAAATATGGATGAAATAACTGATTTCATAACCCCTTAAAAGTCCTCTCTTGGCCTACTTAGGTTTTTTTATTTTGTCCTATCATTTTGGCAAGTAGGTGATGCACCTACTTGTCATCTACCAATCTGCGCAGGCTTGCAAAAATTTGAATATCTCTATACTCCGAGATTGTATTGACAAATGGTTTAATGCGTTGGCAACTAGACTCGTAGATATTTAATTTGGTGGGTAGATCACCCCGTAATTCTTTGTAAATTAGGAGAAAAGCTTAGAAACATTTAACATAATGTTTAAGTAAAATTATGAACCTAAGTTGCTACAACGTTTGTCGACTTTTGTTTCATAACTCGTTTAACTTCAAGACTTATGATACGGATATTATATGATTCAAACACCTTAATACATGACCTTGAGTGTATTAAGAACCTCTAGGTTTACCTGAAAATATGAGTTACCACATCCTTGATTCGTTTAACTTCTAATACTTGTTAATCACCCTTATACACCCTTGTATCACTTAAGACCAATAGGATTAACTTCTTATCATCTCAAAGGTAATTCCTTCTTGAATTTATGTTAACTAATATATGGCATGAACTAACGCGTGTGGATATGGGTTGTAACACCCTTCCCCCCTTAGGAACATTCGTCCTCGAATGTAAGGGTTCATGGGGAGTTTAAATCATCGTGGATTCCGGTCAAGTTTCTCCCATAAATAGAGGACAAACTTGCAAGCGGTTAACTCAACGTATGGCCTTACAAGAGTATGCAAGGCATTATGGACATGTACATTATCTGCATATCGCCATTTTGTATTAAGGAAGAGTATTCTCAAGTTATTGCTTACCTCGTAGAGCCATTTCACCTTCCAATGTATCATGTGTTCCACCAGCATCCTTGTTATCTTCATTCTGGAATAGGTACGGGTATTTAGACTACATCTCCTTTTCTGCTTCCTATGTTATTTCTTCCATATTCTTGTTCCTCCACAATACTTTGATGGAAGCTACATCTTTTGTTCTCAGCTTGCGGACTTGTCGATCTAATATAGCCACTGGCACTTCTTCATATGATAGGTCCTCTGTAACTTGTACATCTTTGATAGGGACGACTCGAGAAGGGTCTCCAATACATTTCCTCAACATAGATACATGGAATACCGGGTGGACAAATTCCAATTCGGATGGCAATTCTAACTCATAAGCAACCTGTCCAATCCGTCGAAGAATTTTATACGGCCCGATATACCTTGGACTCAGCTTACCTTTCTTCCCAAAACACATAATACCCTTCATTGGTGAGATCCTTAGGAAAGCCCAATCACCAACCTCAAACTCTAGATCACGACGTTGGACATCGGAATAAGATTTTTGCCTGCTTTGTGCCGTCCTCAATCGCTCCTGTATCACTTTCACCTTCTCAATAGCTTGGTGAATCAAATCTGGCCCATATAATTCTGTTTCACCGACTTCGAACCATCCAACTGGTGATCTACATCTTCTCCCATATAGTGCCTCGTATGGGGCCATTTTAATACTGGAATGGTAGCTATTATTGTAGGCGAATTCTATGAGTGGAAGATGGTCATCCCAATTTCCCTTAAATCTACAACACATGCTCGTAGCATATCTCCCAGTGTCTAAATGGTACGTTCGGCCTGTCCGTCAGTCTGCAGATGAAATGCAGTGCTGAGATTCACTTGTGTGCCTAAACCCTTCTGAAAAGACCTCCAAAAGTTAGCTGTAAATTGAGCTCCTCAGTCTAATATAATAGATACCGGCACACCATGAAGCCTAACAATCTCCTTGATATACAACTTCGCATAATCTTCAGCCGTGTAAGTTGTCTTAACTGGCAGAAAATGCGCACATTTTATAAGTCGATCAATTATCACCCAGATGGAGTCAAACTTATGATAAGAGCGATGTAATCCAATAATGAAGTCCATATTAATCACCTCCCATTTCCAGGTCGGAATCTCTATATTCTGAAGCAATCCACCGGGTTTTTAATGTTCTATCTTTACTTGTTCAATTGGGACACTGGGCTACAAATTCTGCAATAGACTTCTTCATGTTATCCCACCAATACTGCTCCTTGACATCATGATACATCTTTGTCGAGCTGGGATGGATGGAATATCAGGATTGATGAATCTCATTCATAATCTTCTCTCGCAACCCTGCCACATTAGGCACACATAATCGGCCCTGGTATCTCAGTGCCCTATCTCTTCCTATCTCAAAAGCCATATTTTTACACTGTTGAATGCTCTCTCTTAATCGTACTAAGATAGGATCTTCATATTGCCGTGCTTTTACCTCGGCTACCAAAGATGATTTTGATGTATTCTGTACAGTAACACCTCCGTCATCAGAGTCTAACAATCTGATTCTCATATTGGCTAGCTGATGAAGCTCTTTAGTCAACCCCCATCTACCTGCCTCAATATGTACTAAGCTTCCCATTGATTTACAGCTGAGAGTGTCTGCCACAACATTGGCTTTACCTGGATGATACAATATCTGGACATCGTAGTCTTTCAATAATTCAAGCCACCTACGCTGCCTCAAATTCAACTCTTTCTGCTTGAAGATGTATTGTAAACTCTTGTGATCTGTGTAGATGTTAACATGGACGCCGTATAAGTAGTGCTGCCATATCTTCAAAGCATATATTACTGCAGCCAATTCCAAATCATGGGTTGGATAATTCTTTTCATGCTTCTTCAATTGTCTTGATGCATAAGCAATCACCTTCCCACGCTGCATCAATACGCACCCCAAACCTATAACTGAGGCATCACAATATACCACATAACCTTCTGTTCCTTCAGGAAGAGTGAGCACTGGTGCGTATGTCAATCGATTCTTCAGCTCCTGAAAACTACGTTCACAAGTGTCAGACCACTGGAACTTGGTAGCTTTCTGTGTTAACTTAGTCAATGGTGATGATATAGAGGAAAACCCTTCCATAAACCGCCTATAATATCCTGCTAGCCCTAGGAAGCTGCGGACTTTTGATGGTGCTGTAGGTCTCGGCCAATTCTTTACTGCATCGATCTTCTGAGTGTCGACACTAATACCCTCGTCAGAAATCACATGGCCAAGGAATGCTACTGAGTTCAGCCAAAATTCACATTTGGAGAGCTTAGCATATAACTTACGATCCTGAAGCGTCTGTAATACTATCCGAAAGTAGCCCGCATATTCCGCCTCCGAACGAGAGTATACTAGAATGTCATCAATAAATACAATCACGAACACATCAAGATAGGGCCTAAATATAATATTCATGAGATCCATAAAAACTGTTGGGGCATTTGTTAGCCCGAACGACATTACCAAGAACTCAAAGTGCCCGTATCTTATCCGGAAGGCCGTCTTTGGAATATCCTTCTCCTTAACCCTCACCTGATGATACCCTGAATGTAAATCAATCTTGGAGAAATACTTGGCACCCTGGAGTTGGTCAAATAGGTCATCAATTCTTGGAAGTGGATACTTGTTCTTTATAGTAGACTTATTCAACTGTCGATAGTCGATACACATCTATAACGACCCGTCTTTCTTCCGCACGAATAGGACTGGTGCACCCCAAGGTGAAGTGCTAGGTCTAATGAAGCCCTTATCCAGCAAGTCCTTCAACTGCACCTTCAACTCTCGCAACTCTGCCGGGGCCATTCTGTATGGAGGGATAGAGATCGGTTGAGTGTCAGGCAACACATCAATGCTAAACTCAATCTCCCTTTCAGGAGGAAGGCCTAGGAGTTCATCTGGGAAAACATCCGGGAATTTGTTGACCACAGGGATTGATTGTAAAGTAGGCGGTTTCGCCTCCGCATCCCTAACGTGAACAAAATGATAAATGTAACCTTTTGAGATCATTTTCCTTGCCTTAATATAGGAAATAAACCTACCTTTTGGTGTAGCAATATTCCCTTTCCATTCAGTGATGGGTTCACCAGGAAATTGAAACCTAATCATCTTCGTACGGCAGTCAACATTTGCATAGAATGAGGCCAACCAGTCCATTCCCATTATCACATCAAAATCAACCATTTCTAACTCAAATAAATTTGCCGAGGTTTGACGACTACAAATCATCATAGTGCAACCTCTCTATACCCTTCTAGAAATCACAGAATCTCCTATCGGAGTAGATACCGCAAGGGGTTTACTTATCAATTCAGGTTCAATGCCAAACTTATTAGCCACAAAGGGTGTAACATAAGATAATGTAGCTCCCGGATCAATCAGCGCATATACATCATAAGAAAACACAGATAAAATACCTGTAACAACATCTGGAGACGACTCGAGATCTTGTCGACCTACTAGAGCATAGGTTCGATTTTGACCACCCCTCAAACTTGGCACTGCACCTCTACCTCTACCACGACCTGTCGACTGCTGAAAACCCCGTGCTGGAGGTCGAACTGATGA
Organism: Nicotiana tabacum; assembly: GCF_000715075.1. Taxonomy (NCBI): domain Eukaryota; kingdom Viridiplantae; phylum Streptophyta; class Magnoliopsida; order Solanales; family Solanaceae; genus Nicotiana; species Nicotiana tabacum. Next base: position 41,976,897 of record NC_134082.1, read on the forward strand.
GGAAGAAGCAGACACGGATCCAGTCGGCTGAGCCATACCATCACCTCCCCTGTTAGGACAATCCCGCATCATATGGCCAGGCTGTCCGCAAGAATAACATGCATCAGAACCTCGACGGCACAGTCCAAAGTGGGCCTTGCCGCAATGATCACAACGTGGTGTTGTGGGTCTCGTCTGACTAGTATCCCTGTGATGTTGCGAGCCTGATGCCTGCGAACTCTGACCTGGACCAGAATGGGTAAATCGATCATATTGAGGCCTCTGAAACTATGGGGGAGCACTAGCTACAGGTGGTGCCGAACTCCTCGAAGACTGGGGCCTGACGCTGCCTCTGAAGTCATTAGAGTACCTTGAAAATCTCGCCATCTTATGCTGGACCCTATCCTGCTCCCTATCTGCCCTCTGTGTGGGCATAGGCCTGAATACGGGAAATATCCATGCCCTCCACTAAGGAGGCTGTCGTGCACTCATTTATCAGATGTGGTCCCAATCAGTTCACGAACAAATGCACCCTATCACTCATCTCGGCCACCATATGGAGAGCATACCTTGCTAAAGAATTGAACTGCATACTATACTCTCGCACACTTATATTACCTTGTCTAACATTCAAGAACTTAAACTGGCAAGTAGTGACGAAGAAAGGCCTCAGAAAATTCCTTCCACACAGCTGGAGGAGCGTTCGAACCCCTGGATCTCTCCAAACTATCATACCAGAGAACCGCTAAATCCAGTAGCCGATAAGAAGCCAACTCTACTGCCTCTGTATCACTAACATGCATAACCCGAAGTGTACAATAAACCTGGTCAATAAAAGTCTGTGGGTCCTCCTTGGGGTCCGATCCAGTAAACACTGGAGGGTCTAAATTAATAAAATCACGAACTCTCGTACTAACTGGCTTCTCAGCAGCACCTGTATTCTGCCTCTGAGCCTGAGCAGCTACCAAGCTAGTCAATAACTGCAAAGCACTCCGCATATCCTGGTCTGTAGTGCCAGACGGAGGAACTGGAGGTGCTGGGTGCCTCCTAATATCCTCTGGAGGAGACGGGGTAGATGAGGTATGAGACGGCATCTCACTCTGAGCCTCACTTTGGCCTGCTCTGGCTTGGGGCACCTGACTGGTACCCTCTCCCGCAGCTATATCAAGCCGTCTACTAATTGTTTGCTTCCTAGTTGAAGGCATCACTGAAAGAAAATAAGGTGAATATTAGAGACAAACACTTACGACTCAACTCTATGCACGATCTAGATTCAGGAAGAAGGTAACAACCCTAGATGTCATGTAGCCTCCTGATTATAAATGTGGCGCGCTACACATCCATAATCAAGACTCTACTAGACATGGATAATAGACAATCCCTAGGACAGACTTGCTCTGATACCAAGTTTGTCACGATCCAAACTGGAGGGCCATGAATAGCATCCGACCATACTTGCCGAGCACCAACGTACATTTCATCTAACCTTCTTTATTATCTTTTAGGGCTGACGAGATCAATATAAATGGTAGACCTGGATCATGGACAACCAGCAATAAAATATTACGGCATGAACATACATAGCAGGGGATGACCAGACAATCAAGAAACTACATATAGGATATGAGCTACCACGCTACCATGAAAGACTATACAACAAAAACTAGCCGACAAGGCATACCAAACTATACATGAGTCGACACTTGTCTATGAGCCTCTAAATGAACATAAGTGATGCAACATAGCCGGAACAGAGCCCCGACATACCCATAATGTCTATAACAGAAATGCATACCAAGACCACGGCAAGTCCGGAGAAGGGATCTCACCAATCACCACTGAACTGGACAGCCTACTGTGGTGGGGGAGCTGCACCTGCCTGTCTATCAGGACCTGCAGCATGACATGCAGCGTCCACAAACAAAAGGACGTCAGTACGTATAATGTACTGAGTATGTAAGGCAGGGAACCATAAATACGAACAGTAATGTAAGCAGGGATAGAGAATATACAACCTGGAAAATCTGAGTACCTCTGAGGGCTACTGACATGCAATGCATGATACATAAGTATATATACATACACTTTTAAAACACACACCTCTGTGGGCATCATCATCATCATATCGTACCCGACCATAATAGGCTCGGTAAAAACATACCCGGCCTTCATAAGGCTCGGTAGAATCGTATCCGGCCATGTGGAGCGCGGTAAAACCCAACTGATCAGTGGTTTCAAAATAGGTGCTGTACCCGGCCGACTATAGCGTGGCTCAATAGAGTAAAATAGATACATATATATAATGCATGCTCGACTCATAGAATCATATTCTAAACCTTTCGGAGTGACGTAAGGTCGGTATCCTCTGTACACGTTATTAGGACTAACTCTTCACTATGAACCTTATAAGAATCAGGAAGTACCAACAACATTGATAACATAAGAATAAGAGAAGCAACATTAACATCAATTGTTCCATAAAAGGGAAAACAATGTAAGTACTGCTAGCTTCTAAGAGTAGAGTATCTTTGGAAGCTCGTTCATTATATTATCTACAATCGGAGTCGTGCAAAAGAAGGAAAGGTATAGCCTCACATACCTTGTATATAATGCCCCAATCACAAGCTATGCAATTGTCACAACTCCTTAGTCTACAATAAGAGAAACGATACTATCGTTATCATTTAAGCGTCATAACTATTATGTATTGACCACAACCTATTTTACGTTGAAACGGACAGCACCTCCCCTATATATATGACTTCACACCATTCCAAACAATCACAAAACATCCCAAACAACATCAATAATAAACATATTGAGCCTCCCAAAACAGTCCACGCACAACCTTATTACATCATACATACGACGACCACCGTAGTCGTGTCAAACGACCCGGAAATGTTACGAATCATTATCAGCCCACAACCCTACATATATATGGTGCTCCTCCACACCATTTCACCTCCAAAACTCCACAAAATAGTAGTAAAACACGCAGCCCAATAGCAACACAAAACAATCAACAAAATAGCCCGCTACAAGTGAATAACCCGAACTCACGGCTTCCGATCACCGTCCCGTGAGTTCTTACATGTATAGAATGAATTACCATGAATTCACAGCAGAGAAAAATTTATGAAAGATGGCAGTAACTTACCTTACTTGTTGGATAACTCAGCCCTTCCCTTGGTTCTTCAAACTCTAGGTTTTACCTTCAAATAGAACTTCAAAGAGAGGGAAAATTGATTAGGGTTTGTGTGGGATTTTTGGGGAGGAGTTGCAGGGGTTAACTTTGGTTTTGAGGGTTTTAAATATGGATGAAATAACTGAGTTCATAACCCCTTAAAAGTCCTCTCTTGGCCGACTTAGGTCTTTTAATTTTGTCCTATCATTTTGGCAAGTAGGTGATGCACCTATTTGTCATCTACCAATCTGCGCAGGCTTGCGAAAATATGAATATCTTTATACTTCGAGATTTTATTGACAAATGGTTTAATGAGTTGGAAACTAGACTCATAGATCTTTAATTTGGTGGGTATATCACCCCGTAATTCCTTGTAAGTTAGGATAAAAGCTTAGAAACATTTAACATAATATTTAAGTAAAATTATGAACCTAAGTTGCGACAACGTTTGTCGACTTTTGTTTCATAATTCGTTTGACTTCAAGACTTATGATACGGATATGATATGATTCAAACACCTTAATACATGACCTTGAGTGTATTAAGAACCTCTAGGTTTATCTGAAAATACGAGTTACCACATCCTTGATTCGTTTAACTTCTAATACTTGTTAATCACCTTATACACCCTTGTATCACTTAAGACCAATAGGATTAAATTCTTATCATATCAAAGGTAATTCCTTCTTGAATATATGTTAACTTATATATGGCATGAACTAACGCGTGTGGATATGGGTTGTAACAGTTTCGGGGTGCCCGAGACTAGCCATGTCCCGAAGTTGAGTCGGTAGCTCCTCTAAACCGATATTTGCGATGTCGGGGATCTCCCAAGGTCCCCTGATTTTATTAATTATGTGGGAGCCTGGGATGATTCTGCCAGTGCACTCCCCAAGGAGACGGTGACGTTAACACGGCCAAAATTAATTGGCCTTCTTGGGCATTGAGCAGTTGTTGTCTGGCCCCTATATATTTTTCTATCTCCCCTTCAAGCGGCAATTTTGCAGTCTTTGATAAGCCTATATCCTCTGTAGAGCCAGGCACTTTGTGCGAGTCCCTCCACTTCTTTGCTTCAGGAAGTTTTTTTCCTGGATCCTCCTATTCTTCTCCTTATTTTGTCGTAGTCATGGCTGTTGATTTGACACCTAATCCTCGGACGAAGGGGATTCCTTCCTGCATTCCACCTTTGGTTGGCGCTAACAGATCTCCCCCGATGCTAGGAGAGCGAGGCCAAGGATGCGCTGCCTCGAAGAGGTTTGCCACACCGGGGAAGCCTCCCAATGTTCCGGGCCATCGGGAGAACGTGTTGAGGATTATTTCATCGGTGAGGGAGGAGAACCTCGGGGTGATCAGGAGAGAGTGTGGATGGGGGAAAGTCATGATTCCACAAGTACCTTCCCCCGAGGAGAGTGTCATGACGTATGTTGAGGGTTTCTTGAACGTGTATACCCATGTTCTCGTGTCGGGTTCCCCGGATCGGGCCGTGCTTGATTTCTGTAGAAGGTATCAAGTAATGTTGGCGCAGGTTCATCCCTTTCTCTAGAGGATAGTGCAGTCGATGAGATATTTTGCTGATAAGGCCGAGATAGAGTTTACCCTCAGTCACCTTATAAGTTTGTACCGACCATTACATTACCGGGGCCTAGTTGCTCTTCAGCGTAGGTCCACTCGAGCTTCTACGATCGGCAGTGAGGAGGATGAGGACCATGGATGAATGAGTCAGTTCATTTGAGTCCGGACAACCGATATTATCCCTAGAGAATTTTTACTGTTTCTTGAGAAATGGAGCTCTGCACGTAAGCACTCTGTTCGAACTGTCTTTCTCTTCATATGAGGTTGGCCCCATAATGATGTCTTCCTATCCTTTGTTTATAGAAACTCATTGGTTGCCAGGTGAGGTCTCTGATTTAATCGAATGGTCTCGTAGGCTGGAAACTGGGCTAACGATAGGCGCCGATAGCGAGATCTTTCAAAAGGGAGATGGGAGGCGAAGCATCATGGTAGGTGCCTGGCTTTCCCCCCTCCCCCCTTTTTAGGGACAGCTTCTTTTTTGCTGATTCGCCTGATTCCTCTATCGTAGGTGTCGGGAGCTCATTATAGGCAAGACTGGGTTGCCCAAGGTAGGAGGAGAGATTGTTGGCGCAGGAATCAAGGAGCACTGGCAAAAGGAAAGGTGCTCTGTGGTGCGAGAAGGCTTTTGGTGAGGCGCCTTCTCCACGGCAGTTAAGGGGAAGCGATTCGGTCGATCGGCAAGCTTCCGGGATTGATGCACCATCGGAAGTTGCTTCGGCCCTCGAGAGGCTCATCGTTTTGTCCTTGTGGTGAGTTTTCGGCCGTGGTTGGGATGTTCTGGCCCCGTGCTCCTTTCTCTTCCCTTTACTCACCTGGCTTTGCTTCTTCAAGCTTTTGATAGACTCAAAGCCGAACTGCTTTGTTGCGAGGCCCCGTTGCGGGAGACTCGATAAAGGGAAAAATCCCTCAAAATTCTCTATGCAGCAAAGGAAAGTGAGCTCATTTCTTTACGGCGTGGGGTGCACCGAAGCCATGCCCGGGAGGCCCTCTTGGAGAAATAGGTATTTTGCATTTCGCGTTGGCCTGTATTCCCTTTTTTTCCTTGCCGTCTTTGATGTGTTGCTGTTTCAGTTGAAGGACAAGGCGGATGAGCTAGAACAACTCTGGCACGAGGTCGGCAAAACCAAACGTGAATTCACTGAGCTGCAAGCGCGTGTTAGTGCCCATTCTGAGGCCAAAGAGAGGGTTCACGACGTGACATCTGTTCTTGAGGTGCAAATGCAGGTTGCCTATGCGAATGATTCTGCTCGGGCGAAGATGATCGCGAGACTCTCATCCGAGCTATCAAGGGCAAAAACTGAGGTGATGAATGTTCGGGCTGATGTTGTAATGAATAATACCAGGGCAGGGAAAATGGCGGCTCAATCAAGAAATTCCACTGTCGCTAAGGTCGAGCTGAAAAAGACCCTCGATCGTGCAAACAATAGCAGGGAGTATGAGAGGTGCTGATCTCGGAGGGAGACCCTTGAGGAGATTCATGCCAGAGGCTTTAATATTTCGAAGGAGATCGAACAAGCCAAAGGAGAGGAGTTTGATGCCAAGTTCCTGATATCCGATGATGAGGATGATGAGAAGGAGACCGTCGGGCCGTAGCTGCCGGAAAAAAAGGGGGAACGAATATTCCCTGCCTTTTTCGTTGTGTATATATAGCTTTCATTATACGACGCATGCCGAGATTGGCCTTCGTCATCAATATGTAGTAATAAAAGGGGAAACCCCACAACTTGTATCTTCTATATGTCTGCTTGTTGGAGTTTCCATTGGGTCGATTCGATCCCGAATTTGCCCTTAGGCTTGCGTGCTTTAACTGTCTTCGGGTTCAGTCTCTGAGTCGGGGTCCGACTTGATCTTAATATACCCTTGAGTTTTGCGTTTGTTCAGGCTGGCGATGATGTTTTTTTTCCTGCCCTTGGGCATTTGGTTGTTTGAACAGCTTCGGGTCCAGTCTCCGAGTCATGTTGCGGCTCAAGCTTTAACTGTCCCCAAAGTATTTTCGGACTGGCGACAGTGGCACTTATGCCGCTTGGTCGTTGAGATCTTTCAGTATGTGGCCCGGAGGCTTGCATAGTTAACTATTTTGGATCCGGTCTCCGAATTGGGTTACGATTCGAGCTCATTTTAATCCTCAAGTTGTCAAAATGTTTTAGCTGGCGACAATGGCTCTTGCGTTGTTTGGCCGTAGAGACCTTTCAATATGAGGCTCGTAGGCTTGCTTAGATGGCGACAATGGCTCTTACGCTATTTTTGCCTGTGGGCTTTTTGGTAGGATTTGTTTTCGCTTGTTAAGGTCTTTTAGAGTATTTTTTCCTGACCCGTCGTCGATTCCAAAGGAACCTCGATTTCAAGTCGTTGTCGGTGATGTTTTGAGCACCTCGTAAGGTTCATAGCTCATAGGTTGAGTAGGTCGACGCTCTTGCGATTTGGAGCTGACATGGTCGGAGCTCGTTTTTACCTGTTGAGGTAAACCTGTTTTAACCGGTTCTTTCCGAAGTATATTCGAAGTAGTGGACTACGATTTATAGCGAAAGTCGGGCATCAATGAGTCGCGTTATTTTGGCTGTATCAGCTGTTTTGACCGTAGACATGTGCGTTTGGCCATAGCCATTTTTTATCCCAAATGATAATTTAAGCGTCTACACTGAGGGTATACCCTTTAGGGATTCTTACAAATGCGATGTATAGCCTTGACTTCGGGGTTTTCATGCCTGTCGAGGTCTTACAGTTTGTCATGCCTATTGAGGTCTTACAGTTTGAATGATCTAGAATAGATCTGGTCATGTCGAGTCTACCCGCTAGGGGTCTTATAGTTTTGGATTTTCCAGTGCTCGGCGATTGGCGACAGTCTCCTAGTCATCGAGTTTGTATAAGCTTGAAGACCATTTCTCGTGAACTCGGAGTTTCATTTTGAGGGCTTTGTGAGCCCGGGGTTCCGACCCTGGGGCCGTGTGGGTGATAAATCGTTTAAGTCTTCGAGTATCTCAGGACGTATTCAATAGAGAGGCCTTTGCTGCGAATATGCCGAAATAGCCTTTTTGAAGTATGATATGCCGAAAAGATATTCTTTATTGTTTGGCGTAAATATAGGCTGTAAATACATGTTGTCTCATTGTTGTGAGCTTGTCCCATATGGGTGCGACTCCTCTGATCGTCTGATCCATTTACATGATTCCGTTTTGAAACTTAAACTGCCATTTATTGGCCCTTCCGAGGGGATGGTGTCCTTAAGAGAAGGCCATCACGCATCGTCTAACTGTAGAAGAAAGGCCCGCAATTTCGTCGAAACCTCTTCTAGGGGTGTGCTGTTCTGCTAATAATTTTGCTGGCGGGACCCTCTTTAGGTTGGAAGTCCAGTCGAAGGAACTTATGAATGCCTTGGCTGACTGCCTGCATATAGGGAGCGGAGTAGTTCTTCCCTACTGCGTGATGTGTAGGCTACGTTTCGAGGTCTGGTATGTTTCTGCTGTTTTGAGGCGCGAGCCCTTAATATAGCCTTCTGCTGTGTTCAACCAGGCTTGGCAGAAGATGTGGTTCTGCTCACCCTTTGATCCCTTCGAGGGCGGAGGCATTGATGCTGGCGATAAGTCATATGGTGAGGGATTTCCTCTCGTCGCGTGTAGCTCCTTGTCGAATACTTTAGTCTCACATCTGTAGTGGAGTTTCATCCCTTTGGAAGAGTGTGGTCAAAGTCACCTTCGGGCGGTGTGCCCGTTGTCATTTGAATGAAATGTCTATGTTTTGCAGGTTTGGCGTTCCCGCCCGAGCTCAGGCGGGCTGTATAGAGGGAGCGGCGTTCCTGATTGTTGTGGCGATCGACGTCTGGAATCCATCAAAGATTTGAGGTGTGGGAGTGATTTGGTTCGTTAGTCCGAACCACCCCATTAGCTTTGGCCTGACATCGTTGGTATAATTGATCGAACCATCTGCACTCATGAACACATATTTTATTTGAAATAGGTCAAATGAGGGAGGGGGTTACCAATCACGTTAATATGAGGCCGAGGCAAAGTCTCGGTGTCCCTTTCCTTGGATTCAAGGTTGTCCTTTGGGTATATTCCCCGGACTCGTCTTTCCTCGGCGATGAACCCTTTTCACTCTGCATTTTATGGATCATTGAAGGGTGTCGCCGCCCCTTTACTATCATGGCAATACGTCGTGGCTTGTCAGCTTCATTTTTCCCGATCTCCTTCCTTCCTTGGAGCTGGATCTGAGCCTAACCGCTTGATGATACTTGGTGACGATCTGTATTGAATAGCGCAGTTGTCGTTCTTTTGAGCTAGTGACCACGCGCGCCCTGCGGTTCCTGCATCGGGCCATAGTTATCTTGAAGGGGTCTTGGTCAAATAGGTCTGAGCCACCTGGCGTTCCCGGTTTCGCTTATGGTATCACGATGTTTGGTATAGCAATGCTTAATCATACTCAGCTGGGCGGGGTTTCCCTGCCAGCTGTTCCTTGTTGAATATGGTTCCATTGGAGGTTCTTCGACGGTGCTATACTTGGGCTATTTCCTTATTATTGTGAGGTAGGTTTCATCTCGAGTCGTTCCTTCCATTCGCAGCGCATGGATGATACCTCCATCAGTTTGGCATTAGCTTCTTTGGGGGGAGTCTGCTTGGATATATCGAACCGAGAAGGTTCTAGGATGGTTGTCCATGGCCCCGATTCGTGGCTGGTGCCAGGTTTGGGCATCCAACCAGACTTCAGCTGGGTATCTGAATATGCTTCGCTTGAAATGTCCTGGAGTCGTCGGGCATGCTTCGTTTAGGCTTCTGGTGTATCGGACCCTTTCGGTACTGCTTTGATGGCATCGACGCTTGCTTCCGCGGAGGACCACGCTGGTATGGTAGGCGAGTCTGTGAGGTCAGTTGCCAGGTGGTGGCGCTGCATAATGGTTTCTTTTAAGAGAGTTTCTTAGAACTTCCTCAACGAGACGGGCCCGAACTCATCATCTTGGAGGTTGCTACCATTGAATGAGCATGCGTAAGTGGTGGTGCGCCCGTAGGGATCTGAAGTCCTATCGCACCTAGGGGGTTTCGGCATTCGGGGTTTTTGTGAAGCGAGTTCTGGGACCGTTTCTGCGGGAGACGGTTGCTATAAGAGCTTCCACGAACCTGATTCTATCCTTTAGAAGAGATTCCCAAGCATCCTCTCTGCGGCGGGGTCGGTTACCGATCCTTCGTTACTTGATCTCTCGAGTACTAGCTCAGCGTAAGGAGGTGTCTCCGGCGCTACTGCATTGGGAGTCTCCAGGCGACTTTGTAGCTAAGTGATAGCCAATTGTCGTGCCTGTAATATTTCAAAAATAACATGAAGATTAACTTCCTGTTCTACCCATGCCAGGGATTTTTGAGCTTATTGTCGGTCAATGCGTTGTATGCTGTCATCGGTGCACGAGGCTTCGTCGACCTATTGCGCGCCTTGCATGGCCCTATCCACTTTAATCGATCCAAATGTGTTATCGGGGTCCCGCGGTGTCGCGCCTACTTCTGGAGCAGCCACACTATTTTCACCATGGTTTTCGGGATAGTCGTTCTTGGTTTCGCTTATCGAGCCGGACATTAACCTAAAATTAAAAGATCTTGGGCAAGAAAAGGTCTGAAAGATAATCTGCGTTTGTGTGACGAAACTAGCAAGAAAATAATCACTATTATTTTTATCCCCACAGTGGGCGCCAAACTGTTTACCGTGAAAATGGTAATAACAATTAAATTTGTAAATGGGATTCTAAAAATACGTGATCTATTCCCGAGCTAGTTGTTAGAGAAAATGATGCTAAGAACGTGAATCTTAATGATGAAATGCGAGCTAAAACAAGGCAGTAATCAAACCGAAGGGGCCTATTGCACGGATGCGAAGCCGGTCGATAAGGACCTCGGGGTCGGGACTCGAATCGAGCTCGAGCTATTGGGGGAAATCGGAAATAGGATAACAATTAAGGATACGATCAAGCAAGGCTCTTTACGGCCAAAGTTGCGCAATATAACATGAAATAAGTAAGAATACAATATATGTTAAAGCGGCCTCGAGCCAGTGAGAACGAACAAAATAGGAGAAAGAGATAGAGAGATATTACTGCTTTTGTGGAGAAATGGAGCAACATTAGCCTCTTACAAAGTGGTATGGTTTCCCCTTATATAGGCGAGGGAACACGGTATTGTACAGAGTGAATTAAATGTAAATATACGGGGATGGGACGGCTAGACATGACACAAGAGCCTATTGATTCTAGTTGCTTGCTTCGGGAGTTCCCCGTCTTCGTAACCTTTGCTGGGTCACGGACAGATCCCTTAACCTTGAAGCCTCTGCAAGGCCGTGGATGATCCTCGAGATAAGGAGCCCGATCATGATCCCACAGCCTCGAGGAGCTGACATGAAATTCTGAATATACCTTAATGGCGGGAAATGGATTCCCCTGATTTCACCACATACAAAACCCTAATGTCTTAAAGTTTTTCCTCACTTGTTACTGTGAGTTTAAAGATCTCCTTTACCTGTTACTATTTGTTGGACTGGTTTCTTCTTTTTTGTTCTATGTGTTAGCTATGACTACTTGACTTTGTTGATTACCGTGCTTCGAGTAGTCCTTAGCCTACTCATGTCACTCCTGTATGTTTGTGTTCATCTAGTTTTGCTTCTTTTGTCAATATGTTTGACCATGCATGTCTGATACGTCTATTCGTTCTTTTCTATTTATATGTCGAGGTGCAGAATCATGACTCCCTCTTTATTGATTCTAATTTCCTTAAGTTACAGTTTGATTACAAGGTTTTCTTATAAACCCCTAATACTTTACTCGTTTGTTTAAGTTGATTGATTCCCTTCCTTTATTTGATGTGATGTTTCACCCCTGCTGAATCCTTTCCCTAAATTAAGTATATTATGTACATGGACTCAATTATATACTCTGTACTTTTACCACCCCTTTATAGGGTAAAAATCAATCTTCCTCAAACTAATTTTCTTTCCTTAATTATCCTTGTTAGTATCCGTTTGAGCTATAATTCCTTGATTAAAGGGAAGTACTTGTATTGATAGGATTATAATTGTGATTACTTCCATATTGTGTTAAACATTTACTTGTTACCTTATTTTCTACCTATTTTTTCAAAGCTATAAATACTCTACCCTCTCTTCTCTAAAGACATGAACACATAGTTCAGTACACACACATACATACTCAAACTCTCTCTTCTTTCTCTGCTACTTGTGCTACTACCAGTCTAGCCGGCTGAAAGCCAAGGCTAGACTGTGGAATTCTACTTGCTTTACTTTTTTGCACTTTTCTTCTTTAACTGGTATGTCCTAGTTTAATTTAAAAACTTCAACAATAACATGCTTCTTTTATTGTTTCAATTTCTCTCATTTTTTGTCTACTTCTGCTTGTGGTTCTGTTGTGAAACCTGTAATTAAGTTACATTACCAGCATACTATAATGTCTCCCCTTCCCCTTTAGATTAATGCACTCCCCTATGTGCTTTAAGGCATACTTTGTCAATCACTTATTTTGTACATGCCATCCTATGAATCCCAAGTCCCTATCCCTTCAATGTATTTATGTTCTTTCTGACTAGTTTGTGATTGTACCAGTATCAACTATTGTTGTGCATGCCTAAACTAGTCCTAAGACCCTTGATGGGGTTATGTGTTTACAGTCAAATGTCAGTGTATCCCAAATCCCTTGACCCCCTTGTGTGACTACTAATTCTATGTGTGATCCCCTCTTAAGGTGTTTGAGTTTTGTTTGCTACTACAACTGCCTCCAATCATCTATGTTACTGATTGCTTTCAAAATGGACTTGTCAGTCCAGTTTTTAAACAAACTCTTTTTAAACTATGTCAAGCACTCTCATGTATATTCTTAGGTTACTAGGTTCTGCCCCTTTTATGTGAGCCTTACTTTGGGACCCTTGATCTCCCTCTGAACCTGGACATATAAGAGCTAGCCCTTCCACATTGCACTTATTATTGGCCATGCAATTTGGGTGTAAGCACTGCCCGAGATCCATTGAGGTCCTTAGGGAACTCTGACACACCTAGATATGAGAAAGGCTATGGAACAATATTGGCATTTGAGGTGGTTTATCACATAACTCAGAGAGGAAGTCATAATCAGGCTTCCTATAGTTGTAACTTCTTATTTTGCATTTCTCATGTAATTCAATCACATGGTCTATAATAATTTATAAACAAGTATTGGGGTGGCTAGTGAAAAGGGATAGGGTAAATATGCATGTTAAGGGTAGAAAACATGTTATTAGGTTTATGTTCCTAATTGCGCAATAAAAACCATGAGTAGGGTTCATGCATTCATTAGAAATCATGCTCTTAGGTCTCATGTTTATTGTTTCAGCATGTGCACCTTTGCAACATCATGTTTTAAAATCAACACTTTATTATTATCTGCATTCCTACCATGTGCACTTAGAAATCATGCTCTTAGGAAATTCTGCATTCCTTCCCTGTGCATTTAGAAATCCTGCTCTTAAGAAATTCTGCATTCATGCCCTATGCATTTAGAAATCCTGCTCTTAGGAAATTTTGTAATCTTGCCATACACATTTAGAAATCCTGCTATAGGAATTCTGTATTTTTAGATACCATATTTTAGGATCTTGTTTACACTTACACTTAGTGTGAATTGGTGATTATAAAAGAGGTAAAAACAACTTCACACTTGATTATCCCGTTTAAAATAACTAGTAACAACCTCTGCACTTGATTAGAACAGCATGCTCCTAGGGTAAATAATTTCCAAACTGTCTTTTAATAATTCTGAATAACTACTGCATCTTTCTTTATACCTAGGAAAGCCTTAGGCAATAACTTAAATAAAACTGGAAATGCCTTTGTTTAATTATCAACTGTTAAAATCAGTAGGTAAACCTGATCCGGACTTCTTTTTTGAGTCATGTAATAAATCTGGTTCTGATGTTATCACTTAAACACCCTGCTTTAGGATTCTGAATTCAGACCTTAATTGTGTATGAGTCATATGTGCATTATTTGTGGAGGCATATCTGAGCCTTCTGCTTGTTTTCTGTGTTTTCCCCCTTAAATGCAGTCCTACTTGTTTTGTATGTCGCCTTAGTATTTTGCTTTTAAACCTGAGGGTCTGCCTAGAACCTCCTTATAGGATAGGAGTTCTAAATTCCTTTGAGACTAATAGGATGGGACGGGTAACAACATGCAATAAGAGTCAAGACCAACCCACGCTTCAATTACCTCCACGGGATGGGAAAGGATAGATATGGATATGATGACCGGTGCTTTAATACCACGTGTAACCCCTCTTTTGAGGAGTGTCATACCGGGTATTGCATTGATGTGATCCATATTACAAATAAACCTAGGACACCCTATTTACCTTCATAAGCATGCTTAGCTTGTAACTCTTTTCAAAAACTTTGCTCTCATTAATCGTTTTCAAACACTTGTGTATTTAAACTTAAATCTCCTATTATTTGAGCCCTACTTGTCTATTTTCTAATTGCACAAATTCACAAAAAATTGTCTGGCCGAGAACCACACTAGTGGATCCTGAGTGGTGCCTCCCTTCCCCTTGGGATAATTTCAAGCCCTTACCCTGTCTCTAGTTATCAAAACATAGTTAGAAATGAAACTTATGGGAGCCCTAACACACATTAAAATTGTTAGGTGGCGACTCTTCAAAATTGTAATACCCCTTTCCCAAAAGGAAAGAGTTGTCTCATACCTAAAAATGTCATGAACCCGATTTTGCGAGGAAAAAAGGGGCACGACAGCATGGCGACTCTGTTGGGGACTTTTAAGCTTTTACCATTTCAAATTGTTTTTGTGAATTTGTAACTCCCTATGTGCAATTATTTGTTTAATTGTTTTAAGCATTTAATTTCTTCTTCCAAAGCAAAACTGACATATCTTTGTTGTTTCCTTCCTTTACTGCTGCTTTTAATTATAAAAACTATTGTATTTATCGCTTTCTTAACGTGCAAATACATGACAACGTGCTTTTAATTATTGAATAATCATGCTCAACGTCATACTCCGCTCTTGCCAAACAAATAACATAGAAACGCTTGGTGAGTGGTTACACTCTTCCTATATCATTACCCCTAAATTCGAAAAGGCATATTTGCGGTAAAACTAGTCGATCAGCGGTGCAGTCGACAGTTCCGTGCCTTCCCACTTGAGTTGTCCGCTCAAGGGTACTAGTCTAAAACCCCATAAAAGCCTTACTCCGTTTAAATTGTGCATGCATCATGGTCAAACCTAGCCGGGTCAGTTATATTTTTCACATAATGATCCCTTAAGATAGCCTTGTCCAAAAGTCCACTGGGTTTCCCTAAACCCAAACGTACATCATCATATTCTATACATTTATTTGGAGAACTAAATGCTTCATGTTAATTGTTGGTATTAAATAGTCGAGCCTTGTGGGGGTAAGGGCCTATCTATATTTGTCTTGCCGAAATATGAGGCATGAAGTCCCCAGATTCGGCATGATCACCAACATCCACCCAAGATTGCTAAGCTGGTGGAGAGATTTACACTCTAGTGACCAAACCATTGTCAGAAAATATCTGGGCAATCTACCATCCCTCCTGGATGTCCAACCTAACAACATGATCATAGAAGCTGCTATGTTGTTTTGGGATTGTGAAAGGGCCGTATTGCACTTTGGGGACATTGCAATGACACCTTTGCTAGAAGAGATATGGGGACTGGCCGGCCTAGTGCGGGAAACTCCGGGTTTGCTAGTGCCTGAGAATCGGAAAGGTAAGGGTTTCCTTAAAATGATGGGTTTGAAAAAGAACATAATTGGTATGCCTAAAGGAATCATACATCCCTTTTGACTACCTGTATGAAAGGTACGATCACAGCAAATCATATCGTACCTACCCTGACAAGTTTGCCATCATGTCCTTGGGACATATTCATCGTAGGGTGTTCATCTTCATGTTTTGCTTCCTAGGTCTGATCGTGTTTCCAGTGAAGAAATGTTGAATCCATACTAGGC
Organism: Nicotiana tabacum; assembly: GCF_000715075.1. Taxonomy (NCBI): domain Eukaryota; kingdom Viridiplantae; phylum Streptophyta; class Magnoliopsida; order Solanales; family Solanaceae; genus Nicotiana; species Nicotiana tabacum. The sequence continues at coordinate 41,992,628 of NC_134082.1, forward strand.
TTGCTATGGTAACCAAGACCCTAATGGAAGGGATTGGTGGGTAGACATTCAGCATTGTACCCATGATCATCGCAGACATACACCGAGCCTTGGAGAAGTGTCAACGAGAAGCAAAACATTTCGAAGGATGCATTCTACTACTGCAACTTTGGCTCATGGAACATCTCCAAAAAGGCAAATACTGACAAGAAATTCAGAGGCGGGACTGGGATGACCACATCGCTTTCCACCATCCAAAGCGAATGAATTACATCCCTGACATGTTCGCTCCGCCTGAGAATGCCAAAGAATAGGTTGAGCTCTTTGATAATTTGACTGAAGAACAGGTTCAAATAGATGTTCGATTGGTTTCCGACAGAAGAGTTCATCGCCCGATCCAGAGATGCATCTTTCCTGATCCTGATTGGTCTAAGAGGAACCTACCCTTACGTCACTCTTCGAGTTATGAGGCAAGCTAGTAGGAAGCAAGTTATACCCAGGGTCGACAAGATGAGTCATTTCAGAGCTGATTTTCAAAATGATGATAGTCCCTACAAGTGCCAAGCCCAGCATATGTGGCACTGCAAGATCGTAATGGGGAAAGACACCATCGAGCTAGACAGATATCATGCTGGTTGTACTCCTTTCTATTCAAGTTGGTTGGAAGACAATCATGATGGTCTGGGCTAACCAGGGTTCATTCGAGGTCACAGAATTATAGATGAAAAGGTCGAGGCGCAAGTCAAGTACAACCAGCTGCGCAAAAGGATCTGTGAATGCGAGAGCGAACACCGAGAGATATAAGAGTCCAACTAAAAGCTGATTGAGGAATGGAAAGACATGGATATCAGTGCCAACAAAAGGCTAGGATACTTGGAGCAGGGCATAGTAGAACCGGAGAGAAAATTTCTCAAAAGGGTTGAAGATTGTCAAGAGGCTGAAGGGACCGAAAGTGGACATCTAGCGAGAGCGTACCTATTGCTGGGACTTCGTGAGTTGGGGAAGCTGTTCGACGAAGCGAGGGATGTCGAGTCTGGGGAAGGTCCCTCTAGGACCAAGTAGATAGGATTTTATTTTTTTTGCTTTATCAATGTAATAAGGTCAATGGCCATTATAGACTTTTATTTCTTGCTTATTTAGTGTCGTTTTGGGATTCGTCTATTTTTACCAATAATATGAGGCATTTAGCATTATAAGTTCTCCAAATCAATTTGTCGCTAGGCCTACCTCAGGCACAAAGAGGTTCCCAAATTAGGACACACTTTACATTTCTGCACTATGTGTTTAAATATTGCAATACTTTTTATAATCCTCACTAACTTGGTTACCTTTTATTTTTATTTTTGTTTTATTATTCCCCTCCCCAAAGGTTAGTTTGTGCATTCTGGTATCGTCATCTTATTTCATAAGATCCAGGAGCCCTCCACCCACTCCTCCTCTTAGTCCTATTAAAAGCAAGAACAAAGGCAAGATGGAAGATTTGAACAACATCTGGAAGGAGAACCTAGCTGAACGGGTTGAGGCCACTGACGGCCAGGGTATTCGGATTCCAAATGAGAATGTGTTACAACTTGAGAAGAAACTAATGAAATTCCAAGAAGAGCTTGATCAGGTTCAGAATCTAGCAAGCCTATCATTTTCCCAGCACCCCAGATGTCAACTTCCCTAATACTCAAAACCCTACACCTCCTCAAAATATCCCAAAACAACAGAATCATCCCGCTCATCACCATCTCATTACTCCACCAAAGAACCAATGTAACACCTTTCATACCCCAATCAACACTCCACTACTCATCCCAGAACCTCAAAACTCCACTAACAACCATTTCCACACCCATACACCAGGCCACCATAACACTCCTATCTACGTGGAGACCATGCCATACTCCACCCAACCTATCTCATGCACACCTGAATCTGATGAAAAGGATCTGCTTATCAAGAACTTGGTCGAGGAACTTAAGAAACTAACCAGCCAAATTCAGGGCATTGAGGGGTACAAACCTCCTATGTTTGAAATATTTGATGGTACGGGTGACCCAAGGGTCCATCTGAGGACATATTGCGACAAGCTGGTTGGAGTAGGGAAGGATGAAAGGATCCACATGAAGCTATTCATGAGGAGTTTGAAGGGAGATGCATTATCTTGGTACATCAGCCAAGATCCCAAGAAGTGGTCAAGCTGGTTAGGCATGGCATCCGACTTTATGGACAGATTTAGGTTTAATACAGAGAACGCGCCAGAGGTGTTCTATATTCAGAATTTGAAGAAGAAGCCTACGGAGACGTTTCACGAGTATGCTACTCGCTGGAGGTCCGAAGCTGCTAAAGTCAGACCTGCCTTAGAAGAGGAGAAAATGAACAAGTTCTTTATCCGGGCTCAGGACCCACAATAATATGAGCGGCTGATGATGATTGAGAACCATAAGTTTTCCGGCATTATCAAATTGGTGAAAGAATTGAAGAAGGTATCAAAAGTGGTATGGTTACAGATTTCGAAGCCTTGAAAGCTACAAATAAGGCTTTACAGTCCGGTAATGTGTCCAAGAAAAGGGACATAGGGGCTGTGATGGTTGTACAAAGGACCAAATCTCCCCTTAAGTACCAAACTTACCCAACACCTCTACTCACATACCAGCCAACCCCAAATTACCAAGCACCCCCACCTTCGTACCAAGCTCTGCCACCAACTTATCAGTCACCTCCACCTCTTACATATCAACCTACTTCACCCAGATACTCCCAACCCACTCATGTCTACCAAACCTATAATGATCAACCATCCCATTATCAATCACCCCCTGCACGCCAAAGTTTCCCGAGGCCTCAACCTAATTTTGATCGCAGACCTCCAAAATAATATACAGCCATCGCTGAACCCATTGACCAGCTGTATGAAAGGCTCAAAGCTGCTGGTTATGTTACCCCCATCCTTGCTGAGACCCTTGAGAATCCTTCTCAGTGGATTAACCCAAATAGGTCCTGTGCATACCACTCCGGCATGAAAGGGCACACCATCGATGAATGTCGCTCCTTGAAGGACAAGATATAGTCCTTAATTGATAACAATATCATTGTGGCGAAGGAACCCGCTCCAAATGTTCGCAACAACCCTCTGCCAGACCATAAGGGTGGAGGTATCCACATGATTGAAATTGAAGATGACTGGGATCTCGAGGGATCAATCGGGTTGATCACAGAAGGCGATGACCCAAAGAAACCAAAAATTACTCTCAATCCAATCATAGTCCAGATCCAACCATTTGAGGACACTGAGTTGAATATGTCTGTACCACTTGAATTTGAAGCAGCACCATCTGCAAAGACACCGACACCAATTGAGGTTGAATTCGTGTCTCTGGCAAATGTACCCACACCATTTGAGGTTGCAGTTTTGCCACCCAAGGCACATGTTCCGTTCGGAGTAAGGATAGTTGCGCCGATCCCAGTGGTGATGTCAACCATGACACCATTCTATACAAATGTTGTACCCTGGGACTATACAGTCGAGGCAAGAAGGAAAGGCAAGGTCAGGATTGAAGAAACTGTCGTAGCACAGGATATGACAAGAACTGGTAGAGTCTATACCCATGAACATCTAGTTGAATCAAGCAAGCAGACCTCCAACCGGCCACCTCTCATTGAGATATGTCCGAGCGATCTTTGGAGGAAGATACTGGCCAAGGAACATTCGGTCATCGACCAGTTAAATAAGATGCTAGCACAAATCTCCATTCTCTCTTTGCTGCAAAATTCTAAGGCACACGAGATTGCTCTGTTAAATGTGCTAAGTGAGGCATACGTACCAAGTAACATCACTGGAGGGGAAATGGCTAACATGGTAGGACAAGTGCTGGAAAGCCATAAGATCACATTTCATGAGGATGAGCTGCCACCTGAAGGGTTGGGGCACAACAAGGCATTGCACATCACTGTGCAATGCAAAGATTATTTCATCACCAGAATCCAAATCAATGGAGGTTCCAGTCTCAGCATTTGTCCGTTGGTAACACTCAAGAAGCTGGGTAAAGGACTGCACAAGATAAAAGATGGAGCAATTAATGTAAAAGCCTTCAATGGTTTTCAGAGGTCCACCATTGGTGAGATTATTCTATGCTTGCAGATGGGACCAACCTGGTTCGAGGTCGATTTCCAGGTGATAGATGTACCAGCATCTTACAACTTGTTGCTGGGACGGCCATAGATTCATGCTGCTGGGCCGTAGCTTCAACACTACATCAGGCAGTAAAATTCGAATGGAATCACCAAGAAGTGATCATCCACGACGATGGTAGCAACCCTATATACAGTCGTTAGACCATTCCGGCGATCGAGGGAAGAAGGAAGTTGGGTGGAAAAACATACCACCACATCGAACGGGTCAGTGTTGTCGACAAAGACAAATGGTGGGATAACAAAATCGAGAGTATACTAAATTGGAGTGGGTACGAACCTGGCAAAGGGCTCGGCAAGAACCTCCAAGGAATCTCTAAGCCCATAAAACTCAAGAAACATGGCACTACCTTCGGTTTGGGATATGAATACACCTTGGAAGAATTCAACAATTGGTCGCCACTATGGCGCAGTCCTTATTATCCACAAGAGCAGCCAATACCGCATCTAGAGCAGACTTTTCAACAAGCTGACATTATTTATGGGTCAGATGAAGAAGAAGCACTTGCAGCAGTAAAGAACTTGTTTCTAAAGGACAATGATATGGACTGTTGTGTTGTTCTCAAGGAGGAGGGGAGGAAGGCCCTTCCATACAGGCTGTGAGCAGAAGGGCACATCTCAATAATTGGACCATCAGGACAACCAAAGCCCGACGAGCCTCGGGGTAGCAAGGCTAAAACAAGCATTATTCATTATTTTATTTACTAAATGATTTTCTTTTCGCAATTTCAATTTCTGCAACAAGATCTTCAATGTTCAAAACAGTTATTCAATTTATCAAAAGCATTTTGACTTTTCTTATGAATTAACACTTATTGCTATCGTTTTCTCTCATTACTTTACTTATACAACATTACTATTACTTATCTTGATGAACCAATGACTGTGACATGCAATGAGACAACGCAACAAATGGACATTGATTTAGAGGAAGATGACATACCTGATGAGATTGTCAAAGAAGTTGAGAACTTTGAGAACAAACCTAAGTCCAACCTGGATGAGACTGAAATTGTCAACCTAGGAGATGCAGAAAACACTAAGGAAACACGAATCAGCATTCATCTATCGCCATCAGAGAAAAAAGAATACACAGAATTTCTAAAGAAGTATGAGGACATATTCGCATGGTCATATGATGACATGACTGGTCTAAGTACGTCCATCATGGCTCACAAACTGCCAACTGATCCAACGTGTCCACCAATAAAACAAAAGCTCAGAAAGTTCAAACCTGATATGAGTTTGAAAATCAAAGAACAAGTCAACAAGCAGATCAAAGCTAAGGTTCTCAGGGTAGTAAAATACCCGATGTGGTTGGCCAACATTGTGCCAGTGCCAAAGAAGGACGGGAAGGTCAGAGTCTGTGTCGACTACTGGGATCTCAACTGGGCCAATCCGTAAGACGACTTCCCTTTGCCAAATATACACATCCTGATTGACAATTGCACCAAGCATGAGCTACAATCATTCGTGGATTGCTTTGCTGGTTATCATCAGATCTGGATGGATGAGGAAGATGCTGAGAAAACGGCTTTCATTATGATGTGGGGAGTGTATTGTTACAAGATGATTCCTTTCGGCCTGAAGAATGCAGGGGCCACCGACATGAGGGACATGACTACCATTTTCCATAATATGATACACAAACAGAAAGAGGTTCACGAAGATGGAATTCCAGCATGTTCCCAAGATCTAGAATGAGTTCGTCGATGCATTAGCTACCCTATCATCTATGATACAGCATCCCGACAAGAATTTCATTGATCCTATTCCTATGAAAATCCATGATCAGCTAGCTTATTGTGCCCATGTTGAAGAGGAAGCAGACGGAAAGCCTTGGTTTTATGATATCAAGGAATATTTGGCATAAGGAGAGTACCCAGAGCTTGCTAATCCTACTCAGAAATGCACACTTCAGAGATTGTCCAACAACTTCTTTCACAACGGAGGAATCCTGTATAGGAAGACTCCTGATTTAGGACTATTAAGAAGTGTCGACGTAAAGGAAGCATCAAGGCAACTAGAGGAAATTCATGCTGGGACCTGTGGTCCATATATGAATGGTTTTGTCTTAGCAAAGAAGAAACTCCGGGCTGGTTACTTTTGGATGACTATGGAAACGGACTGCATCCAGTATGTCCGGAAATGCCACCGCTGTCAGATACATGCAGACATGATAAAGGTACCTTCAAGCGAGCTTCACATAACAAGCTCACAGTGGTCGTTCGCCACCTAGGGAATGGACGTTATTGGACCAATCGAGCCTGCTGCTTCCAACGGACACAGGTTTATCCTGGTAGCCATAGACTATTTCACCAAATGGGTTGAAGCAGCATCTTACAAAGCAGTAACTAAGAAAGTCGTGGCAGACTTTGTCCGCGACCGCATTGTTTGTCGATTCGGGATTCCAGAGTCAATCATTAATGATAATGGCTCCAACCTCAACAACGACTTGATGGAAGCTATGTTTGAAACTTTCAAGATCAGACACAAGAATTCCACAGCCTACAGGCCTCAAATGAATGGATATGTAGAGGCCACCAACAAGAATATCAAGAAGATATTGAGGAAAATGATAGAAAAGCATAAACAGTGGCACGAGAAGTTATCATTTACTCTATTGGGGTATCGCACCACAGTCCGTACATCAACTGGGGCAACCCCCTATATGCTGGTTTACGATACAGATGTTGTCATTCCCACTGAGGTAGAAAATCCTTCCCTAAGGATCATACAAGAAGCTGAGCTCGACGATGCAGAGTGGGTAAAAAGTCATTATGAGCAACTAGCCCTTATCGATGGAAAGAGAATGAATGCAGTTTTTCATGGTCAACTCTATCAGAATTCTATAGCAGGAGAGGTTGCAATGTCCTAAACCACGTCACAGTCGGCAATTCATCTAAAAGCTATTTTTGAATTATACATTTATTTCATACTTTTTTAAAATCATGCATATTTATTATTTGAATCTGCCTTGTTTAGCAAGGCTACCCCAATGATACAGACGGTATATCTAAGTCGAAGCCGAACAAGTCAAGAAAAGCCAGTGGGGATACAAACTAACATTTCCCCTTACAAAACTCATAATTTTTCTTTGGATGCAGGCGCTAGGATTTCAAAATCATTATGTATGCCCGTGGAACAAACATTGTTTAAGAATACAATTCTCAGAACCGTTGCACTTGCCAGCATTTGCTATCAGCACACACTAGTAATGTTCTGTAGATCATAGTGCTCCCAATAATTACAATGCTGCAATCTGCTATCAGCTAAGAAAACTCTACTATCTGTTGTTATCTTATCTCTTGCATAAGGCTGCCATTCTGCCTTCCGAGACTAAATGTTGTCTCCATCTGCATTCTTGCATTGCATAAGGCTACCATTCTGCCTTCCCAGACTAAACGCAATCTCCATCGGCATTCTTGCATTGCATAAGGCTACTATTCTGCCTTCCAATCTTTATAAGACTACCATTCTGCCTTTCGAGACTAAACGTTGTCTCCATCTGCATTCTTGCATTGCATAAGGCTACTATTTTGCCTTCCAATCTACATAAGGCTACCATTTTGCCTTCCGAGACTAAACGTTGTCTCCATCTGCATTCTTGCATTGCATAAGGCTACTATTCTGCCTTTCAATCTATGTAAGGCTACCCTTCTACCTTCCAAGGTTAAGCTCCACCTCCACCTGCATTCGCATCTTTGCATAAGGCTATCATTCTGCCTTCCAAGGATAAACTATGCCTCCAATTTTATTTGAAACTAAGTGCCATCTCAAGCACTATTTATTTCGCTTTTTTTACGGGCTAAGCTCTGCCCTTCAACTCGCAAGACTAAGCTCTGTCTTGTCCGCATCATACTACTGCATCTTTCATGGGCTGAAATATCAATAACTCATCCAAAGGCGTCATCATTCGGAGGCACCATCTTCATAGCCCGAGAACACCATGTCATGGCCTAAGGATCCCTTTTAATCTTTTGCACATCATTATTCAAAGGCGTCATGGTTCGGAGGCACCATCCTTATAGCCCGAGAACATCATTTCATTTCCCACGAATCCTTTACCATACGCTTCATGGCCCATGGCATCATCCTCATCGTCCGAAGACAACATTCATGGTCCAACAGGAATTTGCATCATGTTTAAATTTATGCACAATATACGCTTGTATTGCTTCTATTTGTTGGTAAGACGGCGAGCAACGGCTACCCCAGTAGGAGCGATACTGCTCTAGTGCTCGCAGCCATATCAAACTTAACCATTCCCGTAAACCGTTTACTCACCCAGACCTAGATATTGCGTCCGTTCTTGAAATGTCTTCATTGGTATACTCCACCGTTGGACCCTGAACTACATACGGCCAAATTCCTGTAAAACCAGGGATATGTAGGCAGTACAAAAGCCAGGGTGCGGCCTCATCCTCTTCAAATCGTTTTTGGACTCAATTATATACTCTGTACTTTTACCACCCCTTTATAGGGTAAAAATCAATCTTCCTCAAACTGATTTTCTTTCCTTAATTATCCTTATTAGTATCTGTTTGAGTTGTAATTCCTTGATTAAAGGGAAGTACTTATATTAATGGGATTCTAATTGTGATTACTTCCATATTTATGTTAAACCTTTACTTGTTACCTTATTTTCTACCTATTTTTTCAAAGCTATAAATACTTTACCCTCTCTTCTCTAAAGACACGAACATATAGTTTAGTACACACACATACACACTCAAACTCTCTCTTCTTTCTCTGCTACTTGTGCTACTGTCTGTCTAGCCGGCTGAAAGCCAAGGCTAGACTGTGGAATTCTACTTGCTTTACTTTTATGCACTCTGCTTCTTTAACTGGTATGTCCTAGTATAATTTTAAAGCTTCAACAACAACATGCTTCTTTTATTGTTTCAGTTTCTCTCATTTTTGGTCTACTTCTACTTGTGGTTCTGTTGTGAAACCTGTAGTTAAGTTACATTACCAGCATGCTATAATGTCTCCCCTTCCCTTTTAGATTAATGCACTCCCCTATGTGTTTTAAGGCATACTTTGTCAATCACTTATTGTGTACTTGCCACCCTATGAATCCCAAGTCCCTATCCCTTCAATGTATTTATGTTCTTTCTGACTAGTTTGTGATTGTACCAGTATCAACTATTGTTGTGCATGCCTAAACTAGTCCTAAGACCCTTGATGGGGTTATGTCTTTACAGTCAAATGTCTGTGTGTCCCAAATCCCTTGACCCCTTAGTGTGACTACTGATTCTATGTGTGATCCCCTCTTAAGGTGTTTGAGTTTTGTTTGCTACTACAACTACCTCTAATCATCTATTCTACTGATTGCTTTCAAAATGGACTTGTCAGTCCAATTTTTAAACAAACTCTTTTCAAACTATGTCAAGCACTCTCACATATATTCTTAGGCTACTAGGTTCTGCCCCTTTTATGTGAGCCTTGCTTTGGGACCCTTGAGCTCCCTCTGAACTTGGATACATAAGAGCTGGCCCTTCCACACTGCACCACTCTGTTTGGTTTTGCAATCTGGGTGTGAGCACTGCCCGGGATCCCTTGAGGTCCTTAGGGAACTCTGACGCACCCAGATATGAGAAAGGCTATGGAACAATATTGGCATTTGAGGTGGTTTATTACATAACTCAGAGAGGAAGTCAGAATCAGGCTTCCTATAGTTGTAACTTCTTATTTTGCATTTCTCATGTAATTCAATCACATGGTCTGTAATAATTTGTAATCAAGTATTGAGGTGGCTATGAAAAGGGATAGGGTAAATATGCATGTTAAGGGTAGAAAATATGTTATTAGGTTTATGTTCCTAATTGCGCAATAGAAACCATGCTTAGGGTTCATGCATGCATTAGAAATCATGCTCTTAGGTCTCATGTTTATTGTTGCAGCATGTGCACCTTTGCAACATCATGTTTTAAAAACGGCACTTTATTATTATCTGCATTCCTGACATGTGCACTTAGAAATCCTACTCTTAGGAAATTCTGCATTCCTGCCTTATGCATTTAGTAATCCTGCTCTTAGGAAATTCTGTAATCTTGCCATACGCATTTAGAAATCCAGCTCTAGGAATTCTGCTTTTTTGGATACCATGTTTTAGGATCTTATTTGCACTTACACTTAGTGTGAATTGATGATTATAAAAGAGGTAAAAACAGCTTCACACTTTATTATCCCGTTTAAAATAACTGGTAACAACCTCTACACTTAATTAGAACAGCATGCTCCTAGGGTAAATAATTTTCAAACCATCTTTTAATAATTCTGAATAACTACTGCATATTTCTTTACGCCTAGGCAAGCCTTAGGTAATAACTTAAATAAAACTAAAAATGCCTTTGTTTAATTATCAACTGTTAAAATCAGTAGGTAAACCTGATTCGAACCTTTTTCCTAAGTCATGTAATAAATCTGGTTCTGATGTTATCACTTAAACACCCTACTTTAGGATTCTGAATTCAGACCTTAATTGTGTATGAGTCATGCTATCTATGTGCATTATTTGTGGAGGCATATCTGAGCCTTCTGCTTGTTTTCTGTGTTTTCCTCCCTTAAATGCAGTCCTACTTGTTTTTTTATGTCGCCTTAGTATTTTTCCTTTAAACCTGAGGGTCTGCCTAGAACCTCCTTATAGGATAGGAGTCCTAAATTCCTTCGGGACTGATAGGAAGGGACGAGTAACAGCATGCAATAAGAGTCGAGACCAACCCATGCTTCAATTACCTTCACGGGGTGGGAAAGGGTAGATATGGATATGATGACTAGTGCGCTAATACCATGTGTAGCCCATCTTTTGAGGAGTGTCATACCGGGTATTTCATTGATGTGATCCATATTACAAACAAATCTAGGACACCCCCTTTACATTCATAAGCATGCTTAGATTGTAACTCTTTTCAAAAACCTTGCTCTCATTAATCATTTTCAAACACTTGTGTATTTAAACTTAAATCCCCTATTATTTGAGCCGTACTTGTCTATTTTCTAATTCTACAAATTCACAAAAAATTGTCTGGCTGGGAACCACACTAGTGGATCCTGGGGGGTGCCTAACACCTTCCCCTTGGGATAATTTCAAGCCATTACCCTGTCTATGGTTATCAAACATAGTTAGAAATGAACCTTATGGGTGCCCTAACACACCTTAAAAGCGCTAGGTGGCAACTCTTCAAAATTGCAAAACCCCTTTCCCAAAAAGAAAGAGTTGTCCCATACCCAAAAATGTCATGAACACGATTTCACGAGGAAAAAAGGGGGCGCGACAGTAGTTTGAGGGGTCGAGTATCTTCACATGATGTATTATGATTTACATAAATTGTTGGTGTTGGTTTTCATGTTATCTGGAATTGATTTGGAAGAGTGAACTTCAAGATTTAAGCTCTAAGTTGGAAGAGTTGACCAAGTTTAACTTTATAGCATTTGACCTCGAAATGGTGTTTCGTCAGTTCTGTTAGCTCTGTTTGGTTATTTTTGACTTAGGAGCGCGTTGGGATTGTGATTTGGAGGTCTGTAGTTTAATTAGACTTAAATGGTAAAAGTTGGATTTTTGGGAAGTTTGATCGGGAGTGGACTTTTTGATATTGGGGTCGGATTCCAATTCTAAAAGTTGGAGTAGGTCCATAATAACAAATGTGACTTGTGTACAAATTTGAGGTCAATTGGACGTGATTTGATAGGTTTCGGCATCAGTTATAGAAGTTAAAGTTTCAAGTTCATTAATTTTGACTTGAGGAGCGATTTGTTGTTTCGTGGTTGTTATGCATGATTTGAAGCTCCAAGTAAGTTTGTTTTGTCATATAGAACTTGACTGCAAATTTTGGCGCCATTCGTAGTTGATTTGATATAGTTCGGACGCTTGGTTGCGATTCTAGAAGTTCTTGAAGTTTACTTTGATCTGCATGCATTTTGGCATCCGATTCGTGCTTTTAGAGTTTAATTTGATCACGCGAGCGAGTTCATATTGTGTTTCGACCTAGGTGCATGGTTGATTTGGAGCCTTGGGGGTTCGGCTGAGTTTTGGATTGGTTTCGGAATGTTTTTTCTTGATTTTTGAGTGTTGGCACTAGTGTCATCGCATTTGCGATACTTTTTGTCGCAAATGCGGCAGTCGCAATTGCAAAGCAGCCATTGCATTTGCAAAATGTGTTGTCGGGGAAGATTCGCATTTGCGAAGTGGGTTGGTTCGCTTTTGCGAGGACCCTGCCGCTTTTGTGAGATAATGGTCTTCGCATTTGCGAAATTTGACAGGAAGTGCTCTGGTTCGCTTTTTCGACAGATTGTTCGCATTTGCGGGTCCACATTTCCGAATACCATGTCGCAAATACGACATCTGCAAGCCTGGATATAGTTAAGAATTTTGAGACCTAGCTTCATTTTGTTATATTTTGAACCCTACCTTCGATGAGAGGCGATTTTTTGAAGGGATTTTCATACCAAATAATTGGGTAAGTACCTTCAATCAATTCTCAAATATAATTCATGATTCTACATAAGATTTAACATCAAATTCTTGAGAAATCTAGGGAAAATTTGGGGATTTTGTCAAAGTTATGAAAAATAAAAATTTGGTATTTGAGAGCCGAATAAGACTCGGATTTGGAAAAAAAATATGTATTTGGACTTGTGAGGCTATGGGTAGTCAATACCTACCCTTGGACCCGGGTTTTGATCAGGTGGGGTCGGGGTTGACTTTTGTTGACTTTTTAGAAATTGTATAAAAATCATAGATTTATTGATTGAAATTGCTTTCACTTGCATTGTGTAATGTATTTAAATCGTCTTTGGCTAGATCGAGCCGAGCGGAGGTGAATTTGTAAAGGAAAAAGCTAAATTGAGTATTAAATTACTCGAATTGAGGTAAGTGTCTTGCTTAACTTTTTAAGAGAATGTTTCCTACTATTTGACATTTTTTGCTACATGCAGGGGTAATACATATATGAGGTGAAGAGCATATGTGCATGTTCCAGGGTTAACCATACTTGGGGTTAAATTATGTTATAAATTGTATCTTGTAGAATTACGTGACCTTCTTGCTTAATTGTATCTTGCTTAATAGGTACTAAAAACATAGTATTAAATGTTAGAAACCAAGACTTAGATTATTATAACTTGATCAAATTTGATGGAAATTCTAAGAATACATTAATGTATCTAATTTGGTCATCACTATGGGTAATTATTAAAACATTCCTACGGTCGATATTCTTGAGATAGTAGATTCTATACCCGTGTTGTAGATCATTCATGAGATTTGTTGAAACACTTGAATAATATAGTTCTTAAGGGTTTATTGAACTATTATTGGCATTGGAAAATTGTGATTGGGATTCATTTGGAATTTATTTAAATACTCTCATTGACGTTATTTATGCTTCCTGCCTTGTTTGTCATTGAGATACATATGCTTGTAAGGAAGAGTGTAAAGCACGAAGGGTGATGTCATGCCATTGTTATACATTATCATGTGATATTGAGAGTAAAAACATGAAAGGTGATGTCGTGCCATGATATTGAGAGTAAAAGCACGAAAGGTGATGTCGTGCCATATCATTTGAGAGTAAAAGCACGAAGGGTGATGTCGTGCCATTTCATTTATATTATTATGCTTAGATGTTATCATGAGTTCATGGCACGATGGGTGTTTTCGTGCAGGCGAAGATGAGGGAAATGCATTATATTGTGATATTTGTTCCCCGTGTGTACGTTCATGCCTTTACCATGAACTGTTATTGTTGTACTTATAGATCCTATGTGACTTGTTGTTATTGTATTGTTCTTGATCTCTATCTCAATTGTTCTTGTGTTGCTCAAACCTTCTACTTGCTTAACTTGCAAACACCATGCCTACTTCTCGTTGTTATAATTACATTCATGTCGTATCTATTCTATTGCACTTTAGTACAAGCCTTTTCTATGTTAGTCATTCATGCATCTACTTATTCACTTGTAAAGATTATGTGTTTCCTTCTTATTTGTTATACCTATATCTAGGCCTCCATCATGCTAATTAGTTGAAGTTGATATTTTTTGTCTTCTAATTGCTGTCATTTCTCATATGTCTTCTGCCTATTCTATTATTGTTGCCCACGTGTATATCCTCATTCATTATTGCTATTTGCGTATTTCCTACTTTGTCATTTATGTTATCGGTATTTTTGTCATCCGGTTGGTACTGTCATACGTATATTGGGTAAGGATGAGATAAAAGCAAGAAGGAAGTTGCCATGTAAATTGACTCGATATTTGAGTACGTTTCTCATGCTATGAAAGTTATGGAGTGACTGTCATGGTTTATTGGTTTTCGTTCTAAGGGAAAGACTGGTCGAGGTATTGGAAGTTGCTAAATTGTGATCTCTGCTAGCATTCAGTTATTGTTTTGTATATTTGTCTCATGTATTCCTTTTTATTATATCGTAGTATAGTTCTATTGCTGGTTTACGGTGCAGGTTCTATCAGTAAGCATTTTTAAACTAGAAATCCTCATCACTACTTCGACAAGGTTAGACAAGATACTTACTGGGTACATGGGATCGATTGTACTCATACTACACTTCTGCACCTTGCGTGCAGATTTTTAGAGCAGAGTTGTTGGTGATGTCGGGAGCTGACTCTGAAGTTGTTCGTGCATTCCGGATATAACTGTCACTTGTCCTTGGTAGCTTTAGATTTTTGCTAATCTGTTTATTTAACTTTCAAACAGATCGTGTATTTATTTGTATCAGCTTTGTAAATTCCAAATCTTAGAAACTCATGATTCGTACTACCAGTTCTTGGGTTAATTTATAAATGTTCAGATAATTCTTCACTATTTTCCTATAATCTCATTTGGATTGTATTGACTGTTAATTGGCTTACCTAGCGGATCGAGTTAGGTTCCATCACGACTAGTGGATTTTGGGTCGTGATATATTCTCTTGCTTCAATGATCTAAACGAAACTTAAGATATAAAGTTTTTATCTTTTATTTCTTTTAGTGATACTGAATATAATATAATATAATATGTAAAGTTGAGAAGTTTTAAGTTATTCCACATAATTGCCATAATGTTTGATTATATTAATCTTGAATCATTACAAATAACCAGAAGAATTGTTATACATTCGTTGGCAAATTTTAATAACCATAACCATAATGATTTATACACATTTTGTTCACGGTTATACCATAAGAATCATTACAAATAACCATAATGTTGTACACTATTATACACATATTGTAGATGAGTTATACATATGTTATACATTCGTTGGCAAATTTTAATTTAAATAGTTGGGCGTGCAATTTGAGTCAGTTCTTCTTAATTCCACATTACATATATGACAAAATTGTAATATAAAATATGCTATAAATTCTTCTAAATTGACAATCGATACTTGATACAAAGAAAAATAACGATATGGGATAATTATGTTTTTTTAACTTGTTTTGTATCAGTTATTTCGCAGCCTTTCATTATTTATTGTTATTATGTTTTCATAATGTTTATTATGTCTTGTAGGTGTTTTGACCTAGTCCTGTCACTACTCTATCGAGGTTAGGCTTGATATTTACTGAGTATCGTTGTGGTGTACTCATACTACGCGTCTGCACATCCTTTTTGTGCAGATCTAGGTACGTCTACTCATGCCAGACGCTAGAGGTTGATTGAGTAGCTGCTTTTGGAGACTTCAAGGTATACGAGCTCAACATCCATAGGTCTCGGAGTCCCATTCTATTTTAGACATTCCACTGTGTACTTCTTATTTCAAACAGTATTGTATATTGAGACTATTAGTATTTTATTGTAGAGCTTATGACTCCATTCCACCAGGTTTCGAAAAAGTATTGGTTATTATACTGTTGAGTTGTTATAATAGTGTAGAGGTTTAATTTGGAATTTTAGTAGTATTTTCGCTATTTCTATATGCATGTTAGGCTTACCTAGTCTTAGAGACTAGGTGTCATCACGACATCCTACAGTGAAAAATTAGGATCGTGACAAGTTGGTATCAGGGCACTAAGTTCATAGGTGGTACGACTCATAAGCAAGTTTAGTGGAGTCTTACGGATCTTTACGGAGACGTCTGTACTTATCTTCAAGAGTCTACGAAAAGGTTAGGAAACTTCACTTGTTTGATTACTTATCGTGTGAATTTGTTGACTTCGAAATTTTGAATCTTTATCTTTCTATTCTCTCACAGATAGTGAGGACATGCACTGTTGATTTGACGATCAAACACCCGCGCCCCCGCTAGATCCGCAAGAGGCCGGTGCTGGGGCTGGGGTAGAGGCCAAGGAGGGGCACGTGGTGTAGTTAGAGACACCAGTAACTCCAATCGAGGGAGACAGGCACCTGAGGCGCCTGTTACCACCCATATGCTTCAGGAGACCCTTGAATAGTTCTTGAGCATGTTCGGTACCTTAGCTCAGGCGGGGTTGATTCCTCTTGCACCAGCCACATCTTAGGCTGGGAGAGGAGTACAGATCCACATGGCCCATACTCCAGAGCAGCCGGTCCATGTTGTTCAGGCCCTAGAAGTTATATCAGTGCAGTCTGTTGTTTCGATTTAGCCCGAGGTTAGGGCAGCAGCATCTAAGGAGGAGCAACTTAGACTTGAGAGGTACAGGAAGTACCATCCTCCTACTTTCAGTTGCCTAGCTACAGAGGATGCACAAGTTTTTTTTAGAAAAGCGCCACCGTATTCTCCACACCATGGGTATTGTGAAGAGGAGTGGGGTTATTTTCACTATATTCCCACTGTCAGGAGCAGCATATCAGTGGTGGCGGGTTTACGAGGTGGGTAACCCAGCGGATGCAAGTTCACTTACATGGACTCAATTTTCAGAGATGCTCTTGAGAGAGTTTGTTCCCCAGATCCTTTGGGATGCATGACGTGCGAAATTGAGCAGTTGCACCAGGGTACTATGTCAGTGTCAGATTATGAAGTCGGATTCAATAATTTATCCAGACATGCACCTACTTTGATTTCTACAATTAGGGAGCGAGTCCGCCGATTTATCGAGGGGTTCAACTATGGGGTTTGGTTCAGCATGGCTAAAGAGTTGGAGACAGATGCCCCATATTAATAGGTGGTAGAGATTGCATGGAGGTTGGAGGGAATGCAGGGTTGTGAGAGAGAGGACAGGGAGGCCAAATGGCCTCAAGGTACGGCAGGATTAAGTGGTGGTCACGCTGCTTAAAGCCCCTCATGGTAGAGGCTATGTGAGTCGTCCAGTTCATTCAACACTTCCAGCTTCTAGTGGTGCTACGGTTATTCCGAGGTCTCAGGTTACACACTTTGCTCAGCCACGTTCTAGTGCACCTCCTGCACGAGGTGCCTTCATCGATTAGTCTAGCCGACCAGGAATGAGCCAGTCTCAACAGCTATGCCCACCAAGAGCTTGCTTTGATTGTGGTCATATCCGTCATATGGTTAGAGACTGCCCCATACTCATAAGAGGTGCACCTCTACAAACTACTTAGGCTCCACGAATTTAGTCAGGTCCACAAACTTCTCGGACCATGGTTTCTACCACGGTTGTCGCTCCACCCGCACAGCCAGCTAGGGGTGGGGGACAGGTGGGTAGAGGTCGCCCTAGAGGGAGAGGCCAGACCAGATTCTATGCTTTTTTGGGTAGGACGGAGGCAGTCGCTTCAGACATAGTCATCACAAGTATGGTTCCGATTTGTCATAGAGATGCATCAATCTTATTTGATCCGAGATTCATACGTGTCATCTTACTTTGCTCCATATTGGATACTTACTGGGTACCGTTGTGGTGTATATATATTACCTTCTGTACTTTTTTTGTGCAGATCTAGGTACATCTGCTTATGCCAGACGCTAGAGGTTGATTGAGTAGCTGCTTTTGTTGACTTTAATGTATACCTGCTCGACGTCCGCAAGCATCGGAGTCCCCTTTTGTTTTAGACATTCCACTATTTACTTCTTATTTCAAACGGTATTGTATATTGAGACAATTAGTATTTATTGTAGAGCTTATGACTCCGTTCTATCAGGTTTTGGGAAATGTTGGTTATCGTATTGTTGAGTTATTATAATAATGTAGAAGTTTAATTTGAAGTTTTAGTATTATTTCCGCTATTTCTCTAGGAATGTTACACTTACCTAGTCTTAGAGAGTAGGTGTCAACACGACACCCCACGGTGGGATACTAAGATCGTGACATGTATAACTGAATTAAAGTACGCAACAAAGACGTTAGTGACGCCCCAAAATAAAAAATAGAAACACAAAGATGAGAAGACAAAAGATTGGTAAGTACACAGGGAAACTCTACTCCAAAGTGATCTTATTCTTTAACTCTTTTTTGTTAGATAAGGACGATAGAAACTCTAATTTTACACCAATAGGGCATATAAGATATGTTTTATCAGTAAATTATCATTTTATTCTCTTGCTTCAATGATCTAAACGAAACTTAAGATATAAAATTTTTATCTTTTATTTCTTTTACTGATACTGAATATAATATAATATGTGAATTTGAGAAGTTTAAAGTTATTCCACATAATTGCCACAATGTTTGATTATATTAATCTCGAGTCATTACAAATAACCAAAAGAATCATTATGTTTTTTTCTAGCCGGTATTCTTAATACACTTATTGTACACGGTTATACACATATTATAGATGAGTTATACATATATTATATATTCGCTGGAAAATTTTAGTTTAAATAGTTGGGGGTCTATTTGAGTCAATTCTTCTTAATTCCACATTATATATGTGACAAAATTGTAATATAAAATATGCTATAATTAATTCTTGTAAATTAACAATTGATACTTGATACATAGAAAAATAACGGTATGAGATAATAATGTTTTTTTTTTCTTCGTATTTTCACCCTTGAATAATTAATTGGTAGAAAACACAAACACAAATCCCCACTATGACGACCAGGCCGGTCGTCTTAAGAATATACTCTCCGATCCCTTATTAACTGTTTTCCCCAAGTTAATTTCTGCTATTTTGATTTGCCGGGATGTTCGGTTTTGAGTTTCGGAGAGTTTTGGGACACTTAGTCTCTAAATAAGAGCTTAAGTGTTGGAAAGTTTATCATAGTCGGAACAGTGTGAAGATAGCTTCGGAATGGGAATCCGATGGTTCCGTTAGCTCTGTTGGGTGATTTCAGGCTTGGGGGATTGTTCGGATTGTGTTTTGGAGGTCCGTAGCTAATTTAGGCTTGAAATGCCGAAAGTTGAATTTTTAAAGTTTTCGGTTTGATAGTGAGATTTTAATCCGAGAGTCGGAATGGAATTTCGGAAGTTGGAGTAGCTCCATAATGTTTAATGTGACTTGTGTGGAAAATTTCAGGTCATTCGGACGAGGTTTGATAGACATTTTTATCGAAAGCATATTTTTAGAGTTTTTGGAATTCTTAGGCTTGAATTCGATGAAAAATAGGTGTTTTCATGTTGTTTTGAGCGTTCCGAATGTTGGAACAAGTTTGAATGATGTTTTAGGATTAGTTGGCAAGGTTGGTTGAGGTCCCGGGGGCCTCGGGTGTGTTTCGGATGCTCAACGGACCATTTTGGGACTTGGAAAGATTGCAGATTTTCTGTTGTTGTGTTGCAGAGGAAACATTCATCGCGTTCGCGAGAGGGTCTCGCTTTTGCGTAGAGCATCTGGGTGAAGCAACTGAATTATGTCTCGCGTTCGTGAAGGTATGGACCCGTTGGTCTTTGCGTTCGCGACATGGTCCTCACGTTCGCGTAGGGTCTGCCAGTGTGAACTACGTGTTTGCGAGTGGACCTCGCATTCGTGAAAGAGGAAGTTGGCCAGTAGATTTTTTTGTGCATCGCGTTCGCGAAGAAGAACGCGTCTGGGCAGAATATAAAATTTCAAAGTTGAGGCTTAGTCATTTTTGTGAAAACTAAAGCTTGGGAACTCAGATTTGAGCGAGGTTTTGAAGGATTTTCAGAGATATCGATAAAGTAACGATTCTTAACTCCTTTTTTCTTGTAACCCATTAATCCAAACATGAATTCATCATTTAATTTCGGATTGGATATGAAAATTGGGGAAAAGTTGAAAGAAAGTTCTTAGACCTAGAATTCGACTTTAGATTGGGAATTTGACCTTAGATTTGGATAATTTTGGTATACATGAACTCGTGAGAGCGTGAGGATTCTGAAAATATAAATTTTACCCGATTCCGAGACGTGGGCTCAAGGGTCATTTTGGTCATTTTACCTAGTTTCACGTATTTGCTTAGAATTTCTTTGTAGAATTAGTTACTTGAAGTGTTATTTACATTATGCAATGGAATTGAATAGATTTGCGCCATTTGGAGTCGAGTACTCGTGGCAAGAGTGTGGTTCGGGTTGATTTTGAGTCGGTTCAAGGTAAGTGGCTTGTCTAACCTTGTATGGGGGACCATCCCCTTAGGAGTTGGTATATTTGACATTTGAAATGCCTTGTACGTGAGATGACGAGTGCGTACTTGAGCTAATTGTTGAAAATTCGATTTTCTTTAAGTAATTTTAATTGTGTTCCTTTTCCTATTTTATTTTACTTGCAATTTAAACCTGTTGTTAGCTTAGAAAAAGTATGTCTAATTGACTTAACCGTTTATTTGCTTAAACTGCCTTAATTGAATTATGTGAAGCATGTTAGATTAGAATTACCTGTTTACTTGATACGAAATTGAGTATTCTTGTATTGTTGCTGTGTGTTTTACTTTGGGACTACGGGACGGCATCCCGGAAGATCCCCTGTACGTATTTATGATTTGAACTGAGTTGTGGGATAACGAGAGATCCCTGGCACATATATTGAGGATACCAAGAGATCCTCGGGATACCAAGAGATCCCAAGTACATACTGAGGATACCGAGAGATCTTTGGGATACCAAGAGATCCCTAGCAGATGTTGAGTATACCGAGAGATCCTCGGGATACCAAGAGATCTCTGGCATATATTAAGGGTACTAAGAGATCCTCAGAATATAGAGAGATCCTCGATTATTTCCTTGTGATTGTTTTTGCCTCGGCTTCAGTTATTGAATTCCTTGTTTTCCTGTATTAAATTCTTATCGTTAGTTTTCAACTGTACTGCTTATCTTATACTGTCATGTCTTATATTCTTTATTTTATCTCAGTAGGGCCCTGAACTTCCTCGTCACTACTCGATCGAGGTTAGGCTTGGCACTTACTAAGTACCGTTGTGGTGTACTCATGCCCCTTTTGTGCATGTTTTTCATGTGCATATCCAAGTACTGCGACTCAGTACTATCATCCTTGAGACGAGGCGACTGCTCCAGTGACTTTGAGGTATATTTGCTGCGTCCGCAGACTGAGGAGTCCCTTTCTATTCTAGCTTTTAAACATTTGCCCTTCTGTATTTCTTTTCCTTGTTAGATATTCTGGAGTTAGAGTGCTATGTAGTGATCCTTAGCTTGTGATTCATGGGTTTTCGGGTCTTGGAAGTGTGTATTGGTTTGAGAGTTAAATATTGTGTATACTGAGCGGCACTTTTAAACATTGTTTTATCACTCTTCATTCTGTTTTAATTTGTTTTTATTTCGCACTTTGGTTATCTTCCGCAATTTAGGCTTACCTAGTCGTAGTGGACTAGGTGTCGTCACGATGGTTCACGGAGGGCGAACCGGGTTCGTGACAAGTTGGTATCAGAGCTTTAGGTTCATAGGAGTCATGGATCACAAGGCTGTTTATTAGAGTCTCGCTGATCGGTACGGAGACGTCTGTATTTATCTACGATAGGCTATGTAACTGTTAGGAAAATTCCACTTTATTTGATTTCCTTGTCGTGCGATACTTTGACATCACAATTCTAAACTTCGATCTTCTATTCTCTCATAGATGGTGAGGACACATGCTACCCGAGATAATTAGGCACCAGCTCCCCCTACTATAGCCGTCAGAAGCCGGGTTAGAGGCTGAGGATGCACACGTAGTGCAGCCAGAGCACCTGTGCGAGCTGCCGCCGAGGTACCACCAGCAGTTCCAGCCGGAGTCCAGGCACCTGAAACACCTACTACTACTTCTACTCCAGCTCTTCAGGAGACTCTGGCACAGTTCATGAGCATGTATACCACTTTGGCTCAGGCAGGGTTGCTTCCTCTTGCTGCAGCTACATCTCAGACCGGGGGGGCACAAACTCCCGCCGCCCGCACTCCTGAGCAGCGAGTGCATGTTGATCAGGTCCCTAAGATTATTCCTATACCGCCTGCAGTGTCAGTTCAGCCCGAGGGCAGGGCAGAGGCTTCCGAGGAGGAGCAGTTGAGGCTTGAGAGGTTCGAGAGGTACAAGCCTCGTGTATTCAGCGGTCTAGCATCGTAGGATGCTCTGGTATTTCTAGAAGAGAGTTACCGTATTTTCCGTACCATGGGTATATCAGGATTGGGTGGGGTTTCCTTCACTACCTTCCAGCTTCGAGGTGCCGCCTATGAGTAGTGGCGCACCTATGAGTTAGACAGTCCGGATGAGGCTGCTTCAGTGACTTGGACTCATTTTTTAGATCTGTTCCTGAGAGAGTATGTTCCTTAGAGCCTCAAGGACGCATGGCGCGTAGAGTTTGAGCATTTGCACTAGGTTGATATGACTGTCTCAGAGTATGTTGTCCGTTACACTAGTTTGGTGAGGTATGCACCAGCCTTGGTTTCTACTGTTCGTGAGAGGGTTCGTCGGTTTATTGAGGGCCTTATTCCCAGCATCATGTCTAGCATGGCTCGTGAGTTGGAGATGGATATTTCTTATCAGCGGGTGGTGAGCATTTCTAGGAGGAATGAGGGTATGCATGCTAGGAAGAGAAAGGAGAGGGAGGCCAAGAGGTCTCAAGAGTCGGGCCATTTCTCTTGTGCACGTGCCCCCGCAGCAGGTCATCATGGTAGGGGTTATATGAGTCACCCTGTTCATTCAGCTCTTCCAGCAGCCAGTGGTATTCTAGCTCCTCCTAGACCTTAGGAGCCTTATTATTCACCTCCGGTATCAAGTGTGCCTCCTGTGCAGGGTGCTTTCAAAGGTCAGTCCAACAGACCTGGCCCGAGCCAGTCACAGCCACCACGTCCTCCCAGAGCTTGTTTTGAATGTGGTGACACACGCCATGTGGTGAGGGATTTCCCTAGACTTGGGAGGAGTGCACCTCCACAGACTTCTCAGCCACAACGTGCCCCGCAGAGTTCTCAGACTATGGTTACAGCTCCAGTTGCTACCCCACCTGCTCAGTCAGCCAGAGGTGGAGGTCGGGGAGGTAGAGGTCGCCCTAGAGGGGGAGGCCAGGCCCGATACTATGCCTTTCCTGCCCATACCGAGGTTGTTGCCTCCGATTCGGTCATCACAGGCATTATACTAGTTTGTCACAGAGATGCATCGGTTCTATTCAATCCAGGCTCCACTTATTCTTATGTGTCTTCTTATTTTTCTCCGCATTTGGGTTTATCTCAGGATTCTTTGAGTTCTCCTGCTTATGTTTCTACTCCTGTGGGAGATTCTCTTATTGTGGACCGCGTTTATCTATTGTGTTTGGTTGCTCTTAGTGGTTTTGAGACCAGAGTCTATTTATTATTGCTCAGCATGGTAGATTTTGACATTATCTTAGGCATAGACTGGTTGTCGCCCCATTATACTATTCTAGATTGTCACGCCAAAATCGTGATGCTGGCTATGCCAGGTATACCACGTGTTGAGTGGAGGGTTACTTTAGATCACACTCCCAGTAGAGTTATTTCTTTTCTTAAAGCTCAGTGTATGGTTGAGAAGGGGTATGACGCGTATTTAGCTTATGTGAGTGATGTTAGTATTGATACCCCTTCAGTTGATTCAGTCCCAGTAGTACGGGATTTTCTCGATGTGCTGCCAGCTGATCTTCTAGGCATGTCGCCTGATAGAGATATTGATTTTTGCATTGATCTATTGCCGGGCACTTAGCCCATTTCTATTCCTCCATATCGTGTGGCTCCTCCTGAGTTTAAGGAGTTGAAGGATCAGTTACAAGAATTATTTGACAAGGGTTTTATTCGGCCCAGTGTATTACCTTGGGGTGTTCCTGTCTTGTTTGTGAAGAAAAATAATGGTTCTATGCGTATGTGTATTCATTATCTCCAGTTAAAAAAAGTTATATTGAAGAACCGTTATCGTTTTCCTCGTATTGATGATTTGTTTGACTAGCTTCAGGGCACACGGGTGTTTTCTAAGATTGATTTGTGCTCAAGTTACTATCAGTTGAAGATTCGGGAGCTAGATATCCTGAAGACTGCTTTCGAGACTCGATATGGTCATTATGAGTTCCTTGTTATGTCATTTGGGCTGACCAATGCCCCAGCAGCCTTTATGCATTTGATGCACAGTGTGTTCCGGCCGTATCTTGACTCGTTCGTCATTGTCTTTATTGATGATATTCTGGTGTATTCACGGAGTCAGGAAGATCATGAGTAGCACCTGAGGATTGTGCTTCAAACTCTGGGAGAGAAGAAGTTATATGCTAAGTTCTCGAAATGTGAGTTTTGGTTGGATTCAATGGCATTCTTAGGCCATGTGGTATCGAGTGAGGGTATTTAGGTGGATCTGAAGAAGATAGCGGTCGTACAGAGTTGGCCCAGACCATCCTCAGCTACCGAGATCCACAGTTTCCTTGGCTTGGCAGGCAACTACTGTCGTTTTGTGGAGGGGTTTTCATCGATTGCAACCCCTATGACCAGGTTAACCCAGAAGGGTGCTCCGTTCCAGTGGACGGAGGAGAGTGAGGTAAGCTTTCAGAAGCTCAAGACAGCTTTAGCTACAGCCCCAATTTTGATACTACCTACAGGTTCGGGGTCTTATATGGTTTATTGTGAAGCCTCGAGGATTGGCCTCGGAACGGTGTTGATGCAGGACGGTAGAGTGATTGCCTATGTGTGCAGATAGTTGAAGGTACATGAGAAGAACTATCCGGTCCACGACCTTGAGTTAGCTGCCATTGTTCACGCCCTAAAAATCTGGCGCCATTATTTATACGGTGTGCCTTGTGAGATTTTTACTGACCATCGAAGCTTGCAGCACTTATTCAAGCAAAAGGATCTATATTTGCGCCAGAGGAGGTGGTTGGAGTTGCTGAAGGACTATGACATCACTATTTTATATCACTCGGGCAAGGCCAATATGGTGGCCAATGCTTTGAGTCACCGGGCAGAGAGTTTGGGGAGTTTGGCTTATTTACTAGCATCGGAGAGGCCTATGGCGATGGATGTTCAGGCCTTAGCCAGCCAGTTTGTGAGATTAGATCTTTCGGAGCCCAGTCGAGTTCTAGCTTGCATGGTTTCTCGGTTTTCCTTATTTGATCGTATTAGGGAGCGGTAGTATGATGACCCTCATTTGCTTGTCCTCAAGGACAAGGTCTATAACGGTGATGCCAGAAATGTGACTATTGGTGATGATGGGATATTGCGGATGCACGTCAGATTTGTGTACCCAATGTTGATGGGATTCAAGAGCTGATTCTAGAGGAGGCCCATAGCTCGCGGTATTCCATTCATCCGGGTGCCGCGAAGATGTATCAGGATTTGAGACAGCACTACTGGTGGAGACGAATGAAGAAAGTTATAGTTGGATTTGTAGCTCGGTGCCTCAACTGTCAGCAGGTGAAGTATGAGCACCAGAGACCGGGTGGGTTACTTCAGCAGATAGAGATCTCGGAATGGAAGTGGGAGAAGATCACCATGGACTTTGTAGTTGGGCTCCCATGGACTTTGAGAAAGTTTGATGCTATTTGGGTGATTGTGGATCGACTGACCAAGTCCACTCACTTTATTCCTGTGTGTACTACTTATTCCTCGGAGCGGTTGGCGGAGATCTATATCTAGGAGATTGTTCGTCTGCATGGTATTCCAGTGTCCATCATTTCAGATAGAGGTACTCAATTCACATCATGGTTCTGGAGGGCCGTTCAGCATGAGTTGGGTACTCGGGTAGAGTTATGTACAACATTTCACCCTCAGACAAATGGACAGTCCGAGCGCACTATTCAGATTCTTGAGGATATGTTTTGTGCGTGTGTGATTGACTTTGCAAGGTATTAGGATCAGTTCTTGCCATTGGCAGAGTTTTTTTACAACAACAGCTATCAGTCTAGCATTCAGATGGCACCATATGAGGCTTTATATTGTAGGCGGTGTAGATCCTTGGTGGGTTGGTTTGAGCCGGGTGAGGCTAGCCTATTGGGCAGACTTGGTTCAAGATGCCTTAGAGAAGGTTAAGGTGATAATGGGGATGGCAGAAATGTGACTATTGGTGATGATGGGATATTGCGGATGCACGTCAGATTTGTGTACCCAATGTTGATGGGATTCAAGAGCTGATTCTAGAAGAGGCCCATAGTTCGCGGTATTCCATTCATCCAGGTGCCGCAAAGATGTATCAGGATTTGAGGCAGCACTACTGGTGGAGACGGATGAAGAAAGATATAGTTGAATTTGTAGCTCGGTGCCTCAACTGTCAGCAGGTGAAGTATGAGGACCAGAGACCGGGTGGGTTACTTCAGCAGATAGAGATTTCGGAATGGAAGTGGGAGAAGATCACCATGGACTTTGTAGTTGGGCTCCCACGGACTTTGAGAAAGTTTGATGCTATTTGGGTGATTGTGGATCGACTGACCAAGTCCACTCACTTTATTCCTGTGTGTACTACTTATTCCTCGGAGCGGTTGGCGGAGATCTATATCTAGGAGATTGTTCGTCTGCATGGTATTCCAGTGTCCATCATTTCAGATAGAGGCACTCAATTCACATCATGGTTCTGGAGGGCCGTTCAGCATGAGTTGGGTACTCGGGTAGAGTTAAGTACAACATTTCACCCTCAGACGAATGGACAGTCCGAGCGCACTATTCAGATTCTTGAGGATATGCTTTGTGCGTGTGTGATTGAGTTTGTAGGGTCTTGGGATCAATTCTTGCCATTGGCGGAGTTTTCTTACAACAACAGCTATCAGTCTAGCATTCAGATGGCACCATACGAGGCTTTATATTGTAGGCGGTGTAGATCCTTGGTGGGTTGGTTGTAGGCGGGTGAGGCTAGACTATTGGGCACAGACTTGGTTCAAGATGCCTTAGAGAAGGTTAAGGTAATTCAGGATAGACTCCGTACAGCCCATTCCAGACAGAAGAGTTACGTGGACCGGAAGGTTCGTGATGTTTCCTATATGGTTAAAGAGCGGGTTGTGCTTCGAGTTTCTCCTTTGAAGGGCGTTATGAGATTTGGGAAGAAAGGAAAGTTGAGTCTAAAGTTTATTGGTCCTTTTGAGATATTGAGGCGTATTGGGGAGGTAGCTTATGAGCTTGCTTTACCTCCCAGCTTGGCAGGAGTTCATCCGGTATTTCATGTTTCGATGCTCTGGAGGTATCACAGTGATCTGTCGTAAGTGTTGGATTTCAGTTCAGTCCAGTTGGACAAGGATCTATCCTATGTTGAGGAGCCAGTGGCAATATTGGACATGTAGGTTAGAAAGCTAAGGTCAAAGAACATTGCATCCGTGAAGATTCAGTTGTGGGTCAACCATTCGGGAAGGCAACCTGGGAGACCGAGAAAGATATGCGCAGCCGTTACCCTCATCTTTTCACTACTCCAGGTATGTCTTTATGCTTGTTCGAGGACGAACGAATGTTTAAGTATAGGAGGATGTGACGACCCGACCGGTCGTCTTAAGAATTTATGTCCCTATCCCCTAATAACTGCTTTCCCCAAGTTTATTTCTGCTATTTTGATTTGCCGGGATGTTCGGTTTTGACTTTCGGAGAGTTTTGGAACACTTAGTCCCTAAATGAAAGCTTAAGTGTTGGAAAGTTGACCATAGTCGGAACAGTATGAAGACGGCCTCGGAATGGAAATCTGATGGTTTCGTTAGCTTCGTTGGGTGATTTCGGGCTTAGGGGCGTGTTCGGATTGTGTTTTGGAGGTCCGTAGCTAATTTAGGCTTGAAAGGCCGAAAGTTGAATTTTTGAAGTTTCCGGTTCGATAGTGAGATTTTGATCCGAGGGTCGGAATGGAATTCCGGAAGTTGGAGTAGCTCAATAGTGTTTAATGTGACTTGTGTGGAAAATTTCAGGTCATTCGGACGAGGTTTGATAGACTTTTTTATCGAAAGCGTATTTTTAGAGTTTTTGGAATTCTTAGGCTTGAATTCGATGAAAAATAGATATTTTGATGTTGTTTTGAGCGTTCCGAATATTGGAACAAGTTTGAATGATGTTTTAGGATTGGTTGGCAAGGTTGGTTGAGGTCCCGGGGGCCTCGGGTGTGTTTCGGATGCTCAACGGACCATTTTGGGACTTGGAAAGATTGCAGATTTTCTGCTATTGTGTTGCAGAGGAAATATTCATCGTGTTCGCGAGAGGGTCTCGCTTTTGCGTAGAGCATCTGGGTGAAGCAGCTGAATTATGTTTCGCGTTCGCGAAGGTATGGACCCGTTGGTCTTCGCGTTCGCGACATGGTCCTCACGTTCGCGTAGGGTCTGCCAGTGTGAGCTACGCGTTCGCGAGTGGACCTCGCATTCGCGAAAGAGGAAGTTGGCCAGTAGATTTTTTTGTGTATCGCGTTCGCGAAGAAGAACGCGTCTGGGCAGAATATAAAATTTCAAAGTCGAGGGTTAGCCATTTTTGTGAAAACTAAAGCATGGGAGCACGGATTTGAGAGAGGTTTTGAGGGTTTTTAAAGATATCGATTGGGTAACAATTCTTAACTCCTTTTTGCTTGTAACCCATTAATCCAAACATGAATTCATCATTTAATTTCAGAATATAGATGAAAATTGGGAAAAAGTTGGAAGAAAGTTCTTAGACCTAGAATTCGACTTTTGATTGGGAATTTGACCTAAGATTTGGATAATTTTGGTATGCGTGAACTCGTGAGAGCGTGAGGATTCTGAAAATATAATTTTACCCGATTTCGAGATGTGGGCCCGAGGAGCATTTTGGTCATTTTACCTAGTTTCGCGTATTAGCTTAGAATTTCTTTGTAGAATCAGTTACTTGAAGTGTTATTTACATTATGCAATTGAATTGAATAGATTTGGGCCATTTGGAGTCGAGTACTCGTGGCAATAGCGTGGTTTTGGGTTGATTTTGAGCCGGTTCGAGGTAAGTGGCTTGTCTAACCTTGTGTGGGGGACTTTTCCCTTAGGATTCGGTATATTTGATATTTGAAATGCCTTGTACATGAGGTGAAGAGTGCGTACTTGAGCTAATTATTGAAAATCTGATTTTCTTTAAGTAATTTCAATTGTGTTCCTTTTCCTGTTTCATTTTACTTGCAATTTAAACCTATTGTTAGCTTAGAAAAAGCATGTCTAATTGACTTAATTGTTTATTTGCTTAAACAGCTTTAATTGAATTATGTGAAGCATTTTAGATTAGAATTACATGTTTACTTGATACGAAATTGAGCTTAATTGAGTATTCTTGTGTTGCTGCTGTGTGTTTTACTTTGGGACTACAAGACGGCATCCCGGAAGATCCCCTGTACGTATTTATGATTTGAACTGAGGTACGGGATACCGAGAGATCCCTGGCACGTATATTGAGGATACCAAGAGATCCCTAGTACATACTGAGGATACCGAGAGATCTTCAGGATACAAAGAGATCCCTAGCATATATTGAGGATACCGAGAGATCCTTGGGATACCAAGAGATCCCTGGTATATATTGAGGGTACTAAGAGATCCTCGGGATATTGAGATATCCCCGGTTATTTTCTTGTGATTGTTTTTGCCTTTGTTTCAGTTATTGAATTCCTTGTTTTCCTGTATTAAATTCTTATTGTTAGTTTTCAACTGTACTGCTTATCTTATACTGTCATGTTTTATATTCTTTATTTTATCTCAGTAGAGCCTTGACCTTCCTCGTCACTACCCGACCGAGGTTAGGTTTGGCACTTACTGAGTACCGCTGTGGTGTACTCATGCCCCTTGTGCGCATATTTTTCATGTGCAGATCCAGGTACTGCGACTCAGTCCTATCACCCTTTAGGCGAGGCGACTGCTCCAGCGACTTTGAGGTATATTTGCCACGTCCGCAGACTGAGGAGTCCTTTACTATTCTAGCTTTTAAACATTTACCCTTCTGTATTTCTTTTCCTTGTTAGATATTCTAGAGTTAGAGTACTGTGTAGTGATCCTTAGCTTGTGATTCATGGGTTTCCTGGTCTTGGAAGTGTGTATTGGTTTGAGAGTTAAATATTGTGTACGCCGAGCGGCACTTTTAAACACTGTTTTATCACTCTTCATTCTGTTTTAATTTATTTTTATTCTGCACTTTGGTTATCTTCCGCAATTTAGGCTTACCTAGTCGTAGAGGACTAGGTGTCGTGACAATAGTTTACGGAGGGCGAACCGGAATCGTGACACCCACTGCAAAGATGTTGTTCTCCACTGTTGACTGCATGATTAATCCTCTATACAGAAAGTTAATTCTTGGATAAACTATTTAAAACCATGAAAAGAAGGGAAGGTTCATGTAAAAGCATGAATCATAATTTTGTTTTATGCAAAAGATGCTTTAGAGAATGAAACCACGGCCTTTAAATTAGTTAAGATTCGGCAAAGGTATTAATATTAATATTGGACATAATGGAGAATCCACTATATAATTGAACAAACCTTTCGAAAGCTTCCAAATGTTCATAAGTAATTCTGCTAAGAAAGTGCCAACGATGCAATTTCGTTTAATTTGTCTTTTCCTTTTCTGTTTTTTAATGTATTTTAAAACTTTTCCGTCGTCCTTTGGAGGATGGGCAATTTAATTTAATTTGTCTAGGGTGAATCAAATTTGATAGTTTTTGTTCTAAGACGTAAATTAACAGCTCTATCATTAAGTAACAGTTCTCCTCCTCGAGTTCAATGTAGTGTTATTTGATTGATGAAGACTTTGGTATTGGAAATAATGGCTCTAAGAATATTAGTAGGTCACATGTTGGTAGCTAACATGCTTATAACCACAAGAATAGGAAAATGAGATTTTGATTTAACTCGAACACGTAATAATTCTTCAATGTTGAATATAAAGATCTATTAATTTTTATGTTCGATTTTCCATATTAGTCACGATTTTTGTAGTTATCACATAATGGTTTTTTTTCCTTCTAACTGTATTTTGTGTCGTTAATCTCACCATTTGCCTAAACAATATTTTCTTTTTCACGGTGAAAATAATACACTACACTAAGTTCGACATTCGTTCATTCAGAATCTTATTGACGAAATGGCACACCTATGTATTATTCATAGTGGGAACATTATCATCTTTTAGCCATTCACCCAGGCTATGTTGACCTGTGGTGATGGGGTTCAGCATATGACATATCCCTTACCTCGTATATTAATAAGAGATTAGTACATTGAAGGGGGCATAAAACCAAGACTTCCAGGAAAAAAAATTATAAAGGTAGTTATTGTTGGTCTTAGACCTTTCACAGCATGGTGCATAGCACTACTTAAAAGAATTGGACTACTTTAAACAGTTGTTCACCTACAACACTAGTCCTAAAGTAAGAGAAATTAGGGAGGTTCAAAGTACCATCCCGATTGTTTTCTTAGCCTTGATCCTGAAAGCAGGGATTTGCATCCTATCAATTCGAACTACTCCTCTTATTTCACGGGGCAGTTCACTTTCGTTGAAGTACATAGCATTATGTGTAAGAGAATTTGCGTGCTTGGAAACTAGATCAGCTACTTCATTCCCCTCCCTGTAGCGGTGCTTGACAATTATGTTCTGATGTTGTACTTTGTTTTGGATATTGTTAGGGTTTTATGTATTTAAGTATATTAAATACTTAAAAGAGGGTGAATGGAAATAGAGGGAAATGAAATTTTTAAGTGAAATTTTAAGTTTCCTCCTTGGCAAAGGGACATTGTCTCATATTGGAAGAGGAAGAGGTTTTTTATGGGTATATAAACAATTGTTCTTCTTCTAGCTCTTAAAAAGTTGAGAAGAAGGCAAGCATCGCGCCGTCGTCGTTGCTCGCTCGGCTTCGGTTTCGGTCAAATGATTGATTGATTAATAACAGAATATTAATATTAAATCCTCCAATCCGTTTTTCAGTTGTGTAACTGAAAATTAAACTACCCTCTTCAATTTTTCCTCTTTATTTTCTCTCTTTATTGTTGAGTAAATAGCCATTTATGTTATGGCATTTATGTTGTAGCCGTTTTGCATAAACAGCCATTCTGAAGAATTGTACCTCTTCAAATTTCAGACCAACTTTGGTTATAAATACAAGTCTATTCTGCTCAGAATTTTCATATGATTTTCTAAGTTTCTCCTCCTTCTGCATACTTCTAACATCAAACAAAGCAACAGTAAGTGTGATTTGCTACCGAACTTTGTGTTCGCTGAAACACTAAGGTTTGAAGTACCACTACACCAGTGTATAATTCTGTGTCATCACTTGCTTTAAATTAAATTTTGTGTTTTCGGGGCCTTGAAAACCTCTTTAGAGTCACCTTGATTTGCGTACGTAGTCCGGGCGCGTAGCCGGAAAGCTTAAATGTGAAAATCTATGAAAAATGATAAGCTTTGACTACAAAATGAATAAATTTGACTTCGATCAACGTTTTGGGTAAACGGACCCGGACCCGTGATTTGACAATCCCGAAGGGTCCTAGGAAAATATGGGACTTGGGCGTATGCCCGGAATC
Organism: Nicotiana tabacum; assembly: GCF_000715075.1. Lineage (NCBI taxonomy): Eukaryota > Viridiplantae > Streptophyta > Magnoliopsida > Solanales > Solanaceae > Nicotiana > Nicotiana tabacum. The sequence continues at coordinate 42,025,433 of NC_134082.1, forward strand.
GAATTTCGAGGTCCCTTGCCCGAGAAATGAATTTTTTAAAGGAAATTGTTTTCCGAAACTATTTAAGGAAAATTGAAATAAAATTTGCTTAGAACATGATGGTATCGGGCCCATATTTTGGTTCCGATTTCCAGTACAGGTCTTATATATGATTTAAGACCTTTCTGTGGAATTTGGTGAAAAACGGATGTCATATGACGTGATTCGGACTTAATCGCAAAGTTGATGTTTAAAGAAGTTCTGAGAAAATTTCTTTGATCTCGAGATTTAATTTGATGTTCATAATGTTATCTTGATGATTTGATTACACGAATAAGTCCGTAGGATGTTTTTGAGGATTTTGTTGTATATTTGGTTTGGAGCCCCGAGGGCTCGGGTGAGTTTCGGGTAGGTTTCGGGATGCCTTAGACCTAAAAACACAGTTATGGCAGGTTCAGAGAAGTTGCAGGTCTCAGAACCCGCCAGTGCGGTCCGCACAAAAACATGTGCAACTGCGGAAGGGGGTCAGTGCGGTCCGCGGTCGGCTTTGTGCGGTACGCGGTGAAGGCCTGTGCGGCCGTAGTCCATTTCGTGTGGTCCGCACAGGGCACTAGACCGCAGTACCCTCAGGAAGGCCTATGCGGCCGCAGTCAATTTTGTGTGGTCCGCACAGGGGGTCTGAGAGGGGTATAAATAGACGAGATTTTCAGTTATTTTTCATTTTTTAAAACCCCAAAAAAGCATAAGAGGTCATTTTTTAAACAATCTTTCTTCTCCAAATAAATTGTAAGTCATTTTTAACTAGTTTTCTTCAATCATTAACATCTCTTAACATGATTTAAACTTCAAATCAATGATTCTCATGGGGAAATTGGGTGTTTTGGGTAGAACCTCGATTTTTCAAAAATTGGGGATTTGGATCTCGATTTGAGGTCCAATTTCAAAACAAATTATATATTTGAGTTCGTGGGGGAACAGGTAATCGTGTTTTGGTTTGAACCTCGGGTTTTGACCACGTGGGCCCGGGGGCAATTTTGACTTTTTGGGTAAAAAAAAACTTTGGAAAACTCATTTTCATGCATTCAAATTGATTCATTTAGCATTTATTGATGTAATTAAGTAACTTGTGGCTAGATACGAGTGAATTGGCGGTGGAATCAAGGGGTAAAGCTATAATTGAACCTAGAGTTGTGTTTGAGGCATCGATGTAAGTGTTCGGTCTAACCTTAGCTTGAGGGATTAGGAGTTGAGTCCTATTTGCTAATTGCTTCTTGTTGAGTACGACGTATAGGCATGGTGACGAGTATTTATACGTTGGTGTCGAGCATGACCGTGAGTCCTAAATTGATACTTGTTGTATTCTTAAATGATACTACGAATGCTATAGTGGGTGAATTCTTGATAATGAGTAAAGACTTAAGTTTATTTTCGTGGAAGATACTTATGATTGAGAAATGGTGATAATTGAGATGAGTAGGAGTTGAGTTAAGATTGGTTATAGCTGATTCTCCCTTGCCGGGACGTATATACTTGTACTGTTAAATTCCTATGCCGGGATAGTGTAGTTTATTGTTGACCCCTTGCCGGGACTGTTATTATGATCACTATTGACTGTATATTTGAGACTGGTTGCACGCCGCAATATTTTTATATATATTTTTGGATCAAGTTGCACGCCGCAACAGACATTATACATATATTTATGGATCGGGTTGCATGCCGCAACAGATATTATGTTGGATCGGGTTGAACGCTGCAATAGATATTATGTTGGATCGGGTTGCAGGCCGCAACAGATATTATATTGGATCGGGTTTCCCACCGTAATAGTTATATATGTGGATCAGGTTGCACGCCGCAACAGTTATATATGTGGATCGGGTTGCACGCTGCAACAGTTATATATGTGGATCGGGTTGCACACCGCAATGATATTGAATGATAAGGGATCGAGTTGCGCTCCGCAACAATATTGTTATTGTATTGTTGTAGCTATTGAATTGTCCTTTCATATCTTATTAAGTTGCTGTTGAATTTGATATGTTCCCCTTAGCATGTACCCGCTCCCATTTAAACTGCTTATTCCTATTTATTTCCCGTCATATGTTATATAACTGCACAGGTTTATCTGAAGTCCGGTCCCAGTCTCGTCACTACCTCGCCGAGGTTAGGCCAGACACTTACCAGCACATGGGGTCGGTTGTGCTGATGCTACACTCTGCACTTTGTGCAGATACCGGAGCATCATTGGGTCAGTAGCTTGGGAGCCAACCATCAGTCCACAGAGATTCCGAGGTAGTCCTGCAGGCGTTCGCAGGCCCGACGTCTCTTCTATCTATTACTATGTTCTGTTATCACTTGTATCCGAGACAGACTGTGTTTTTTTCCTTCAGACACTTGTATGTAGTAGTCATAGACGGTCCATGAATGTTGTGACAACAGTTTCTGGGTAGAGACATATGTTGGCTTTTTGTATCGATTTTGGTATTATATTCATCTAAGTCTTCCGTTTAATTTCATCTTCCGCTATTATTTAAAAGTTTATCACCGGCTATTGCAAGTTGTTAAAAGGCTTAAAATAAAGTAGTTAAAGATTTCCAAATTTTCCTGGCTTGCCTAGATTCTACGAGTAGGTGCCATCACGACTCCCGAGGGTGGAAAATTTGGGTCATGACAAATTCAATTTATCCTAGGAGGAAATAATCCATAACCTTGGGTACTATGAGGGGATTAAATTCCTTAAGGAAACACTGTGAATTAAGTGGGCTCGGATTAAAATTTTGTTTCTGTTTTTCATTTTTGTTTATGTTAATTTATATTTTCCTGAATTATTTTACAAATACAGTTTACTAACAAGCTTAAGGAATTTAATATATTTTCTGTATTTGTACTCACTGTTTTTGGAGACTAAAACTTTTGTGGTTTTGTACTCTATTGGAGATTAAAATCTACGTAATTTTAACGTTTGTGTCATTCTTTTACAGAAATGACTAATGATAATTTGAACCAAGCTGTTCCAATGGTGATTGCCAATGCCTCAACGAGCCGAACAACATCGGCAGCATTGGCACCGACGGAGAAACCTGAAAAAATTTCGGGATTGATTTCAAGCGCTGGAAGCAAAAGATGTTCTTCTATTTGACTACTCTAAGTCTCCAAAAGTTCATCAAGGAAGATGTTCCGGTGTTGTCCGATGAAACTCCAGAAACTGAACGTTGTCTCGTGATTGAGGCATGGAAGCACTTAAATATTTGTGCAAGAATTATATTCTAAGTGGGTTGGAGGATGCTTTGTATTACGTCTACAGTGGCATGGAAACGTCAAAAGAATTGTGGACTGTATTTGAAAATAAATACAGTTTACTAACAGATATAACATATGTCTTTGTGATATTTCCAAGTGATTTTGCACTTGCCAAGTATTATATTGACTACAAGGATGATGCCCATACAGTTATGGTCATAGCACCACTGTATGCCTCGTAAAGCGGCTGAAATTGTTAATAAAGAAATTGAAGAGGAGATGTAATGGTCATCACCATATATTCATTTCTGTTTCTAACAACACCCCCAACTCCAGCATTGCCTTGACTGACCATGTAGCTTCTAATGGTAGGCTAAAACCCCATATTTTAGCCGTAGTTTACAGTCTAATTACTGCATTTTATATGTGTGTGAGCTTAAATGATAGTGAATTGTACTTATTACATGTTTTATGCCTTGCAAGAGTTGATTCCGAGTTTAAAATATGAATTAGAGCTAAATCAAATAATTTTGAATTTTGAAGTCTGAGTAAAAGCCCAAAAAATTAAATCGAGATCTCGTTCGGTGGTCGAGGACTAAATCTGGATGTCAAAAAGTGGACGAAACAATTCACCCAGAGAAAAATGCACAGTCGCGTCGCATTGGATACCGTGAGATGCCACGCGATAGTGCAAAATTGGTCTGACAAGAGTTTGACATAGCCTCTAATAAATCCCACACACGTGCCGCATGGTGCGATGCGAGGAGCGGCGCACCTGTGCAATATTTTCAAAGTTTTTCCTATTTCGGCTTGGAAAGGATGGTTTTGTTGGGACATGCGCCGCATGGTGCGATCGTGAATCTCTTATCGTAATCGTGATGCACAAAACTCTAGCATCTATTTACTCTTTGCAATCACAAACCTTATGTCATACCCAATTTTTCCTATAGGCTGTGATGGCGCCCAACGTTACCTCTAGGCAAGCCTATAGTAAACTAACTCTGTGATCCTCTCTTTAAAAAAATTTAAAATTTGTGGACTTTTAGTTTGTGCATAGATAAGAAGTAAAAATTTAAATAAAATGAGAGATAAATAAAATTACCCAAAAACCCTCAAGTGTCTACTAGCATAAATCACCAAGACCTGGTGTCACAAATGAGCTACTAGTAGAATGTAAAAAAGAATATTACACTACTGTCTGAAATGAAATAGACAGAAAATAAAGCAAAAGAAAGATTTCGGCTATTGCAGAACAGGCTCAAAAGGCAACTCACCGCAAAGTCTCAGAGTAGTCAACGATGCGCGTTAGACTGATATCCAGATGCACCTACCTCATATCCTGCACATTTAGTACAGAAGTGTAGCATGAGTACATAAACAACATGTACCCAGTAAATATCTAGTCTAACCTCGAAGAAGTAGTAATGAGGGGTCGATTTCGACATTTACTATGGGCCAACAATAAAATATAGAAAATTCTAATTAAACATGATATATATAATGACAACAGAACTCGGAGCAAGAAATAAATAAACAATCCTTTCACTATTATCAAGTACCAAATCATTTCTCACATTTAACCTTTTAAACTTTCAAGCCAATGAAAAATAATATCAAACATAACAGGACTTCCAAATTATTAAGCACGAATTATCCCGAGGACATACGGCCCGATCCAAATATACATAAACATATACTGTGTGCACTGCCGAGGGTCGAATGGCACGAACCATAGATGCATCTATTAACCTGCCGAGGCGAACGGCCCGCTCTCATGAGAGTAGTGGAAATTTACCCCACTCGTAGAATATTCTTGCGACGCGATTGAATATAGATTTCTCAAGTTAACATAATATCCCTCAATTCTTTCCAAAACAAGAAATTTAACTAGAAACTTTTAAAATCTTGAAATCCTCAACCTCACCTCTATCCCAAGCAATTAATAAGGATAATCAAATAACGGTATCAATAAAACATGGTATAAACCTAAAACTACCCGGACATAAGCATAAACAGTAGCTACATACGGACTCTCGTCACCTCATGCGTACGCAGACCTCACAAATAGAAGCACATGTTAATTAAGTTCACATATGAGGTTAATTTCCTCTTATAAGGATAGAAAAGGGACATACCTCGCCTCAAGCTTACTTTCCGGTCTAAAATCGTGCTTTAAACCCTCAATTCAATGCCAAACGATTCGAAACTAGTCAAATGTTATATAAGATAGTCAATATATGCTCAAAAATTCATATCCTAACTATTAAAGTGATTATCCAATCCCAAATTGAAGAATTCCCAAAATTCAGCCCACGTGCCCGGATTCCGAAAATTTTCAAAGAAAATCGTTACCAATAACTTCATGAAGTCAAATATATGATTTTCACCAAATTTCATAACTATTTTCATGGTCAAATCCCATTTTTATCCAAAACCTAGGTTTTCCTCTAAACCCTTGATTTCATAAATTTTTACATGTTAATCTACCCATGATCTATGTATTTAACTCATGTTGTATTGAAATTACTTACCTCAAAGTGTTAGGTGTAAACCCTTTTCCAAGAGCTCAAAAAATCGCCCAAGAGATGAAATAAAATGAGCTAAATGGCCTAAGTCCTGCATTTAATAAAGCTGTGCACAGCTCGCAGATGCCGCATTTGAGAAACCTGGTTCGCAAATGCGACAAAATCATCGCAAATGTGAATCTGGGCTCCCATTGTCAAGGTCGCAAATGCGACCAAAAACTCGCAAATGCGAACTCTATCAAGGTCGCAAATGTGAGCCTTGACCAGATCAGGCTTATTCGTAATTGCGAAGCCTTTCTCGCAAAATCAAAGTTCGCAAATGCGAATAAACTCTCACATTTGCGATACAAGCAATACTAGGAAAGAAACACCAGAAAACTAAAGTTTTCTCATCCTTCCGAACATGTCTGAAACTCACCCGAGCCCTTGGTTCTCCATACCAACCATTCATACAAGTCTAAAAATATCATACGAACTCACTCGCATGATCGAAATACTGAAATAACATCAAAAATTATTATACCCTATATTTTCATACGTAAAAATGCGTCGTAAGCAAACTAATGTAGGACTAAAAATGAGATAATATTTGAAAGCATATAAATTAAGTTAATCATGTTACCTCGGAGATTACAAATATTGAAGATCATGAACAATAAGTACACAGAGGTTTGGAAGGTTCAGAAGCTAAAGGAATTGAAGAAAACAATGTATCATCGAAAGTAGACAAGATGGGAATGTTATAATATGTACTTTTGGTGTGAGACTAGGATTCTTAACATTATAAGGAGGTTATGTTATGAATTAGGTTAGTCGTATGATAGTCATGTTTTAAGTTTTGAAGTCAAGAAAATTGTGGAACAAAAGTCGATGAAAGTCATCACAAGTTACATTCATAAGTTTTACTGAAACTTTGGGTCAAATGTAACTGAGATTTTCTCCCAATACACTTAGATTTATGGTATGTTCCACCTATAAAACTAAACCTCTATGAGTCTATTTTCTAACGTATTAAACCTTTTATCAATACGATATCAGAGTAGAGAGAGATATGCATTTTTTTGCGAGAATGCGTAGGCTGCTAGGTTACAAGTAGGTGTGTCGCCTACTTGGTTAAATGAGAGCCCAAAAAGAGGCAATTTTGGGTCAACCAAAGAGACGACGTAAGGGATTATCTCCTGAAATATAAAACTCATTATATATCACAAATAACCAGACCTAAACCCCTTCAAACTTCCTCCCAAAAATTACCCACAAACCCTAATTGAATTTCTCTCCCTTTCAAGTTCTAATTAGGGGTAAAACCTAGAGTTTGAAGAACCAAGATAAGGGCTGAGTTATCCAATAAAGAAGGTAAGTTTACTGCTCTATTTAATCCATTTTTTCTGTTGTAAATTCATGGTAAGTCTTTCTATACTTGTAATAACTCACGGGACGGTGATCGGAAGTCGTGAGTTCGAGTTATTCACTTGTAGCAGACTGTTTTGTATTGCTATTGGGCTGCATGTTTTACTACTATTTTGTGGAGTTTGGAGGAGTAAGGGTGTGTAGAAACACCATATAGATGTAGGGTGGTGGTCTGGTCGTTCGTTGTAACATTTCCAGGTCGTTTAACACTACTACGGTGGTCATTTTGTGTATAAAGAGATTGTGGTGTGTAGGGTTGTTTTGTAGCATTTTATGGTATATATAAGGCTGGAAAATAATGTATATATATTTTTGTTGTTTTGTGTTCTTGTGTTGTTGGTGTTATCTTGAATTTGGATGAAGTAAGGATTATAAGGGAGATGCTGCCCGTTTTTATACAAAATAAGCTTGTCGTTCGTTGTGCGATAGTTGTACCTTTCGTAACTTAATGATAGTATTATTATCGTTGATGTAGATTAAGGTGTGAAGAGGCGAGTTCAACTTGGTAATTGGAAAGATTGTGATAAGGTATATTAAGCCTAAGCTCTTCCTTCATTTTGGCATGATCTCGTAATTACATGTGTTTGATAACGAGGCATAAAGAGAAGTTCATACTCCCGAATTTATATACACTATCTTAGTCTTATAAGTTATAGTATTCTCCCTTATGAGGACTTTATATTCAATTGAGTATTGTCTTCTTCTAGTCAAGAGAGCAGAGGGTTTATATATATACAGTATTATATTATTTTCACCACCATCGAGCTATAATCGATGCGTAGACCCCTATTGGGCAACCTCTGATCAGATGGCAAGCTATACACTGAGCCTAATATGGTCGAGCGCCTATGAGTGAGCCCAGAATGACCGAGATACAAAGCCTAGTATTTTCGAGCGCCTATGAGCGAGCCTACTACGGTAGAGCATTCACAGATTTCGAGCCTTATAGAGAAAGTTTACTTACTATATTGAGAGAGTTGAGTCAGTATCAGTAGGTAAGTATATCTCCAGATCATCTTTGACTCCTAGTTACTTTCAGTTATATGTTATCAGTTCAGTTTCAGCTTTCAGTTATTTTATTACCTTACATACTCGGTACATTATTTTGTACTGATATCCTTTTTCTGGGGGTGCTGCATTACATGCGTGCAGGTTTAGACAGACAGACTGGTAGACCTTCTCATTAGGTGTTGCCCGAGTTCATCCTAACCGGTAAGCTCTGAGTCCTTCGGAGTTGCCAGGTCTAAAGTTTTGTGTACATCTTATGTATATATGTATATATGTTCTGGGTAGGTCGGGGCCCTGTTCCAATCATATATGTATACTTTGTTGGTTTGCCAGCTGTAGTTGTTATGATGGCCTTATCGGCCCAGCTTTATATTGATGTTTAGCCAGCATTAGTTTCTATTTAGTTTTACATTTTGCTTCACAATTTGTCTTGCAATGTGGCCCCATAGCTAAAGTATGACATTATATATTCAGAGGCCCTTAGTCGCAAGTTGGTGCACAAGGTTAGGTGAGGCACCAGGTGCCAGTCTAGTAGGGTATTGTTTATAGATGTGTTGTACACCGCATTATATAAGCAGGGGACTACAGGGCATTTAGGAGTTGGTTACTTATCACACCCAACTATGCCTTATATAAAGGACATGCAGACGTTGCAAATATAATTTGAGTATTTAGCCCAAAGTCAAACCCACAAGGAATTAACCTATCAATTACTTCTCGTTAGACTTACTAAATTCCACGGAATCAACTTCTCAACCGTTGTAAATAATAATTGAGGGTATTTCTACTAACTATGAATGAATGTAAATAAGCAACTAAAAAATAACTATAATTGATGTTGTAAACTATTAAGAGAAGGTTCTAAGGCTATGATTTCCCCTATTGATGGACTCCCTTCCGGTTATGCTTCACAAAGAATCACCAAATCATCTCTATCAATCCTGAGCACTCTTACTACCATAAATCTCTTCCGAGTAATCATGATAATTTACTAGACGCACTCTCCCAAGTCACGCTAGCTGGCTTATTTATTACAGCTCACTTTAGATTACACCCAAGGCTTCGTTATCCCTAATCCCACCTTTAAACCCGCAATTATTGATCCCTCATATATTTTGGGAGTGGTGTTGTTCAACAATTACCTAAATATGCACTCTCTCCCGAGTTATGCATACTAAATAGGCACAGCAAATTGAGGATCCTGTCAATTAACTACAACAAGCACGTAGTTGAACAAATACAGATTAAAATGGCAAACTTATTAACATAATCAAGAAGTTCATCCTTCAATAGGTTCCATCAAACCTTAGACTAAATATTTAACTACTCATATTAGTGTTCATCACAACAATAATCAAATTCATCACAAATCATAAAACAAAAGAAAGAAAGGAAGAACTTGATGTTGAATTCTCCTCCTTGCCTCTTTCCTCTCCTTTTCTTGCACTAAGCTATGAAAAGCTGCATAATCCCTCTTTGGGCGAGCTTGACCTTCTATAGGTTAAGTGAATTTTCCCCCAGACTTCCAAGTTTACCCCTGAAAATTAATATTCCGGAACTGGGCTAGCGTGGCCGCACTAGTGGGCACACTAATGGCTGCGCTAATGCCCTACCATTCTGCCTCGACCATTTGGGCTAGCGCGGTCGCGCTAGTGGACGCGCTAATGGCCGCGCTAGTCCAGGCCTTCATTTTAACTATTCTTTTTCTCATCTTCTCACGTACTCAGCTCCTAGGGGTTTTTTTCTTGCTTCAATGTAGCTCCAATCACAGCTTTAAGGCCTCATACAAGCTCATCACTCCTGTAACGTGTGAAATTCCCAATTAGAGCCCATTTTTCATCATTTAATTATATTATAACATTGAAACATAATTAAGTTGGGGCATAAACAATCGCCAAATTACATAAATCTAACCTATTATCAACACCCCACACTTAAATCATTGCTAGTCCTCAAGTAATCCACCACACTCTATAGAGGTTCCTTCACTAAGCATTCTTCCCTAACGCATCACACCAAGAACAAATCACATGAGTTACGCCTAGTAGTGAACAATCTTAGCCTCAAAAGTCGACTCTCACGTGTCGTGCAATATTCATACTTTCTCAAACTACTCTACATAGAATTCAAGACTTGCCCTTCCTTCATGAATTGCATGCCGTCACATCCACACAAGAGAGTAGTTCCACATATATTGATGTTTAGAACAATTAGGAACTTAGATAGATAAAACTAGCTCACTCTCAAAAAGAACATTCCCATGCCACAAATATGCACCATAGGCTTGCCCGTAGTGTACTACTCTACTAATCGAGCCCACTCAGTCTAAGATCAATAGGACTTCACTTGGTTGTAATGTAGGCTAAGGGAAATGTAGGATATATTTGGATATAGTGACTAACCTCCCTAAGCACTTTTTAATACAATTACATTAACATTCAAAGCCACACTTATGTCAACCAAACATCCCACCACTTTTTCTTTTTATTTACAACAACCACATTCATTAGATGCAATTATAACAAACCACCACTAATCGATTACTACATTTATTTATTTTTTCAGTGGTGCTTATTCTTTTACTTTTCCAAACACTGCACATTTTCTCTATTTCAATGGTTCCACTTAAAAAACCAAACCACCACCCTACACTTTTGCCTTTGTATAATTTCCATATCATTCAAGTGCTTATGGGAGGTAAAAGGGTTCAAACAGCAGGCTATTTAAATAAATGGGTAAGGTTCGCAATGTGGTTGCCAAAGAAACAGGCTTATAGGCTCAACAGGGTTAACTAAGATGTAATACAATTAGCTGGATTTACTTTATATGTCTAGCTCAACAAAGAAATGTCTATATCACTTCTAGGACTGAATGAAACTACTATTTCGCTTTGCAAACACACAGGGCAAGTTCTAGGCATCAAATGTGAATCATGGAATACAGTAAAGCTCACACACACATGGCACATGACTCATTCCAGATTGGCTTATCAAGACACTCTCTTCTGAGTATTCAAGTCCGTAACAAACATACAATTTTTAAGGCACTTTAGCAAGAATCAACTATTGAGACTAAGCGTTACACTCTAGTGTTTATTGTGTTAAGGTGTATCAACGCTAGAGGCTTAACTTTACTAAAAAGAAAACAAAATGAACAAAAACTACCTATACCCGGTTCAAGATAAACCCTTGGAAAAGAACCGTGGCCCAAAGAAAAACCAAGGGGGGGGGGGGGGGGTTACTACACTACCTAAAAAATATCTTTTTGGTCTTTTCTCTAGACTTACTTTCCTCAAGAAAATTATCTAAAGGCTCCGTCAGCAGGAAGAGTCTCTATTTTTTTTTTTTTGATCGACTTAGTCCCTCAAGAATCCCGCCGAAAGAGATCCGTCGTCGGGACAAGCCACTTACCTACTTTAAACTAACCTAATGACACTATTACTCAATCACCAAAAACAATCAACACAAAACAAAGAAACAGTCAAATTGTACAATTACATATATACATTGAAGTATCCCCTACCCCATACTTGAAATGTAGACATGTCCTCATGGCATCAAAATTTAAGGAATAGTGAGGTAAAGGAATTTCCCTAAAGGATCAGTCCTGATCGGAGACGGTGTCTGGGTTCATATTGCATGCGCGACCCAAAGCTCTCAGCCAGCCTAAGAATTTCTTTTCCTACTTCACCTGCCGCTCAGCCACCGCGTCAACGCGGGCACCCAAATCAGTGACAGAGGTACGTAACCCAGCCATATCTTGCTCCAAAGCATTCATGCGTGTACTACGGCGTGGCTGTAAAGATGTTGCAGTGCTAGATGGTGCTGCAGCTGCTGCACTATGCTCATGGGCCTGTGGTTCGGCCCCCACATCCTCCTGCTCATCCTCCTCTTCATCCAAGTCATCAGAGCCGCTACTATCCTCCCCCTCAGCTGCCGCCGGCTCCTTACCCGTGGTTACCTTGTTAGCTCGGAACTTGCGGTCTTTTGGTACTAGCCCATCCACAACTAGATTTTTGAGAACCCGAGCTTCCCTGCAAAGCTGAGTAACTAAAGAAAGGAAAAAGAACCTATAATCTTTTACTGGGTAGCAGATTAACATCTCTTCATGTATCACTTTGGCCACGTTGAAGTTGTGACCATTGACGAAGCACCAAATCAAAGCTGCTCGGGGCCCGTTTACCTCCGTACTATTGGAGGACGGAAGCACACGGTTGTTGATAAGATACAGCAAGCACTTTCCTTCAAATGTTAGTGCCGAGGAGTGAAACTTCTCACCATATTTCATCGAAACTGCCTCCTTCCCTGGTACACAGATTGTTTCAGAGAATCGCTCCCACTTTTCATGTGTTGGGTTACGGCCATACTCATAAAAGTCATCATAATCAACCACAGGAGGGGGAAACTAGTATGTCGTCCGTATCGCCTCAATAGAAGCATTCACCGCCTTTCGACGCACCGTGACTACGCTATTGTCATGCTCTAACACATTGGCGTAAAACTCTCTAACAACCATTACATTTCCCTCACCTGGATCATTAATGAAGTTTTGCAACCCCCGCCTCAGCAGCTCAGTGTACATGTGAGGTCAGTGTCGCTGGATAGATCCAATGTTAATACCCCTCTTCGAAATCGGTTTTTTAGAGGCCTTCGCCGCAAAGCGGTCCTGAGCCTTGGCCGAGACAAATTTGGTGTTATCAAAGGGGCGTGCAGGGGCTGCTCCTCGTATCCAAGACGAGTCGGCTTGGCTGCTAGAAGATGCACCTGTGGCATGGAATTTTCGAGATAGAGTCATAGTACCTGAAAAATGGGAACACATTAGCATAGCCCAACACAAAATTGTGATGCATTGCGGTTACTCAGACTTCACACGCATAAGTGGTCACAACTACATAGTTATGTTCATTGAGGCCTTTCCACAAACACCTTGTGGGTATTAGGCACTCACAACCCTTTTCAAGCATTTGACAACATCAAAAACCACCATAATGTAGCCACAAACACAACTAAATCATTCTCTAACTCCACCAACCATTCCATTCATAGTTACTACAACATATACTACAAATTTTGACTAAACAAAGGCAAGAGAAACAATAATAAAAATAAAAACGAAAATCAAAAATAAAAGGAACAAAAGAAAAAAAATGGTCCCTAAAATGCATACATGTAGTGATAGAAGGTGGGGAATAGAGAAGAAAGGTGGAGGAGAATGTGGTTGGAGACTTGGGGACAATTGAAAAAGATGAAAATTTGTGGAAGAGGGGAGTTGAAGGTGAAGGGGATTTGATGAAGAAGAGGATTTGGGGAGGATTTTGTTTCTCTTTCTCTTGCATTTGGAATTGGGGAGTGGGGATTGGGATTGGGGCGTGGGGTTGGGGGATTAAACGAGGGTGGGTTTTATTACAAATAACAAAAAAATAAAATTAGAACAACTCGGAAAATATAACACAAAAAATCGTCGGAACAAGCGCGGCCACTAGCGCGTTCACGAGTGTGGGCCAGGCAGAATATTTGCCCATTAGCGCAGTCACTTGCACGATCGAACTAGTAGTGCATACAATAGTGAGTTCATGAGCGTGGGCTGTGCAGAATGTTTGCCTAAATAGCACGGCCTATAGCGCGGGCGCGCTCCTTGCCGTTAATTTTTTTCACATTTTTGACTTGTTCTTACCACTTCCGATGGCTTTATCACCCGCCCATTGTCACCTGCATTGGTTAGCATTTCCTAAAACTAATAATTAACATCTACTACTATCGTTGGGTTGCCTCCCAACCAGTGCCTTAGTTAATGTCATGGCACGACGTAGACAAGCGCATTTAAGGCTCGCTCTACCTATGAGGTTCCGTTAGGTGAACCTCTGACACTTTCTTTGGTTCTTTCATGCCTATGTATAACTTTAATTGCTGCCCATTGACTCTAAATGTATGAGAGTCTTTCTCTGAGGTGATCTCTACAGCTCCTGAAGGGAATACTTCAACCACTCGAAATGGCTCAGACCATCGTGACTTAAGCTTACCCGGGAATAGCCGTAATCTTGAATTATAGAGCAGTACCATGTCCCCGGGTTTGAAATGTCGCTCAACAATGTTCTGATCGTGAAACCGCTTCATTCTTTCCTTGTACAACCTTGTGCTCTCAAAAGCAAGATGTCTGAACTCGTCAAACTCATGCAATTCAGTGATCCTCATTGTGCCCGCAGCTTCAATGTCAAGGTTCAGCTGTTTCAGTGCCCACCAAGCTTTATGTTCAAGATCCACTGGCAAGTGACAGGACTTCCCAAACACCAACTTATATGGCGACATACCAATTAGTATTTTAAAAGAAGTTCTATATGCCTAGAGTGCATCATCTAGCTTTTTCGCCCAATCAGTTCTTATGGCGTTCACAGTCTTGGTTAGCACACTCTTGATCTCTCTGTTGGACACTTCAACCTACCCACTAGTCTAGGGATGATATGGGGTAGCCATCTTGTGGTGCACATCATAGTTTGTGAGCAACTTCTCGAAAGCTCTATTACAGAAGTGTGTGCCTCTGTCACTGATGATCGCTCTTGGTGTCCCAAAACGGGTGAATATGTTCTTCTTCAAAAATCCCACCACCACTCTTGCATCATTAGTTGGCAACGCTACAGCTTCTACCCATTGGACACGTAATCCATAGCAACAAGTATGTACTTATTGCCAAAGGAGCTGACGAAGGGACCCATGAAGTCAATCCCCCAAACATCAAACACTTCCACCTCTTGAATCGGGTTCATGGGCATCTCATGGCGATGGGAAATGTTACCGGTCCGCTGACATTAATTGCAGCCCTTCACCCATTGGTATACGTCTTTAAACATTGTTGGCCAAAAGAATTCGGCCTCTAGCACTTTTGCAGCTGTCCTGACTCCTCCAAAATGTCCTCCATACGACGATGCGTGACAAGCCTGCAAAACATAAGATTGTTCTATCTCGGGTACACACCTCCGGATCATATTGTCAACACATATTCTAAACAGATAGGGCTCATCCTAATAATACATACGGTAGTCACGATAAAATTTTTTCTTTTGTACAGATGAAAGGTCATAGGCAATTATACCGCTAGCCAGGTAATTTGCATAATCTGCATACCATGGAACTTCCTCAAGACTAGTAGCGAGCAGCTGCTCGTCTGGAAAGGTTTCCAAAATATCTTCAACCTCGAATGAGTTTTCAGCTCCTTCAAGTCGTGATAGATGGTTAGCGACTTGATTTTTTGTGCCCTTACGGTCACGAATTTCGAGGTCGAATTCTTACAATAGCAGCACCCAATGAATCAGGCGCGGCTTAGACTCCTTCTTCTCAATCAAGTACCTGAGAGCTGCATGATCAGTGCATACAATTACCTTAGAGCCAATCAGGTATGATCTGAACTTGTCGAAAGCAAACACCACAACCAACATCTCCTTCTCAGTCACAATGTAGTTCAGCTGGGCTCCACTCAGCGTTCTACTACCATAGTAGATTGGATGCATCAGCTTATCTTTCTGTTGTCCCAGCACTGCCCCCACTGCGTAGTCACTGGCATTACACATGAGTTCGAATGGTTACTCCCAGTCGGAGGCAATAATGATATGTGTTATGACCAGCCTTTTTTTCAGCTCCTCGAATGCTAGCCTGTAATCATTAGAAAACGAGAAAGGGTGATCTTTTTCTAACAACTTACAGAGAGGGTTGGCGATTTTTGAGAAGTCTCTTATGAATCTCTGGTAGAAACCAGCATGTCCGAGGAAGCTCTTGATTGCCTTGACTGAAGTTGGAGGGGGCAACTTTGCTATCACATCCACGTTAGCACGATCCACCTTAATTCCTTTGCTTGACACTCGGTGCCCCAAGACTATGCCCTCTTGTACCATGAAATGGCACTTCTCCCAATTAAGAACCAGGTTAGTCTCAATACACCTTTTCAGCACACGAGTCAGATTTATCAGGCACTCATCAAATTAGTTCCCCACCACGGAGAAGTCATCCATGAACACCTCCATTATGTCCTCTACCATGTCAGTGAATATGGCCATCATGCACCTTTAGAATGTGGTGGGTGCATTTCATAGCCCAAAGGGTATCCTCTTAAAGGCATAATGCCATACGGGCATGTGAAGGAAGTCTTCTCCATGTCCTCTTGTGCAATGAAGATCTGATTGTACACTGAGTACCGATCCAGAAAACAGAAATGCGACCTCCCTACCAATCTGTCTAACATCTGATCAATGAAGGGAAGTGGGAAGTGGTCTTTCCGGGTGGCTAGGTTTAACTTCCTGTAATCCAGGCAAATTCTCCAACCCGTGATGGTTCTCATAGAGATCAGTTCATTGTTATTATTTTTAACTACCGTCATGCCACCTTTTTTAGGTACACATTGAACCGGGCTAACCTAGCTGCTGTCAGATATTGGGAAAATGATTCTTGCATCTAACCACTTTATCACTTCTTTCTTCACTGCCTCCTTCATGTTGGGGTTCAACCTTCTTTGGTGTTCCCTAGAAGGTTTGTGTCCCTCTTCCAGGAGAATTTTGTGTGTATAGTAGGCTGGGTTGATCCCCTTTATGTCTGCCATGGTCAACCCAATAGTAGTCTTACACTCCTTGAGTACCTGCAAGAGTTGTTGTGCCTGCACATCTAACAAACTAGATGATATAATAATAGGTAATGTGGAGTCAGGTCCAAGGAACTCATACCTGAGATGGGTGGGCAGTGGCTTCAACTCCAGGTTTGGTCGTTCTTCGATGGATGGCCTGGCTGGAGGAGTTTCTCTATTTTCCAAGTACAAGGGCTCAAATTCCAGAGTTCTATCCCAGAACCCTCTACCCTCTAATGCCATTACCCATTCAGCTAGTTCTTCTCCATTTAGCTCATCTAAATTCATCAGACATGCAGCAAGAGGGTCCTCAATAGTTAGCATCTTATCATCAGTCTCTACGATTACATCCACGGCATCAATAAGAGAGCAATTAGAGAATTCACTTGATCGCCTCATAGATTTCTGCACATTGAATGTTATCTCTTCGTCATTCAATCTCATCTTGAGCTCCCCAATCTCACAGTCAATGAGAGCTCTCCTAGTGGCTAAGAATGGCCTTCCCAAAATTATGGGAATCTCTTCATCTACTTTGCATTATAAGATTACAAAATCTGCAGGAAACACAAATTTCCCTACCTGAATCAACACATCATCCAAGATACTTGAGGGTTGCTTTACAGTCCTGTCAGCCAGCTACAACAACATAGAGGTGGGTCTAGCTCTTCCAATACCCAACCTCTTATAAATCGCCAGGGGAATAAGATTTATGCTGACCCCTAGATCACACAGTGCCTTAGCAAAAGCAAAATTACCAATAGTGCATGGAATTGTAAAGCTCCCTGGGTCAGACAGCTTTTTTGCAGTTGGTCTAGTCACCACTGCACTACAGGTCTGAGTAAGAGTAACTATGGCCATCTTGGAAATCAAATTTTTGGGACATCAAGTCCTTCATCATTTTTGCATGCCCAGGCATCTCTTTCAAAGCATCAATCAATGGAATATTTACCTGGATTTGTTTCAGCATCTCCAAGAACTTCTTGTATTGCTCCTCCGTTTGGTACTTAGCCAGCCTCTGAGGGAAGGGTGCAGGCGGTCTCTTCTTCCCAATCATTTGGGATTGATCTTTATCAGCTTCCACCTTAACTACTGGTTCCTGGGTTGTCTCAGCATATTTCTCGATCTCAATCTGAATGTTATTTTCTCCCTGGGCAGGCTAGATTGTCACCTCTGTCAGTTTCGTTGACTCATCCAACTTAATGGGCACTAGTGTGAGTGTCTCAGCATGTCTAGTTTCTCGAGCCCTCTCTTGCTCTGTATCCAAATCTCTGCCATTACGTAGACTCACCGCCATCAGCTGTTTCGGGCCTTGATCTTTTGGATTTATTTGGGTGTCAGCAGGTAGTGTCCTATGAGGACGATTGTTCAGAGACATCGAAATTTGGCCCATCTGCATTTCAATATTCTTGATTGTTGAATCATGTGCATCTACCCTCTCACTAATCCTTGCATTAGACCAATAACATGCTGCATCATTGCTTCAAGTCTAGCAAACCCATCTTCCTACCTTCCACCATGCTGCTGCTGAGAAGGGTGATACCCCTGCTGTTGATTCTGATTATTATATCCCTGTGGCCTTAGGTAAGGTGCCATATTGTTAGGGGGTATCATACCTCCCATGTTCCCATTGTTAAACTATGGTTGGGCTGGCCTGTACTGCTGATTCTGCTGGCCCCAATTCTGACCCCCCCAGTCTCTGGCCTCCATAATTAGACACATAGTTCATGTTTTCAGGGTAGTGATGATGATCATGTTCTGCATTCCACTAGTTACCAATTAGCTAACTGATGCACGATGTGCACAAGCCCCCATTGGTAGTATCTACAATGTGTACCTGCTACTTATGCCCTGACTCTTCTACCTTTT
The DNA here is from genome assembly GCF_000715075.1 of Nicotiana tabacum. Taxonomy (NCBI): domain Eukaryota; kingdom Viridiplantae; phylum Streptophyta; class Magnoliopsida; order Solanales; family Solanaceae; genus Nicotiana; species Nicotiana tabacum. The sequence continues at coordinate 42,044,065 of NC_134082.1, forward strand.
TGGTGAGTATGCTCATCTGTGTCAATAAGGTGGCCATATTTTTAGCCATAGAGTTGGATGGATCTAAGGGCACTGAGTGCACCACTGGAGTGATAGGTGCATTCCTGGTTATCCATCCTGAATTCTGTGTCATCTTGTCAAGTAAACCCTAGCCTTCTCTCCATGTTTTGCTCAAAAATGCACCACCAGCTGAAGCATCAACAATGTTCTTCACGCTATTTGACAATCCCATGTAAAACTGTTTCCCCAACATCAGATCTGGAATACCATGGTGCGGACATATAACCATCATCCCTTTGAATCGTTCCCATGTTTCATGCAGTGTCTCCATTGGTCTCTGTTTAAAACTCAAAATTTCATCAATTTATTGAGCGATTTTGTTGGGTGGGTGGAACTTGTTCACGAATTGCTTGACTAACTCCTCCAAAGTTGTTATGGAATTTATGGGGGGTGAGTTTAGCCAGGTCTGGGCAGCTCCTGTCATTGAGAATGGAAACAATAACAGCTTGATTGCTTCTGGAGTTACGTTGGGCTACCTTTGGGTTTTGCAGATTGACAGGAAATTTTTCAAGTACTATTGAGGATCTTCAACTTGTGACCCCGAAAATAGTCCCTTATTTTGCAACAAATGCAGTATGTTATTCGTCATTTAGAATGATTCAGCCTGTATCTGTGGGACTAAAATCGAGGTGGCCAGATTTTCAGCTGTGGGTTATGCCCAGTCATAGAGAGCTGCCTCTGGCACAAGAGGTGCCATTGGCGCTATTGGTACAGTTGGGTTCTCTTCGTGATCTCCCATTTCTCTCTCGAAGTGTTCAGTTGTTTGTTGTTGTTTGTTTTTCCAGTTGGCCCGGTTCAAGGCATTGAAAACTTTCTCGTGATCTGATAATGCTTCAAATGCTTCACCAGTTCTCGATGAGTTTCTAGGCATGCACCTGTGCAACCAAGTCAACAAACGTTAAAATTTCAATGTAAAGATTGGGTATAAAGAAAATTGACTACACTAAGAAATTTTTGTACTTCTTTCAATTGTAATTGATAACACCATTAAATTCCCCAGCAACGGCGCCAAAATTTGATCACACCCAACTATGCCTTATATAAAGGACACGCAGAAGATGCAAATATAATCTGAGTATTTAGCCTAGAGTCGAACCCACAAGTAATTAACCTATCAATTACTTCTCGTTAGACTTACTAAATTCCATGGAATCAATTTCTCAACCGTTGTAAATAATAATTGAGGGTATTTCTACTAACTATGAATGAATGTAAATAAGCAACTGAAAAATAACTATAATTGATGTTGTAAACTATTAAGAAAAGGTTCTAAGGCTATGATTTCCCATATTGATGGACTCCCTTCCGGTTATGCTTCACATAGAATCACCAAATCATCTCTATCAATCCTGAGCAATCTTACTACCGTAAATCTCTCCCGAGTAATCACAATAATCTACTAGACGCACTCTTTCGAGTCACGCTAGCTGGCTTATTTATTACAACTCACTTTAGATTACACCCAAGGCTTCATTATTCCTAATCCCGCCTTTAAACCCCCAATTATTGATCCCTCATATATTTTCGGAGTGGTGTTGTTCAACAATTACCTAAATATGCACTCTCTCCCGAGTTATGCACACTAAATAGGAACAGCTAATTGAGGATCCTATCAATTAACCACAACAAGCATGTAGTTGAACAAATAGAGATTAAAATGGCAAACTATATTAACATAATCAAGAAGTTCATCCTTCAATAGGTTCCATCAAACCTAAGACTAAATATTTAGGTACTCATACTAGTGTTCGTCACAACAATAATCAAATTCATCACAAATCATAAAACAAAAGGAAGAAAGGAAGAACTTGATGTTGAATTCTCCTCCTTGCCTCTTGGCTCTCCTTTTCTTGCACTAAGCTATGAAAAGATACATAATCCCTCCTTGGGCGAGCTTGACCTTCTATAGGTTAAGTGAATTTTCCCCCAGACTTCCAAGTTTACCCCTGAAAATTAATATTCCGGAACTGGGCAAGCGCGGCTGCGCTAATGGCCGCGCTAATGCCCTACCATTCTGCCTCAACCATCTGGGCTAGCGTGGTCGCACAAGTGGACGCGCTAATGGTCGCGCTAGTCCAGGCCTTCATTTTAACTATTCTTTTTCTCGTCTTCTCGCGTACTCAACTCCTAGGGGTTTTTTGCTTGCTTCAATGTAGCTCCAATCACAGCTTTAAGGCCTCATACAAGCTCCTCACTCCCGAAATGTGTGAAATTCACAATTAGAGCCCATTTTTCATCATTTAACTATATTATAACATTGAAACATAATTAAGCTGGGGCATCAACAATCGCCAAATTACATAAATCTAGCCTATTATCAGTTACCCTTCTTTCAAATCTAAATCATGCTATAGAACTGAGTTATAGAAAATGTGAGTTAAACTTATGTGTTTATATTTGCATGCACAGATGATGGTGACTAGGAAGATTACGTCTAGCCAGAGGAGACAGCAGCAAGTGAGGGGACCATCAGGGTACCCCCAGTAGATGAGGCCCAGTCTGAGGCCCAAGGCGAGACCCCTACTCAGCCATTACCGGCTCCTCCACCACCTGAGGAGATTCCTAGGGAGACTGCACGTCCAGTTCCCCCTCTACTTCCATCAGATCAGGACTTGAGGAGTGCGGTGCATTTGTTGACATAATTGGTAGCTACCTAGTAATAGGCTAGGGCATCAGCTAGTGCAGGAACTTCTGAGGGGTCTGGGAGTTTAAGGGTCCGAGAGTTTATTGCTTTGAGTCCCCCAGAGTTCACGGGGACAGATCAGAGGGAGGACCCGCAGGATTTCATAGATCAGCTTCACAGGATCTTTCGTGTTATGCATGCCACGGAGAAAGAGGCAGTTGAGCTAGCAGCTTTTCGACTCCGAGATATAGCCATCCTTTGGTATGAGGGATGGGAGAGGTCCAGGGGACGTGATACACCTCCAGCTATTTGGGAGAATTTTTCAGATGCTTTCCTTGACCAGTACTTACCGCGGGAGATCCGACAGGCTCGAGTCGATCAGTTTCTAGCCCTCAAGCAGGGTAATATGAGTGTTCGAGAGTATAGTCTCCATTTTGACTCATTGGCCAGATATGCACCATCCATAGTTGCTACTATGCGGGACAGGATTCACAGGTTTATAGCAGGGTTAGCCCCAGAGTTAACTGAGGCATGTGCCACCGCTGCATTGCAGGATAGTATAGATATCTCCCGGATTCAGGCATTCGCCCAGAATATAGAAAAGGGTAGGCATCGGCAGCAGGGTACAGAGAGGACTGAGCAAGGGAAGCGTAAGAGGATGAGATTTCCCAGGTCTCAGGTAGGGGTGTTCATAAAAATCCGAAAAACCAAATCAAACTGACCAAAAAAACTGATACTTTTTGGTTAGGTTTTGAAATTTAATAACCGATCAAATTTGGTTTGGTTTTGGTTTTAATAAAAAAAACGAAACCAAACGAAATATAGGAGTAGCTATTTTAAATTTAGAATTACACCTATATATATGTATACTTTTATACAAAGTTTCAAAAAATTTATAGTAAATGTTAATCGTTTGCACTTTTAGTGCAGTTCTTTACCTTTACATTCTACTTTGATTGGTAGTTTTCTTTTGTTAAGTGTAAGAATCTATTTCATGTTAAAAATAATATATTTTTAATTGAGCCCTTAAATTATTCATCACTATTTGATTCAATTATCATCAATATATCTTGGTAAATAATAGATTTATCAAAGGGCAATTGATTTGATAATGTTACGTTAAAAATGTGGTCGCCGAAATATGTGTTTGGTAGTGTATGTCTTACATTTAAGAAAAAAAACGATAATAACCGAAAGAACCGAAAAACTGACATAAACCAAATCGAGAAAAAACCGACTTAATTGGTTTGGTTTGGTTCTAATATTTGAAAAACCGACTTACCTGGTTTGGTTTATTTTTAGGGAAAAACCGATCTAAATCGAACCATGAACACCCCTAGTGTCAGGGTAGTTATATGCCCCAGTACTTTAGACGGCCACCTATGCCTCCGCCACATCACTTACAGGGTTACAGGTAAGGGTGGAAAATGGTCCGAGCCCGGGCCTAAATGAGCCTCGTGGGTCGGTCCTAAGTGGGTCGGTTCTATGTGGGACCGGGCTTCGTGGGCCTAGCTTAAACAGCCCTGGGTTTCGTGGGCTTTTGGATGTAACCGAATACACTATATACATGGTTTATATGTGTGTGTATATATATATGTGTGTGGGCCTAAGTGGGCCTGACTTTTTTTTAATTTTTTTTATCTAAGGCAATTTCTTGTAAATTATATAGCTTATATATATTATATATACTATATCTATATCTATAATATATATATATATATATAAAATATATAATATATAAATTGCTTATATGTATATATATATATATATATATATATATATATATATATATATATATATATAAAAATAAATTGATATATATATATATATATATATATATATATATATATATATACACACACACACACACACACACACACACACACACATATATATATATATATATATATATATATATATATATATATATATATATATATATATATATATATATATATATATATATATATATATATATATATATATATATATATATATATATATATATATATATATATATATATATATATATATATATATATATATATATATATATATATATATATATATATATATATATATATATATATATATATATATATATATATATATATATATATATATATATATATATATATATATATATATATATATATATATATATATATATATATATATATATATATATATATATATATATATATATATATATATATATATATATATATATATATATATATATATAAGTGGGTCTGGCCTATTTTTTTAAAAAAAAATTTATCTAAGGCAATTTCTTATAAATTATATAGCTTATATATATATATATATGTGGTGGGGGGGCTAAGTTTAGATAATTTACAAGAAATTGCCTTATATGGTATATTGCCTTATATAAGATTGTATATACTATGTGTATAGTATATAAGCTATATTCGAATTTCGATATAACATTAGCTATATTAAGATGAACTCGGTATCAAAGTTGCAAATTAAAGTTTACATTTAATACTTCAAATTAAAGTTTAATGACTTAAACATAATACTTCAAATTAATCTAACAAACTAAAACGTTAAGCATAATACGTCTAATAATTTTGAAATAACACAAATTGTCTCAAATCAACTTAAAATCTTAAATATGAATGTCTGGATAATACGCAAGACAACTCTTTATACGCCTCCTTAAACAGCATGTGCCCTCCTTCGGACGACGAGTGTAGACTCGACCACAGTTCTTGCACTTTATTATGTAAACTTCTTCATTTTCCTCTACCACATTAAAGTGTTCCAAAATAAATGGGTGCAATCTAGAATCACCGGGTATAATTTAACTTGAATTAAGAATTTGAATTTGAGAAATGAGAGATGAGTGAAGACTTGAAGACTTGAAGAATTGAATACTTCAATTTGAGTTTGAGAAATGAGAGAGATTGATGATTTTGTGAGAAAATGAAAGAATGAGGGAGTATTTATAGTTGAAAATAGGGAAAAGTGTAATTATAAAAAGTTTGGGGTTAAATGGCTATTTTAGAAAGCCCTAACAGCTATTTTTGTAGGCCAGCGGCCATTTTTTAAATGTTGCAACGGCTAAAAAAATTTGTAATTTTTTTTTAAAAAAAATTGTCGTTGGACCCGTTTAGGACCGATTAAACTGGCCCACTTAGGACCCGGACCCGGGCCCAAATGGTCCCAGGCCTAACGGGCTTCTTCAATGAACCGTCCCACTTGGGCCTCAAGTCCCCTAGTCCCGGGCTTTAACGGGTAGGCCCGTTTAGGCCCACTACCCATATGGGATCGCTGGGCCTGGGCCGAGCCCGGGCCTAACCGCCCCACTCGCCACCCTTAGTTACAGGTATGATCGCTATACTCAGTCAGGACCAGGTGAGAGCTCACAGGCGTTGGGTTTACCGCAGCAGCGAGGTTCTGCACAGACGTGGTCATTTCCTCCACGGTGTGACATCTGTGGTAGAGGACACTTGGGCCAATGCCGAGCAGGTTCTAATGCTTGTTATACATGTGGGCGTCCGGGGCATATGATGCGAGATTGCCCAAATAGAGATTCTGGGGGAATGGCACAACCAGCGAGTTCATCAATAGGATCATCTATGTCCGTGCATACTTCAGGGCGCGAGTCTCAGTCTTCGGCTGGTAGAGGTCGAGGCAGAGGTAGAGGAGAACCGTATTTATGCTTTAGCGGGTCGACATGACCAGGAGACTTCACCAGACGTTGTGACAGGTATATTGACCATTTGCTCTCACGATGCTTATGCCTTGATAAACCCAGGATCTACTTTATCATATATTACCCCATTTGTCATGGGGAAGTTTGGTATAGTGCTTGAAATACTAAGTGATGCTTTTGCGGTATCTTTACTGGTCGGAGAATCGATTATTGCTAGACGGGTTTACCGAGGTTGTACGTTGACAGTTTGTAGTCGTCAAACCTCAGCCGACCTAGTTGAGCTAGAGATGATGGATTTTGATGCTATCATGGGCAAGGACTGGTTGGCAGCTTGCTATACCACAGTTGATTGCCGAGCAAAGGCAGCCAGATTTCATTTTTCGGGTGAACCAGTCCTTGAATGGGTAGGTAATACAGCGACACCTAGAGGTAAGTTTATTTCCTATCTGAAGGCGAGGAAAATGATCGCAAAAAGGTGCACTTATCATATTGTGCGAGTTAGAGATGCAGACGCTGAGAAACCTACACTTCAATATATTCCCATAGTCAAAGAGTATGTAGATGTGTTTCCAGATGAGCTTCCAGGTATCCCTCTAGAGCAAGAGATTGATTTTAGCATTGATTTGCTTCCAAGAACTCAACCAATATCAATCCCTCCATATAGAATGGCACCTGCCGAATTGAAGGAGTTGAAGGAGCAGTTAAAAGATTTGCTGGAGAAAGGTTTCATCAGGCCCAGTACCTCACCTTGGGGTGCATCGATACTGTTTGTCCAGAAGAAAGACAGCTCGTTGAGGATGTGTATCGATTATAGGAAACCGAACAAGGTAACTATTAAGAATAAGTATCCATTTCCAAGGATCAATGACTTGTTTGATCAGTTGCAGGAATAGATTTGAGGTCGGGGTACCACTAGGTCAGAGTTCGGGAAAAAGATATTTCGAAGACAGCCTTCAGGACCTGATATGGCCATTTCGAGTTCCTTGTCATGTCCTTCAGGTTGACGAATGCACCCACAGTATTTATGGACTTGATGAATAGCCGATTCTGGCCATGATAGTATTTATTGATGATATTCTGGTTTATCCATGTTTAGAGGATGAGCATGCGGACCACCTACGAGCGGTACTCCAAACCCTCCGTGATCGTAAGTTGTATGCTAAGTTTTCTAAATGTGAGTTCTGGTTGAAGTCTATAGCATTCTTGGGGAATATTGTGTCAGATGAAGGTATAAAGGTAGACATTCAGAAGAGGGTGTGAAATCTTGGCCTAGACCTACCACTCGGACAGAGGTTCGTAGCTTTCTAGGCTTAGCAGGATACTACCGGAGGTTTGTAGAGGGTTTTTCTTTCCTTTCGGCACTATTGATGAAGTTGACGCAGAAAGCAACTAAGTTTCAATGGACGGAGGCTTGCGAGCAGATTTTCCAAGAGCTTAAGAACAGGCTGACCTCGGCACCAGTTCTAACACTTCCAGAGGGTCCAGAGGGTTATGCCGTGTATTGTGATGCATCAGGTGTCGGGTTAGGATGTGTCCTGATGCAACATGGGAATGTAATTGCGTATGCTTCAAGGCAGTTGAGGAAGCACGAGAGGAATTATCCGACCCACGACCTCGAGTTAGCTGCAGTTGTCCATGCACTTAAGATATGGCAGCATTATTTATATGGTGTTCATGTTGATGTATTTACTGATCATAAAAGCCTACAATATATCTTCAAGCAGAAAGAGTTGAATTTGCGACAGAGGTGATGGCTTGAGTTATTGAAAGATTATGATGTTAACATTCTCTGCCATCCAGGGAAAGCTAATGTTGTAGCAGATGCCTTAAGTCGCCGATCTATGGGTAGCTTAGCACATATAGAGGCCGAGAAAAGACAATTAACTAGATAGATTCATCAATTGGATTGTTTGGGGGTTCGGTTGGTAGATTTTGACGATGGTGGAGTTGTACTCCAAAACACTATAAAATCATCTCCCATAGCTGAAGTTAAGGAAAGGCAGTACGAGGACCCAGAGTTAGTCGAGTTGAGAGAGCGAGTTCCGCAGCAAAAGAAGTCGTTGTTAGATCTCAAGGGAGATGGGGTTATTGGATACAGGGGCCGTCTATGTGTTCCAGATGTAGCAGGTCTAGGAGACAGGATTATGTTAGAGGCACATTATTTGTGGTACTCCATTCATCCTGGGTCGACGAAGATGTATCATGACATTAAGGATGTGTACTGGTGGAACGGTATGAAGAAGAACATTGATGAGTTTGTCGCCCAGTGTCCTAGTTGTTAGCAGGTGAAGGTAGAGCAACAGAAGCCCGGAGGGTTAATGCAGACTATAGAGATCTCAACGTGGAAATGGGAGGCGATAAACATGGACTTTGTCACGGGTTTACCTCATTCTCATCATAAGTTCGATTTTATATGGGTGATAGTCGATGGGATCACAAAATCAACTCATTTCCTACTGGTCAGATCTACATATACAGTAGAAGATTATGCAAAGTTATATATTAAGGAGATAGTGCGGCTACATGGAGTACCAGTATCTATTATATCTGATTGTGGGGCCTAGTTTACAGCACATTTTTATATCTGACTCAAGTGAATCTCAGCACAACTTTTCATCCACAGACTGATGGACAAGCCGAGTACACAATTCAGACGCTCGAGGATATGCTACGAGCATGTATGTTGGATTTTAAAAGAAGTTGGGATGAACATCTACCTCTTATCGAGTTTGCATATAATAACAGTTACCACTCCAGTATCCATATGGCTCTGTACGAGGCTTTGTATGGGCGTAACTGCAGATCTCCTATAGGGTGGTTTGATGTTGGAGAATTTGGGTTACATGGGCCAGACCTGGTTCAGCATGCCATAGAGAAAAAGCTTATCCGGGAGTGACTGTTGACAGCTCAGAGTCATCAGAAGTCATATTCTGATGTGCAGCGACGAGACTTAGATTTTGAGGTTAATGATTGGGTATTCTTAAAGGTATCACCTATGACGGGAGTGATGAGGTTTGGAAAGAAAGGCAAGGTTAGCCCACGGTATATTGGGCCTTATAGGATCATTCGGAGAGTGGTCCAAGTAGCATATGAGTTAGAGTTGCCCTCAAAATTGGAGTATGTCCATCCGGTTTTTCACGTATCTATGCAACGAAAGTGCATTGGCGATCCTACCCGAGTGGTGCCCATGGATGATGTATAGATTATAGAGGACTTGTCATACGAGGAAATTCCAGTTGACATCCTATACCGACAAATCCGTAAGCTATGAAATAAGGAGGTAGCCTCCATGAAGGTTTTATGGAGAAGCAAGAATGTGAAAGAGATGGCGTGGGAAGCTGAGGAAGAAATGAAGTCTAAATACCCTCACCTATTTCAGACTGAAGATATGGCTCGATATAGGATTCTACAGCACAGCTCTATTCAGGCCAGTAGGACATCAGGTAAGCTTTTATTTTTGACCTTCAGTATTTATGATTTACGGCTGTGTGAGGCAAAGTGTTACTATTTCAAGACATTGGCCATGTGTAACATGCATAATATGTTTTATGACTGAGTGCACGTTGGTTTGAGTCTAGTTTATGGAGGAGACTCTGGAAAAAATTTCCAAAGTCTCCAAGAGTAAACATTCGAGGACGAAAGTTCCCAAGGGGGGAATGATGTTACACCCAATATTTTCATACGTAAAAGTGCGTCGTAAGCAAACTAATGCAGGACTAAAAATGAGATAATATTTGAAAGTATATAAAGTAAGTTAATCATGTTACCTCGGAGGTTACAAATATTGAAGATCGTGAACAACAAGTACAAAGAGGGTTGGGAGGCTCAGAAGCTAAAGGAATTGAAGAAAATAATGTTTCGTCGAAAGTTGGCAAGATGGGAATGTTATAACATGTACTTTTGGGGTGAGACTACGGTGTTTAACATGATAAGGAGGTTATTTTATGAATTAGGTTGGTCGTATGATAGTCGTGTGTTATGTTTTGAAGTCAAGCGAGTTGTGGAACAAAAGTCGATGAAAGTCATCACAAGTTACATTCATAAGTTTTACTGAAACTTTGGGTCAAATATAACTGCGATTTTCTCCCAATATACTTAGAGTTATGGGGTGTTCAACCCATCAAATTGAAGCTCTATGAGTCTATTTTCTAAATCATTAAACAGTTAATCAATACAACATCAGAGTAGAGAATATATGTATTTTTGCAAGACTGCGCAGGCTGCTAGGTTACAAGTAGGTGTGTCGCCTACTTGGTTAAATAAGAGCCCAAAAGGAGGAAATTTTGGGTCAGACAAAGATAAAATTAATGGGATTATCTCCTGCAATATAAACCTCATTAAATATCACAAATAACCAGACATAAATCCCTGCAAACTTCCTCCCAAAAATTACCCACAAATCCTAATTGAATTTCTCTTCCTTTCAAGTTCTAATTGGGGGTAAAACCTAGAGTTTGAAGAACCAAGATAAGGGCTGAGTTATCCAACAAAGAAGGTAAGTTTACTGCTTGCTTTCATCCAGTCATTATATATTTATAAGAACTCATGGGACGGTGATCGGAAGTCGTGAGTTCGAGTTATTCACTTGTAGCAGACTGTTTGTGGATTGTTTTGTATTGCTATTGGGTTGCGTGTTTTACTACTATTTTATAGAGTTTTGGAGGAGGAAGGGTATGGAGAAACACCATATATATGAAGGGTGGTGATCTTGTCGTTCATTGTAACATTTCCAGGTCATTTGACACTACTACGGTGGTCGTTTTGTGTACGAAGAGATTGTTGTGTGTTGGGCTATTTTGTAGTATTTTATGGTGTATATAAGGCTGGAAAATAATGTATATATATTTTTGTGTTCTTGTGTTGTTGTATTGTTGGTGTTATCTTGAATTTGGAGGAAGTAAGGATTATAGGGGAGATGCTACCCGTTTTTATACAAAATAAGCTTGTCGTTCATTGTGCGATAGTTGTACCTTTCATAACTTAATGATAGTATTATTATCGTTGATTTAGATTAAGGTGCGAAGAGGCGAGTTCAACTTGGTGATTGTAAAGATTGTGATAAGGTATGTTAAGGCTAAGCCCTTCCTTCATTTTGGCATGATCTCGTAATTACATGTGTTTGATAATGAGGCATAAAGAGAAGTTCATACTCCCGAATTTATATACATTATCCTAGTCTCATAAGTTACAGTATTCTCCCTTATCGGGACTTTATATTCAATTGAGTATTGTCTTCTTCCAGTCAAGAGAGCAGAGGGTCTATATATAGAGCAGAGAGTCTCTATATATACAATATTACATTATTTTCACCACCATCGAGCTATAATCGATGGGCAGGCCCCTATTGGGCAACCTCTGATCAGATGGTAAGTTATATACTGAGCCTACTATGGTCGAGCGCCTATGAGTGAGCCCAGAATGGCCGAGATACAGAGCCTAGTATGGTCGAGCGCCTATGAGCGAGCCTACTACGGCAGAGAAGTTACACATTTCAAGCCGGACACTTATAGGGTCGGTTTACTTACTATATTGAGAGAGTTGAGTCAGTATCAGCAGGTAAGTATATCTCTAGATCATCTTTGACTCCTAGTTACTTTCAGTTATTATGTTGTCAGTTCACCTTCAGCTTTCAGTTATTATATTACCTTACATACTCGGTACATTATTTTGTGCTGACGTCCCTTTTCTGGGGGCGCTGCATTTCATGCGTACAGGTTCAGACAGACAGACGGGTAGACCTTCTCAGTAGGTGATGCCTGAGTTCAGCCTGATCGGTAAGCTTTACGTCCTTCGGAGTTGGCGGGTCTAGAGTTTTGTGTACATATTATGTATATATGTTATGGGTAGGTCGGGGCCCTGTTCTGATCACAGTACATCCATCAGTAAAGGCTTGTAGACATATCATGTCAGTTAGTGCAGTATGTTGGGCTTGTAGGCCTTATATGTATATTTTGTTGGTTTTTCAACTGTAGTAGTTATGACGGCCTTATCGGCCCAGCTTTATATTGATGTTTAGTCAGCATTAGTTTCTGTTTAGTTTTATATTTTGCTTCGCAATTTGTCTTGCAATGTGGCCCCATGGCCAACGTATGACATTATATGTTTAGAGTCCCTTAGTCGCAAGTTGGTACGCAAGGTTAGGTGAGGCACCAAGTGCCGGTCTTGTTCCCTAGGTTCGGGGCGTGATAAAAATCACGAATCGGATGCCAAAACGCATGGATTAACTCATGAACCCAAAAACTTCTAAAAATACTTCCGCGCGTCTGATTCCTATCAAATCAACTCAGAATGACGCCAAATTTTGAGTGAAAGTCTTAGATGACAATACGGACCTACTCCAACTTTCGAAAATAGGATCCGAACCCGATATCAAAAATTCTACCCTCGGTCAAACTTTCCAAAAACTTCAAATATCCAATTTTCGCCAAATGACCCCGAAACGACCTACGGACCTCCGAATCTACATTCGGATACGCTCCTAAGTCCATAATCACCATACGGAGCTATTCCCAAGCTTGAAATCCCAAACGAACGTCTATAATGTAAAAATGCACTTCAACCCAAACTTATGAAATCCACCCAAAATGCCAACTTTCACTATTAGGCGCCAAAACGCTCTCGGGTAATCCAAAACCCCATCTGAATATACGCGCAAGTAAAAAATCATCATACAATCCTATTGAAACCGTCAAATTCCGATTCCAAGTTCATTTACTCAAAACGTTGGCTAAGTCAAACTTTCCCTTTTAAGGTCAACTTAAGAAACCAAGTGTTCTGATTTCAACCCGAACCCTTCCAAATCCTGAACTAACCGTTCCTGCAAGTCATAAAATAGTAAAAGCACGTACGTGAAGTCTTATTTTGGGGAACAGAATTCTAAAAAGCAAAATGACTGATCGGGTCATTACAACTTAAACTCCATGACCACGAAGTATTGTTGTGCACCAGCAAATTAGCAGCTCAAACTAAATCTATAATGATTCAAAATCACCCTGAAACTCATCCGAGCCACCGAGATCCCGTCAAGTCATCTTAACAAGTTCGTATACCGTCCATGAACTTTTCAAGAGATCAAAACATAAATAACAAACATCAAAACTAAGAATTAATGATCAATCCAAATTACAATACTCACTTAAGTTTATGAATTTCGACTTTCGACTAGGAATATCAAATCAACCCCGTGCCACCCAAGACACGAACTAAATACACGTATAAGTTCATAACTACCATACGAACCTATTCAAATATGTAAATAATGAACCCGGGCTCGTTTATCCAAAATATTGACTTTGGTCAACTCTTCCAACTTAAAGCCTCTTAGTTGCCAATCAAGTGTTCCAATCACTCCCGAGCCTCTCAAAACCCAAATCAACCATAAATACAAGTCATAAAATATCATATGAACCTACTCGAGATCTCAAATCATATAACAAGTTGCTATAACTCAAAACAACCAGTTAGATCATTATGTTCTCCCTATCCGCAAACCAAATGACCCATTAGGATTTATCCTCCGGCATCATTTTATATATTGTTTGGTTGGTCTTTTAAGAAAAGTTGCTCTTGATATAAAATTTAACATAACTCATACAATGATTTATTGGTTTTTTTTAATTCTTACATAATACCCATTTGTTATGGGAGGCATCATTGCAAAAGCGAATTTTTGTGAAGGTTCGGAGGTGATTATGGCTTTTTTCGATGGTCTCCGGCTACGTCTGAGAGCAAAAGAAGATGGGAAGTTGGAGGGTTTTTAAATCAGGTGGTATAAGAGTAATGTTAGATATTTTCATTTATTTTTTGAGTTAATAACACGTGTCACAATCTTATTGTTGCGTGATATTACATATATTTTGAAAAACTTATCAAGAAGAAAATAGCTTGTCTTTGACACTCTTTGAGAAAAGTTGGGTGTATAAAAAGGTTAACCGTGTTCAGAAAATATGTCATAGGGATTTGGTCTTGCCATTTATGATAAATATATCCTTTATCCTAATTACAGATGGTAAAAATACCCTTTATAACTGTCACGACCCAAATTCCCCCAATCGGGAGTCGTGATGGCACCTACTGTCGGAGCTAGGCAAGCCAACCTTAACATACCTTTTTAACTAATTTTCAACAAGATAATAATAAAACAATAAATTCAAGCGGAAGTCTTAATTTAATAATAAATGAACGAAAATGCGGAAAAATTAACATCATCCTCTACCCAAGATTTAGTGTCACAATACTCACGGGCTACTATAAGATACTACAAATAAGAGTTTGAAAGAAAATACATAAGGAGTCTGTTTCGATACAATGAAAACAAACAGGAATGAAATAGATGAGACTCAGGGCCCACACACGCCAGCGAACTACCTAGGAGTCTCTGGACTGAAGGCACGCTCCCAATCTACTGCTACTGCGGTCTGTAAGCTACTCCCGAATCTGTGCACAAAAAAGGCACAGAAGTGTAGCATCAGCACAACCGACCCCATGTGCTGGTAAGTGTCTGGCCTAACCCCGGCGAGGTAGTGACGAGGCTAGACCGGACCTACCACAATTAACCTGTACAGATATATGTGCAACAACGGAAAGATATACAAAATTTAAACAGATAATAGGGAGGGGACATGTTGTGGGGTGTAACCATTTGGATATAAGACCAACGAATAGAGAGATGGAAACTGAATAATTAACATCTATGAAAGAGAGCAAGTGAATCAACAACTGCACGGCACCAACCTTCGTGCTTTTACTCTCAATTCTCACCAAAACTGTCAAATATAGTGCACGGCATCACCCTTCGTGCTTTTCCTCACATAACTCTCACATCAAGGCATGGAATGACCCTTCGTGCTCAAATAATTAGAGACATGGAACGGAAAGACCCTTCGTGCATAATTATCAAAACATGGCACGGAAAGACCCTTCGTGCATAATTATCAAAACATAGCACGGAAAGACCCTTCGTGCATAATCGCTCCTCCTCACCCAATCAACAGTCACAACCAATCGGGGAAGGGAATATACAACAAGATTAAACATCCCGGCAAGGGAGAACAAATCAACAATAAGTCCCGGCAAGGAAAAAAAATACCACACTTCCTTCTTTAACTCATCTGCTTCTCAACTATCACTTCATAATTATATTAGCAAGTAATTAGCTCAACTGTTTCACATCTTTCGAATTTAAAAGCAACTACGACTCACGGTCATGCTAGACTCCGGTGCATAGATAACTGTCACCATGCCTATACACCGTACTCCACAGTTAACACGTAGCAAATGACATCCAAATCTTAATCCCTCAAGCCAAAGTTAGAACAAACACTTACCTCGAGTGCTCCAAACTCAACTCACGCTTCTAGTATAGCTTTACCTCTTGATTCCACCACCAATCCGCTCAAATCTAGTCATAAGTTACTTAATCACATTAATAATTACTAAATGAATCACTCCCCCTGCATGAAAATAAATTTTACAAGGTTTTTCCCAAAATGGTCAAAAATGCCCCCGGAACCACGTGGTCGAAACTCGAGGTTCGGACCAAAACCCGGTTACTCATTCCCCCCATGAATCCAAATATATGAGTTATTTTGAAATCAGACCCCAAATTGAGGTCCAACTCCTCAATTTGTAGAAAACCTAGGTTCTACCCAAAACACCCAATTTCACCCATGAAAATCTTTGATTTGACGTTGAAATCATGTAAAAGATGTTAAGAAATGAAGAAAATGAGTTAGAAATCACTTACCAATCATTTTGAAGAAGAAAAGTTGTTTGGAAAATCGCCTCTTAGGTTTTGGGTTTTTGAAAAGTGAAAAATGACTAAGATTTTCCGGACTTGTATACCTTTCTGAGGACATGGCGCGGACCGCACTGTTTTGGTGCGCGACCACGCTGGTTAACCTGAACCCTAGCCCTCAGACTCAGCCACGCGGACTGCACAGAAAGGCATCGCAGCCGCGCGGCACCAGCGAGGACCGCGCGGAAATGACTGTGGCCGCGCTGGTGTCTGCAACACCTGAACCTGCATTTTCTTAAGTCCAAGACCTCCCAGGCCCCATTCAAAACTCACCCGAGCCCTCGGGGCTCCAAACCAAACATGCACACAACCTTAAAAACATCTTACGGACTTACTCGGGCGATCAAATCGCCAAAATAACATCATATACATAGGATCAAGCCTCAAACACATGAGTTTCTTTCAACTTTCATAAAAACTCAAATCCCCCATTTTAAGTCCGAAACACGTCATCGACGTCCGTTTTTAGCCAAACTTTACAGATAGTGCTTAAAACATATTTAAGACTCGTATCGGGCATCGAAACCAAAATACGAGCCCGATATCACAGTTTTCTGATCAATTTTCTTCTTCATTTTCCTTAATTAATTTCAGAAAACAATTTCACACAAAAATTCATTTCTCAGGCTTGGGACCTCAGAATTTAATTCTGGGTACACGCCCAAGCCCCATATTTTTCTACGAACCCTCCGGGACCGTCGAATCACAGGTCCGGGTCTGTTTACCCAAAATGTTGACCGATGTCAATATTATGTGTATTAAATATCAAAATTCATCAAATTTCTCGCAACATTCGCATATTTCAACATAAAAGCTTTCCGGCTTCGCGTCCGGACTGCGCACACAATATCGAGGCAACTAAAAGCGAGGCTTTCAAGGCCTCGGAAGCACGGAACAAGGAATAATTACGGTGATGACCCTTTGGGTCGTCACAATAACTTTAGAATAAAAATTTCTTCCTTAATTTCCTAAAGCAACCAATGAACTCTCTGGATTAGATTTCTTTTTTGTCACAACCCGGATTTCCCATCCTCGGGAGTCGTGGTGGCGCCTACTAATATGAGCTAGGCAAGCCAATCATTTAACTACTTATTTCATTACCCAATTATTTCTTTAAAACAAATATAAGACGATAACATGAAAATAGTGGAACTTTAAATAATTAAGCGGAAGATAACAACTAAATATCTGAAATTTGCATCTATTACAACTCTTAAAACCTAAAGTACCCAAAACCTGGTGTCACAGTGTCACAGACGGTCTAAGACTTACTACATAAAAAGTCTGAAGAAAATGACAATACACTATTTCTGAATAAAAGGAAAATGAAACAGGAAATAGGAATAGAGGAGAAGCCAGGGCCTGCGGACGCCTGCAGGTCTACCTTGGATCTCTGCGTGGACTGAAGGTAGCCTCCACTACGGTCCAAAGGCTGCTCCGGGATCTGCACATAGTACAGAGTATAGTATCAACATAACCGACCCCATGTGCTGGTAAGTGTCTAGCCTAACCTCGGTGAAGTAGTGATGAGGCTAGGACCAGACTACCAAATAACATGTGCAGTTCAAATACATATACAGCGGAAAGAAATACAGAAATAACCAGTCAATATCGGAGGGGGAGCATGCTGTGGGGGAGATAACAATTCCGAATAGAATGATATCACGTAATGAAAGAAATAATATAACTCGGATATCAACAAAGAATCAGAAATCAACAAATGCACGGCATCACCCTTCGTGTTTTTACTCTCGTCCTCACCAAAGCAATCATATAATAAAAATGTACACGGCATCACCCTCCGTGCTTTTACTCTCTTTCCTCACCATATAATCAATATAATCGGTACGGAATGGTACATCGTACGGCACGGCATCACCCTTCGTGCTTTACACTCTTTCCTCACCATGAAATCAATATAATAGGCACGGAATGGTACATCGTGCGGCACGGCATCACTCTTCGTGCTTTACACTCTTTCCTCACAAAACAAACAACGCACGGCATCACCCTTCATTCTTTAACTCTCTTCCTCACCCAAACAACAGTCACAAACAATAGGGCAAGAAAATAAAGGAAATTGCAATAAGAATCCCGGCAAGGGAGCAACAAGTCAAAAATTTAATTCCAGCAAGGGAACAACATCAATAACATCAACATCCCGGCAAGGGAGATAACAATTAAATCAACAATAGCCCGGAAAGGGTGACAGTATAATGATCTCTTCTCTTTCTCATTTTTACTTCACGATTCACTTCATAACTCGAGCCAATGCTCTAGAAGTTCAATTGTCACTTATACTTTCACAATTCGTTATACAACTTGAGCCAACGCTCCTCAATGTTCATAGGTCACAATTCTTTCCACAAACTTTATACAACAAATAGAAACTATCACCAAGGCATGAAATATACAACGAAGCCATGATAATCACAATATAAAGACTTACGAGCATGCTAGACACCAACGTATAGATACTCGTCACCATGCCTATACATCTTACTCAATAATTACCACATAGAAAATAGGACTCGACTCCTAACCCCTACAGCTAAGGTTAGACCAAACACTTACCTCGATGCCACGAACACAAATTCACGATTCAATTATAGTTTTACCCATTGATTCCACTACCAATTCACTTGTATCTAGTCACAAGTTACTTAATTACATCAATAAACGCTAAATGAAACAATTTGAATACATGAAAATGAGTTTTCTAAAGTTTTACCCAAAAAGTCAAAATCGCCCCCCGGCCCACATGGTCAAAACCCGAGGTTCGAACCAAAATCTGATTACTCATTCCCCCACGAACTCAAATATATAATTTATTTTGAAATCGGGCCTCAAATCGAGGTCCAAATCCCAAATTTTTGAAAAATCTAGGTTCTACCTAAAACACCCAATTTCCCCCATGAAAATCATTGATTTTGAGTTGAAATCAAGTTAAAAGATGTTAAGGAGTGAAGAAAATGAGTAAGAAATCACTTACCAACGTTTTGGAGAAAAAAGGTTGTTTGAAAAATCGCCTCTTATGTTTTTGGGGTTTTGAAAAATGAAAAATAACTGAAAATCCCGTTTAAATATACTACTCTCAAATGCCTTGTGTGGACTGTACAAAACCAACTGCGGTCGCACAGCCCTTCCTGTACTGCAGTGATATATTTTAGTATTTTGGACATAACTTTCTCTACAGATGTCCAAATTGTGATTTCTTTACCTTTCTGAAAACTAGACATGAAGGGCGACAACTTTTATTTTTGAATCATCTCAGATTTCCTTGTAGATCAAAAGATATAGGCTTCCGAAGTCGGACCAGTGAACCTGTGCGGACCACACAAAATCAACTATGGCCATACAGTCACCAGTGCGGACAGCACAAAAACTAGTGCGGACCGCACTAGCAGGTTCAAAGATTTGCACTTCTCTGAACCTCCAGTAGCCATGTTTTAAGCCTAAGACACCCCGGAACCTACCCGAAACTCACCCGAGCCCTCGGGACTCCAAACCAAATGTGCATACTAATTCAAAAAAATCATATGGACCTACTCGTGTGATCACATCATCAAAATAACATGTAAAATCATGACTTACACCTCAAAACTCAATATTTTCATCAAGAACTCTCAAAGTTCATAACTCTTCAATCGGAAGTCCAACTCATGTCAAATAAACTCTGTTTTTCACCAAATTTCACAGTTATCTTTCAAATACTATAACAAGTTTGTACCGGGCTCCGGAACCAAAATACGGGCCCGATAACAATGGTTTCAAACATTAATTCTTTTCTCTATTTCTTAGATAATTCAGTAAAATAATTTCTTTCAAAAATTGATTTCTAAGGCTTGGGACCTCGGAATTCATTTTCGGGCATACGCCCAAGTCCCATATTTTACTGCGAACCTCACGGGATCGCCGGAATATGGATTCGGGTCCGTTTGCTCAAAATATTGACCAAAGTCAACCATAATCAAATTTTTAACTCTAAAATTTCTATTTCTCATATTTTCACATAGAAAGCTTTCCGGATATATGTCCGGACCACGCACGTAAATCAGGATGAAATAAAAAGAAGGTTTTTTTTAGGCCTTGAAACACTAAATTCGCTTGCAACACACCCTTTTTGGAAAAAGGGTCATCATAGTTTTCTTAAGAAACCAAAGAACTCAATTGGGAGAATGCTGCTTTTCAATTATAGATGATATTTACAATAATAAACTACTTGAAAATGTTGTTGGTTCATCTAGTATTTCAATCAACAGATACGTGAAATATACAAAGCTAACGAAGGTCAAAGGTTATAATAGTAAACAAAATCTTTAAATTAAAACAAAAAATTATATATCTCTAATTATATAATATATACTCATTTTTAATACAACAAATCGAACATTCAAAAAGAGTTAAACCCTGCATAATAATCTCTGCAAAAGTAATTTATGCATAACTAATACCTGCATAATTAATCCTTGCATAATTAATTTCTTCATAACTTATCTACGAACCAAACGGCCCCTTACTTCATTGCCCTTGGCCATTGATTTAACTTCAAAGTTAAAACATATATGAAGAATGAATAAGAACATTATCCTATTATACCTTTTTCTCTCAGCTGCAATCTTAATATCTAACGCATTTTATTAACGAGTTTAATTTTTATATACCGATAATTTAAAAATATTTTTATACCATCAAATCGTAAAAAGATAATGGCATAAAACAGGCTATGATATGTTAAATAACACTAAAAATTCTTAACACTATCAATAAACGTAAGTTACATATTTTATTGATATGAAAATTTGAGTCTGTTTGGAAAGCCACCCTGTAATTGGAATTGGTGTAATTACTAGGGTAGTAATTACACAGTTGTGTAATTACGACGACCTATTTATTTTTCATAGTATAATTACAGTGTAATTACAAGTTTAGTGTTTGGTTGCACAAGTTTAATTACACATTTAGATTAAATTTTAAATTAAGTAATTATCAAAATTTAAAATTTAATATAATAAATATATGCCTATAACTTTTTATAAGTATAAATGATATTATATTTTGTATTTAAGATGTATATTTTTCGTGAATATACATTAATTAGTAATCATATATTTATAACTAATATTGTAAAAATAATTATTATATATATTCTAAATAAATAATATTTAATTTAGGTACTTACAAAACTAAAAACATCCATTTCGTGATAACATCGTGGAATTAATGTTTGATAAAATAAATTAATATTTACAAACATAATGTAATAACATTATTCAAACGTTTGACAAAAATAATCTATCAATTCTAACTAAAAAATGAACAACATGCAATGTGAGCCAATACTACTGAAACAAGTAAATTTGAATCATGAATATAACACAATTTCAAAATTCAAAGAAAAATAAAATAGTTTAACATATGTCAAATTCTAACATAATAATAGTAAGTTCCAGTGCAACTTACAAATTAGAAAACATGATAAGTTTATAACCACAATCAACAATGAAATTTCACTTTAATTGCATGACTCATTATATGCCAAGTTTGTTAATGACTCATTATTTCTAGTATGAGGAGGTGTAGTTTAAAAAAATAGAATAATAAAATAAATAAAAAATAAAATATAGTAAGCAATTAAATAGAATCACAAGAAGTAAATATAGAGAAATAAAAGATAAATAAGGCACAAAGAAAAATATTTTTTAAAATTTCAAAAGAAATTAAAAAGTAAAACTAAAATTAAAAAATTAAAATAATAGAAATAAAAAGTTATAAAAAAAATAAATTAAAATAAAAACAAAACAAAAAACTAAAAACAACCTTGTAATTACAAAGTGTAATTACCACCAATTCTCACCTCTCCCTTGAGAATTGGAGAGTGTAAATTACACCCCTCCAATTATACTCAATTCCATGCTGACCAAGTAATTACTTGGCCAAACAAACATGCCAAACTGTGATTACAGCCAATTATACACCCAAATTCATTTTCAAGGTGGCTTTCCAAACAAGCTCTTAAAGTTCTTATCACGACCCAGTTCCTTAATAGATCGTGATGGCGCCCAACACCATTGTCAGGCAAGCCAATGCGGAAGTATAATTAGGTTCTCATTTTACTTTCACCAAAAATAAGTGCAGCAATTTCTTAAATTAAAGCTAAAACCAAAAATGAACAGTAATTTGCCAAAAGTAATCATACAACCCCAAAATAAAAGTCTGCTAATGTGTGTGCCAAGACCTGGTGTCACAAGTAGTGGGCAACTAGCAGAATATACAGAAGAATAAAACTATCCTACTGTCCGAAATAGAATAGACAGCAAAAGTAAAAAAAAGACTCCATCAAGCTGTTGGGCGGCACAGGAAGGGGCAGCTTACCGTGGAAGTCTCGGACTATGAATCAGGGGCACGCACCAGACTGATAGCCAGATGTACCTGCCTCAGATCCTGTACAATTAAGTACAGAAGTGTAGTATGAGTACATAAACAATATGTACCTCGTAAGTATCCCGTCTAATCTCGAAGAAGTAGAGACGAGAGGTCGACTTGATACTTACTAAGGTTAAATAATATAATAAAGTGTTATGCTAAGCATGGAAGTCACAAATAATCAACAGTTTGTAGCAAGAGGTAATAGGTCATGTTCTTAACAATTTTACATTTAGCCATTTACATTTCAAATATTTAGCAGAACAAGTCATGGATAAGATTTCACGTAGATATCATGCGCACATTATGTCGAGGTCGACGGCCCAATCCAACAGAAAATAAAATATGCACTGCCAGAGAGTCGAATGGCGCAAATCATAGATGCATCTATTTCTACCGAGGCGATCAGCCTGATCCACAAATATCAATTATCAACAGAAAAATACAAGAAGGGGCATTTATATTCAAATAAACTCATACCAGTGTTCAACACAGCATACGTTCACTTATGTTCATTCCCAATTCTCTAGCATATCCTAAATGATCATATTAGCAAGAAGACATATAATATTTGCAAATATAGCATGCCACGGGTCCTAAACTACCTGGACAATTAACATGATAGTAGCTACGCACGGACTCTTGTCACCTAGTGCGTATGTAGCCCCCGCATTTAGTGATAAATTATACAATTATTACTCCTACGGGGACAATTCCCTCTTACAAGGTTACAAAGAAGACTCACCTCGCTCCAAAGTGTATTTCCAAAAACAAGAATGAGCCCAAACCCTCAATTTGGAGCCGAACGATCCAAAACTAGTTAAATGAGGTAGGAACTAGTCAATATAAGCTCACAAGATCGTATTCTAGCTATTTAAGCAATTTTCCAACCTTAAACACAAGTTTCCTAAAATCCGACCCTGGGCCCACATGCCCGGATTCCGAAATTTTTCGAAGGAAGTTGTTCTCTATAACCTAAGGATCAATAATATATGATTTCTAATTCATTTCATAACAAATTTAGGGGTTAAATATAACTTTTATCAAAACCCTAGGTCTTGCTCTAATCCGATAGTTTTCACAAATTTTTGTGTGTTAATCTACCCAAAACCCAAGTATTAAACTCACATTAAGTAAAATTAACTTACCTCACAATGCTATGTTGAAATCCCTTCTTTGAAAGCTCCCAAATCGCCCAAGTGTAGAGATAAAATGACATAAATGGCCTAAGTCCCATTTTTAAAAGCTATGCCCATGTCTCTGATGTCGCATTTGCGACATCGGGTTTGCAAATGCGAACTTGCAATTGCCACAAAATCTTCGCAATTGCGAACTGGCTCCCTTCCTGCACCCTCAACCCATGCCCGAAACTCACCCGAGCCCTCGGGGCTCCACTCCGAACACCCACACAAGTCCAACAACATTGTACAAACTTGCTCGAGCGATTAAATCACTGAAATAACACCTAAAACTGCGGATTCAACACCAAAACACATGAAATCCTTAAGAACATTCAAATTCCTATCTTTACAACCGGACGTCAGAATCACATCAAATCAATCCCGTTTCTTACCAAATTTCACAGACAAGACTAAAATATTATATTGAACCTGTACTAGGCTCTGGAACCAACATACGGGCCCGATACCAACATGATCAAGCATTATTCCTTTTCATAATCCTTAGAATTTCAATTTAACAATTTCTAATAAAAATTCATTACTCGGCTTAAGGACGTCGGAATTCGATTCCGGGCATACGCCCAGGTCCCACATTTTCCTACGGACCCTCTAGGACCGTCAAAACACGAATCCGGGTTCGTTTGCTAAAAATGTTGACCAAAGTCAAACTTAGCCTTTTAAGAAAATCTTAAGGAATCAAATGAGCATATTTCAATCCAAATTCTTCCAATTCCCGAACCAACCATCCCTGTGGGTCGTAAATTAGTTAAAGCAAGCACGGGAAGTTTTATTTAGGGGAACGGGGTTCTAAAAATCAAAATGACCAGTCGAGTCGTTACATTTTCCACCTCTTAAACAAACGTTCGTCCTCGAAAGGTCATAGAAAAGTACCTGAGGTACTGAATAAGTGTGGGTATCTGCTCCGCATGTCCTCCTTGGACTCCTAGGTCGCCTCCTCGACTGGTTAGCCCCCCCCCCCCCATTGGATCTTTACCGCTGAAATCCTCTTGGATCTTAATTGGTGATCATGTCTATTAATAATGGCAACTGGCTCCTCCTCGTAACTCAGGCTCTCATCCAACTAAATAGTACTGAAATCCAACACATGGGACAAGTCGACATGATACCTCCGAAGCATAGACACGTGAAAGACTGGGTGAACTCCCGATAAACTGAGGGGTAAAGCAAGCTCGTAAGCAACCTCCTCAACTCGTCTCAACACCTCAAATGGGCCAATAAACCTTGGGCTTAGCTTGCCCTTTTTCCCAAACCTCATAACGCCATTTATTGGCTAGACTTTCAAGAGGACCTTCTCGCCAACCATGAATGATACATCATGCGCCTTCTGATCCGCGTAACTCTTCTGTTTGGACTGAGCTGTGTGAAGCCTCTCCTGAATCAACTTTACCTTGTCCAAGGCATCCTGCACCAAATTTGTACTGTATAACTTAGCCTCACTAGGCTAAAAACACCCGATAGGAGAACGACACTGCCGACCGTATAAAGCCTCAAATGGAGCCATCTCAATGCTGGACTGATAGCTGTTTTTGTAAGCAAACTCTGACAAAGGCAAGAACTGATCCCATTGCCCTCCAAAGTCAATCACACATGCTCTAAGCATGTCTTCCAAGATCTGGACTGTCCGCTCCGACTACCCGCCGGTCTGTGGATGAAATGTTGTGCTAAGCTCTACGCGGGTCCCCAACTCACCCTGAACAGCTCTCCAGAAATGAGAAGTGAACTGAGGGCCTCTATCTTATATGATGGAAACAGGCACACCATGCAACCGGACTATCTCCCGAATGTTAATCTGAGCCAGTCTCTCCGAAGTATAAGTAGTCACAACCGGTATAAAGTGTGCTGACTTTGTCAACCTATCCATGATGACCCACACTGCATCAAACTTCAGCAAGGTCCGGGGAAAGTCAACTACAAAATCCATAGTAATGCGCTCCCACTTCTACTCTGGTATAGGCATCTGCTGAAGTAGGCCACCCGGCCTCTGGTGCTCGTACTTGACCTGCTGGCAATTCAAACACCTAGCCACATACTCCACTATGTCTTTCTTCATCCTCCGCCACCAATAATGCTGTCTCAAGTCACGATACATCTTCGTAGCACCTGGATGAATGGAATATCGCGAATTGTGTGCCTCCTCTAGTGTCCTTTCCCTCAGACCATCAACATTAGAAACACATAGGCGACCCTGGAGTCGCAAAACACCATCCTCGCCAATAGAAACCTCCTTGGCACTACCCTGAAGCATTGTCTCTCTGAGAACTGCCAAATATGGATCATCGAACTACGGTGCCTTGATCTGCCCCAATAATAAAGACTGAGCAACAACGCACACAAGAACTCGGTTGGGCTCTGAAATATCCAACCTCACAAATCTGTTAGCCAAGGACTGGATGTCCAAAGCTAGTGGCTTCTCCTCTGCCGGAATGAATGCCAAGCTACCCATAGTCTCTGCTTTCCTGCTTAAGGAATCTACGACTACATTTGCCTTTCCTGGGTGATAAAGAATGGTGATGTCATAATCCTTCAGCAACTCAAGCCATCTACGCTGCCTCAAATTGAGATCTCTCTGCTTGAACAAGTGCTATAAGCTGCGATGATCAGTATAAACCTCACATGATACCCCATACAGATAATGCCTCCATATCTTAAGAGTATGAACAATCGCGGCCAACTTTAGATCGTGCACAGGATAATTCTTCTTATGGATCTTCAGCTGACGAAGCATATACAATAACTCGTCCCTCCTGCATCAATACACATCCCAATCCAACGCGCGAAGCGTTACAATAACCATATACATCCCTGAACTGGAAGGCAACATAAGAACTGGTGATGTAGTCAAGGTTGTCTTGAGCTTCTAAAAGCTCGCCTCAAAATCATCGGACCAATGGAAAGGAGCACCCTTCTGGGTCAATCTAGTCAGAGGTGATGTAATAGATGAAAAGCCCTGCACGAATCGTCTGTAATAACCTGTTAACCCCAGGAAACTCCTGATCTTGGTCACGGAAGGACGTGGCCAACTCTGAACTGCCTCAATCTTCTTGGGATCCACCTTAATACCCTCTCCTGACACAACATGCCCCAAGAATGCCACTGACTCTAGTCAAAACGCACACTTGGAGAACTTAGCATATAGCTTCTGCTCTCGCAATGTCTGAAGCACTACTCTCAAATGCTGCTCGTGCTCCCCTAGGCTACGTGAGTATATCAAGATGTAGTCAATGAAGACGACGACAAAGGAATCAATATAAGGTCTGAACACCCTGTTCATCAAGTCCATAAATGTCGCTGGGGCATTAGTCAAGCCAAAGGACATCACCAGAAACTCATAATGGCCATATCTAGTCCAGAATGCAGTCTTCGGAACATCCGAGTCCCGAATCTTCAGCTGATGATACCCAGACCTCAAGTCAATCTTGGAGAACACCCTAGCACCATGAAAATGGTCACACAAATCATCGATATGAGGCAACGAATACTTATTTTTGATGGTGACTTTGTTAAACTGGCGGTAATCAATGCGCATCCGCATAGTCCCATCCTTCTTCTTCACAAATAACACTGGTGAACCCCAAGGCGATACACTGGGCCTAACAAACCCCCTTTGCTAACAACTCCTCAAGCTGCTCCTTCGGAGCCATACAGTACGGTGGGATAGATACAGGCTGGATGCCTGGAGCCAAATCAATATAGAAATCAACATCACGATTCGGTGGCATGCTAGGAAGATCAGAAGGAAACACATCGGCGAACTCTCAAACTACTAGAATTGAATCAATCGTCAGAGACTCTGCGGTGGTCTCCCGAACATAAGCCAAATAAGCCAAACACCCCTTCTCGACCATTTGTCAAGCCTTCAGGAAAGAGATAACCCGGCTAGACGTATCAACTGTGGAACCCTTCCACTCTAACCCTGGAAACACTGGCATCGCTAAACAGTCTTGGCATGGCAATCTAGGACGGCATGATATGGAGATAAACAATCCATGCCCAAGATGACCTCAAAGTCGATCATGTCAAGCAATAGGAGATCCGCTCTAGTCTTGAAACCACAAAAGGTGAGCACACAGGACCGGTAGATTTGATCCACAACTACGGAATTGCCCACAGGAATGGACACATGAACAGGAGTGACCAAAGGCTTAGGAGAAATAACCAGGAAACGAGCAAATAGAGAAGATACATATGAATAAGTAGACCCTGGATCAAATAATACTGAAGCATCTCTACCACCGACGGAAATAATACTGTGATGACGGCATATGAGGCCAATGCATCTGTCCTGGATGAAAGGGCGTAGAATCTGGTAGGAGCGTCGGTTGGCTGGCCTCCACCTAACTGAGCAGTAGCCGGCTGACCTCTCCTTGTCTGGCCTCCACCTCTAGGATGGCCCCTACCAGTCTGCCCTCCAAGTCTAGGTGGCGGGGCAGCCAGTGCTAAAATCATAGGCTACTGACCCTGCTGCACTGCCTTTCACCGAAGCCTGGGGCAATATCTCCTCATATGACCAAGGTCTCTACACTTGAAACAACCCCACAGTACGGCGGCCTGCTGCCCTGATGGCTTGTAGACCCACTGGAAGAAGCCTGAATAGCCAGTGGACAGTATGAACTCTCCGGGATAGCACTGAAATAAGAATCAGAAGAACCTTGTGGACTTGAATAATAGCCGGAGGAACCCTGAATAGCTGGTGGGCGGTAAGAACTCTCCGGCATCATACTAAAATACGGTATCACTGGAGAACCTCGGGGAGGTGGTGGTGCTGCTGAATACGGAGGTCTATTAGGCTGACCTCTCCTGAAGTGACCTCTACCCCTAGCTGGGGCACCTCTGAACTCTCCCGAAAATTGGTCCCTCTTGTCCTATTGAATCTGCTCTTTACCCCTCTAGTGATAGCCCTCAATCCTGCGAGCAATCTCTACCACTAGCTGATACTCAGTACCCATCTCCACCTCTCGGACTATGCTAGCTCAAATACCGGGGTGCAACCCCGCAACAAACCTCTACACCCTCTCTGCATTAGTGGGAAGTATCATGGGTGCATGAAGAGACAACTCAGAAAACCTCGCCTCATAATCGGTCACGGATATCTGACCCTGATCCAGATTCTCAAACTGATACTGCGACTCTTCCCTCTCAGAGGGTGGAATATACCTATCCAAGAATAACTGTGCGAACTGACCCCAAGTGAGGGGAGGGGAACCTGTCGGCCTGCCAAGAACATAAGACTGCCACCATCTACGGGCCCTGCCCTCTAGCTGAAAAGTAGTGAAGTCAACCCCATGTGACTCCAATATCCTCATGTTGTGCAGTTTGTCCCTGCACCTGTCTATGAAGTCCTGGGCATCCTCATGACGCTCACCCCCAAAGATAGAAGGGTGAAATCTGGTCCATTTATCCAACAACTTCTGCGGGTTGTCATCCGCAGCTGGCCTGGGCTGGGGTGCCACTGGCTGGGCCCCATCTGCGGGTAGTGCACCTGTTGTCTGATACACTGTAGCTGCATGTCCAGGGGCCTGAGCAGTAGGGGTTTATGCTCCTTCTCCTGCCTGTAAGGTAGCTGGATCTGTTGAAAATAAACCAGCCTGAGTCATGGAATCCATGAATCGCAGCATACGGCCCATGATCTCCTGAAAACCCGGTGCTGTCATAAACTCTGCAGGGGTAGGCTCAGCTGGGGCACCTCGCCCTGTTCCTCGATGATAGGATCTCCCGCAGGATCTGCTGGTGGTGCTACTGGAACAGCTCTGGGATGCCCTCGTCCCCTACCTCAGGCCGGTGTCCTCCCTCGTCCTCTAGCAACGGGGGAAGCAGCTCCTCCAGGTCTGGAACATCAGTCGTGCATGTCCTCACCATCTGGGATAGAATAGAAGAGGGAAATTTAGTATACCAACCACTACACGACAGGAAATGAATAAAGAGTAGTTTTTCTAACACCCTATAGCCTCTCAAAGATAATTACAGACGTCTCCGTACCGATCCGCAAGACTCTATTAGGTTTGCCCATGATTTGTGAGACCTACGTGAACCTAGTGCTCTGATACCATGTTGTAACAAGATCATTTCCCTAACATATCGTGATGGTGCCCAACACCATTCTCAACCAAGCCAACGCGGAAGTATAATTAGGTTCTCATTTTACTTTCACCAAAAATAAGTGCAGCAATTCCTTAAGTTAAAGCTAAAACCAGAAATGAACAGTAATTTGCCAAAAGTAATCATACAACCCCAAAATAAAAGTATGCTAATGTGTGTGCCAAGACTTGGTGTCACAAGTAGTGGGAAACTAGAAGAATATACAAAAGAATAAAACTATCCTACTGTCCGAAAGAATAGACAGCAAAAGTAAAGAAAGACTCCATCAAGCTGTTGGACGTCATAGGAAGGGGCAGCTCACCGTAGAAGTCTCGGACTATGAATCAGAGGCGCGCACTAGACTGATAGCCAGATGTACCTGTCTCAGATCCTGTACAATTAAGTACAGAAGTATAGTATGAGTACATAAATAATATGTACCCCGTAAGTATCCCGTCTAATCTCGAAGAAGTAGAGACGAGAGGTTGACTTGATACTTACTAAGGTCAAATAATATAATAAAGTGTTATGCTAAGCATGGGAGTCACAAATAATCAACAGTTTGTAGCAAGAGGTAACAGGTCATGTTCTTAACAATTTGACAGTTAGTCATTCACATTTCAAATATTTAGCAGAACAAGTCATGGATAAGATTTCACGTAGATATCATGCGCATATTATGCTGAGGTTGATGGCCCGATCCAACAGAAAATAAACGGTGCACTTCCAGAAGGTCGAATGGCGCGAACCATAGATGCATCTATTTCTACCGAGGCGATCGCCCCGATCCACAAATATCAATTATCAACAGAAAAATACAAGAAGGCGCATTTATATTCAAATAAACTCATACCACTGTTCAACACAGCATACGTTCACTTATGTTCATTCCCAATTCTCTAGCATATCCTAAATGATCATATTAGAAGGAAGACATATAATATTTGCAAATATAGCATGCCACGGGTCCTAAACTACCTGGACAATTAACATGATAGTAGCTACGCACAGACTCTTGTCACCTAGTGCGTACGTAGCCCCCGCATTTAGTGATAAATTATACAATTATTACTCCTACGGGGACAATTCCCTCTTACAAGGTTACAAAGGAGACTCACCTCGCTCCAAAGTGTATTTCCAATAACAAGAATGAGCCCAAACCCTCAATTTGGAGCCGAACGATCCAAAACTAGTTATATGAGGTAGGAACTAGTCAATATAAGCTCACAAGATCGTATTCTAGCTATTTAAGCAATTTTCCAACCTTAAACACAAGTTTCCTAAAATCCGACCCCGGGCCCACATGCCCGGATTCCGAAATTTTTCGAAGGAAGTTGTTCTCTATAACCTAAGGATCAATAATATATGATTTCTAATTTATTTCATAACAAATTTAGGGGTTAAATCTAACTTTTATCAAAACCCTAGGTCTTGCTCTAATCCGATAGTTTTCACAAATTTTTGTGTGTTAATCTACCCAAAACCCAAGTATTAAACTCACATTAAGTAAAATTAACTTACCTCACAATGCTATGTTGAAATCCCTTCTTTGAAAGCTCCCAAATCGCCCAAGTGTAGAGATAAAATGACATAAATGGCCTAAGTCCCGTTTTTAAAAGCTATGCCCATGTCTCTGATGTCGCATTTGCGACATCGGGTTTACAAATGCGAACTTGCAATTGCCACAAAATCTTCGCAATTGCGAACTGGCTCCCTTCCTGCACCCTCAACCCATGCCCGAAACTCACCCGAGCCCTCGGGGCTCCACTCCGAACACCCACACAAGTCCAACAACATTGTACAAACTTGCTCGAGTGATTAAATCACTGAAATAACACCTAAAACTGCGGATTCAACACCAAAACACATGAAATCCTTAAGAACATTCAAATTCCTATCTTTACAACCGGACGTCAGAATCACATCAAATCAATCCCGTTTCTTACCAAATTTCACAGACAAGACTAAAATATTATATTGAACCTGTACCAGGCTCTGGAACCAACATACGGGCCCGATACCAACATGATCAAGCATTATTCCTTTTCATAATCCTTAGAATTTCAATTTAACAATTTCTAATAAAAATTCATTACTCGGCTTAAGGACGTCGGAATTCGATTCCGGGCATACGTCCAGGTCCCACATTTTCCTACGGACCCTCTAGGACCGTCAAAACACGAATCCGGGTTCGTTTGCTAAAAATGTTGACCAAAGTCAAACTTAGCCTTTTAAGAAAATCTTAAGGAATCAAATGAGCATATTTCAATCCAAATTCTTCCAATTCCCGAACCAACCATCCCTGTGGGTCGTAAATTAGTTAAAGCAAGCACGGGAAGTTTTATTTAGGGGAACGGGGTTCTAAAAATCAAAATGACCAGTCGAGTCGTTACATTTTCCACCTCTTAAACAAACGTTCGTCCTCGAAAGGTCATAGAAAAGTACCTGAGGTACTGAATAAGTGTGGGTATCTGCTCCGCATGTCCTCCTTGGACTCCTAGGTCGCCTCCTCGACTGGTTAGCCCCCCCATTGGATCTTTACCGCTGAAATCCTCTTGGATCTTAATTGGTGATCATGTCTATTAATAATGGCAACTGGCTCCTCCTCGTAACTCAGGCTCTCATCCAACTAAATAGTACTGAAATCCAACACATGGGACAAGTCGACATGATACCTCCGAAGCATAGACACGTGAAAGACTGGGTGAACTCCCGATAAACTGAGGGGTAAAGCAAGCTCGTAAGCAACCTCCCCAACTCGTCTCAACACCTCAAATGGGCCAATAAACCTTGGGCTTAGCTTGCCCTTCTTCCCAAACCTCATAACGCCATTTATTGGCTAGACTTTCAAGAGGACCTTCTCGCCAACCATGAATGATACATCGTGCGCCTTCTGATCCG
Source organism: Nicotiana tabacum (assembly GCF_000715075.1). Taxonomy (NCBI): domain Eukaryota; kingdom Viridiplantae; phylum Streptophyta; class Magnoliopsida; order Solanales; family Solanaceae; genus Nicotiana; species Nicotiana tabacum. The sequence goes on from NC_134082.1 coordinate 42,076,830, forward strand.
CGTAACTCTTCTGTTTGGACTGAGCTATGTGAAGCCTCTCCTGAATCAACTTTACCTTGTCCAAGGCATCCTGCACCAAATTTGTACTGTATAACTTAGCCTCACTAAGCTAAAAACACCCGATAGGAGAACGACACCGCCGACCGTATAAAGCCTCAAATGGAGCCATCTCAATGCTGGACTGATAGCTGTTTTTGTAAGCAAACTCTGACAAAGGCAAGAACTGATCCCATTGCCCTCCAAAGTCAATCACACATTCTCTAAGCATGTCTTCCAAGATCTGGACTGTCCGCTCCGACTACCCGTCGGTCTGTGGATGAAATGTTGTGCTAAGCTCTACGCGGGTCCCCAACTCACCCTGAACAGCTCTCCAGAAATGAGAAGTGAACTGAGGGCCTCTATCTTATATGATGGAAACAGGCACACCATGCAACCGGACTATCTCCCGAATGTTAATCTGAGCCAGTCTCTCCGAAGTATAAGTAGTCACAACCGGTATAAAGTGTGCTGACTTTGTCAACCTATCCATGATGACCCACACTGCATCAAACTTCAGCAAGGTCCGGGGAAAGTCAACTACAAAATCCATAGTAATGCGCTCCCACTTCTACTCTGGTATAGGCATCTGCTGAAGTAGGCCACCCGGCCTCTGGTGCTCGTACTTGACCTGCTGGCAATTCAAACACCTAGCCACATACTCCACTATGTCTTTCTTCATCCTCCGCCACCAATAATGATGTCTCAAGTCACGATACATCTTCATAGCACCTGGATGAATGGAATATCGCGAATTGTGTGCCTCCTCTACTGTCCTTTCCCTCAGACCATCAACATTAGTAACACATAGGTGACCCTGGAGTCGCAAAACACCATCCTCGCCAATAGAAACCTCCTTGGCACTACCCTGAAGCACTGTCTCTCTGAGAACTGCCAAATATGGATCATCGAACTACGGTGCCTTGATCTGCCCCAATAATAAAGACTGAGCAACAACGCACACAAGAACTCGGTTGGGCTCTGAAATATCCAACCTCACAAATCTGTTAGCCAAGGACTGGATGTCCAAAGCTAGTGGCTTCTCCTCTGCCGGAATGAATGCCAAGCTACCCATAGTCTCTGCTTTCCTGCTTAAGGAATCTACGACTACATTTGCCTTTCCTGGGTGATAAAGAATGGTGATGTCATAATCCTTCAGCAACTCAAGCCATCTACGCTGCCTCAAATTGAGATCTCTCTGCTTGAACAAGTGCTATAAGCTGCGATGATCAGTATAAACCTCACATGATACCCCATACAGATAATGCCTCTATATCTTAAGAGTATGAACAATCGCGGCCAACTTTAGATCGTGCACAGGATAATTCTTCTTATGGATCTTCAGCTGACGAAGCATATACAATAACTCGTCCCTCCTGCATCAATACACATCCCAATCCAACGCGCGAAGCGTTACAATAACCATATACATCCCTGAACTGGAAGGCAACATAAGAACTGGTGATGTAGTCAAGGTTGTCTTGAGCTTCTAAAAGCTCGCCTCAAAATCATCGGACCAATGGAAAGGAGCACCCTTCTGGGTCAATCTAGTCAGAGGTGATGTAATAGATGAAAAGCCCTGCACGAATCGTCTGTAATAACCTGTTAACCCCAGGAAACTCCTGATCTTGGTCACGGAAGGACGTGGCCAACTCTGAACTGCCTCAATCTTCTTGGGATCCACCTTAATACCCTCTCCTGACACAACATGCCCCAAGAATGCCACTGACTCTAGTCAAAACGCACACTTGGAGAACTTAGCATATAGCTTCTGCTCTCGCAATGTCTGAAGCACTACTCTCAAATGCTGCTCGTGCTCCACTAGGCTACGTGAGTATATCAAGATGTAGTCAATGAAGACGACGACAAAGGAATCAATATAAGGTCTGAACACCCTGTTCATCAAGTCCATAAATGTCGCTGGGGCATTAGTCAAGCCAAAGGACATCACCAGAAACTCATAATGGCCATATCTAGTCCAGAATGCAGTCTTCGGAACATCCGAGTCCCGAATCTTCAGCTGATGATACCCTGACCTCAAGTCAATCTTGGAGAACACCCTAGCACCATGAAAATGGTCACACAAATCATCGATATAAGGCAACGAATACTTATTTTTGATGGTGACTTTGTTCAACTGGCGGTAATCAATGCGCATCCGCATAGTCCCATCCTTCTTCTTCACAAATAACACTGGTGAACCCCAAGGCGATACACTGGGCCTAACAAACCCCCTTTGCTAACAACTCCTCAAGCTGCTCCTTCGGAGCCATACATTACGGTGGGATAGATACAGGCTGGATGCCTGGAGCCAAATCAATATAGAAATCAACATCACGATTCGGTGGCATGCTAGGAAGATCAGAAGGAAACACATCGGCGAACTCTCAAACTACTAGAATTGAATCAATCGTCAGAGACTCTGCGGTGGTCTCCCGAACATAAGCCAAATAAGCCAAACACCCCTTCTCGACCATTTGTCAAGCCTTCCGGAAAGAGATAACCCGGCTAGACGTATCAACTGTGGAACCCTTCCACTCTAACCCTGGAAACACTGGCATCGCTAAACAGTCTTGGCATGGCAATCTAGGACGGCATGATATGGAGATAAACAATCCATGCCCAAGATGACCTCAAAGTCGATCATGTCAAGCAATAGGAGATCCGCTCTAGTCTTGAAACCACAAAAGGTGAGCACACAGGACCGGTAGATTTGATCCACAACTACGGAATTGCCCACAGGAGTGGACACATGAACAGGAGTGACCAAAGGCTCAGGAGAAATAACCAGGAAACGAGCAAATATAGAAGATACATATGAATAAGTAGACCCTGGATCAAATAATACTGAAGCATCTCTATCGTCGACGGAAATAATACTGTGATGAAGGCATATGAGGCCAATGCATCTGTCCTGGACGGAAGGGCGTAGAATCTGGTAGGAGCGTCGGTTGGCTGGCCTCCACCTAACTGAGCAGTAGCCGGCTGACCTCTCCTTGTCTGGCCTCCACCTCTAGGATGGACCCTACCAGTCTGCCCTCCACCTCTAGGTGGCGGGGCAGCCAGTGCTAAAATCATAGGCTACTAACCCTGCTGCACTGCCTTTCACCGAAGCCTGGGGCAATATCTCCTCATATGACCAAGGTCTCTGCACTTGAAACAACCCCACAGTACGGCGGCTTGCTGCCCTGGTGGCTTGTAGACCCACTGGAAGAAGCCTGAATAGCCAGTGGACAGTATGAACTCTCCGGGATAGCACTGAAATAAGAATCAGAAGAACCTTGTGGACTTGAATAATAGCCGGAGGAACCCTGAATAGCTGGTGGGCGGTAAGAACTCTCCGGCATCATACTAAAATACGGTCTCACTGGAGAACCTCGGGGAGGTGGTGGTGGTGCTAAATACGGAGGTCTATTAGGCTGACCCCTCCTGAAGTGACCTCTACCCCTAGCTGGGGCACCTCTGAACTCTCCCGAAAATTGGTCCCTCTTGTCCTATTGAATCTGCTATTTACCCCTCTGGCGATAGCCCTCAATCCTGCGAGCAATCTCTACCACTAGCTGATACTCAGTACCCATCTCCACCTCTCGGGCTATGCTAGCTCGAATACCGGGGTGCAACCCCGCAACAAACCTCTACACCCTCTCTGCATTAGTGGGAAGTATCATGGGTGCATGAAGAGACAACTCAGAAAACCTCGCCTCATAATCGGTCACGGACATCTGACCCTGCTCCAGATTCTCAAACTGATACCGCGGCTCTTCCCTCTCAGAGGGTGGAATATACCTATCCAAGAATAACTGTGCGAACTGACCCCAAGTGAGGGGAGGGGAACCTGTCGGCCTGCCAAGAACATAAGACTGCCACCATCTACGGGCCCTGCCCTCTAGCTGAAAAGTAGTGAAGTCAACCCCATGTGACTCCAATATCCTCATGTTGTGCAGTTTGTCCCTGCACCTGTCTATGAAGTCCTGGGCATCCTCATGACGCTCACCCCCAAAGATAGAAGGGTGAAGTCTGGTCCATTTATCCAACAACTTCTGCGGGTTGTCATCCGCAGCTGGTCTGGGCTGGGGCGCCACTGGCTGGGCCCCATCTGCGGGTAGTGCACCTGTTGTCTGATACACTGTAGCTGCATGTCCAGGGGCCTGAGCAGTAGGGGTTTATGCTCCTTCTCCTGCCTGTAAGGTAGCTGGATCTGTTGAAAATAAACCAGCCTGAGTCATGGAATCCATGAATCGCAGCATACGGCCCATGATCTCCTGAAAACCCGGTGCTGTCATAAACTCCGCAGGGTTAGGCTCAGCTGGGGCACCTCGCCCTGTTCCTCGATGATAGGATCTCCCGCAGGATCTACTGGTGGTGCTACTGGAACAGCTCTGGGATGCCCTCGTCCCCTACCTCAGGCCGGTGTCCTCCCTCGTCCTCTAGCAACGGGGGAAGCAGCTCCTCCAGGTCTGGAACATCAGTCGTGCATGTCCTCACCATCTGGGATAGAATAGAAGAGGGAAATTTAGTATACCAACCACTACACGACAGGAAATGAATAAAGAGTAGTTTTTCTAACACCCTATAGCCTCTTAAAGATAATTACAGACGTCTCCGTACCGATCCGCAAGACTCTATTAGGTTTGCCCATGATTTGTGAGACCTACGTGAACCTAGTGCTCTGATACCATGTTGTAACAAGATCATTTCCCTAACATATCGTGATGGTGCCCAACACCATTCTCAACCAAGCCAACGCGGAAGTATAATTAGGTTCTCATTTTACTTTCACCAAAAATAAGTGCAGCAATTCCTTAAGTTAAAGCTAAAACCAGAAATGAACAGTAATTTGCCAAAAGTAATCATACAACCCCAAAATAAAAGTATGCTAATGTGTGTGCCAAGACTTGGTGTCACAAGTAGTGGGAAACTAGAAGAATATACAAAAGAATAAAACTATCCTACTGTCCGAAAGAATAGACAGCAAAAGTAAAGAAAGACTCCATCAAGCTGTTGGACGTCATAGGAAGGGGCAGCTCACCGTGGAAGTCTCGGACTATGAATCAGAGGCACGCACTAGACTGATAGCCAGATGTACCTGTCTCAGATCCTGTACAATTAAGTACAGAAGTATAGTATGAGTACATAAATAATATGTACCCCGTAAGTATCCCGTCTAATCTCGAAGAAGTAGAGACGAGAGGTTGACTTGATACTTACTAAGGTCAAATAATATAATAAAGTGTTATGCTAAGCATGGGAGTCACAAATAATCAACAGTTTGTAGCAAGAGGTAACAGGTCATGTTCTTAACAATTTGACAGTTAGTCATTTACATTTCAAATATTTAGCAGAACAAGTCATGGATAAGATTTCACGTAGATATCATGCGCATATTATGCCGAGGTTGATGGCCCGATCCAACAGAAAATAAATGGTGCACTTCCAGAAGGTCGAATGGCGCGAACCATAAATGCATCTATTTCTACCGAGGCGATCGGCCCGATCCACAAATATCAATTATCAACAGAAAAATACAAGAAGGCGCATTTATATTCAAATAAACTCATACCACTGTTCAACACAGCATATGTTCACATATGTTCATTTCCAATTCTCTAGCATATCCTAAATGATCACATTAGCAAGAAGACATATAACATTTGCAAATATAGCATGCCACGGGTCCTAAACTACCCGGACAATTAACATGATAGTAGCTACGCACGGACTCTCGTCACCTAGTGCGTACGTAGCCCCCACATTTAGTAGCAAATTATACAATTATTACTCATATAGGGACAATTCCCTCTTACAAGGTTAGAAAGGAGACTCATCTAGCTCTAAATTGTACTTCCAATACCAAGAAGGAGCCCAAACCCTCAATTTGGAGCCGAACGATCTAAAACTAGTTAAATGAGGTAGGAACTAGTCAATATAAGCTTACAAGATCGTATTCTAGCTATTTAAGCAATTTTCCAACCTTAAACACAGTTTTCCTAAAATCAGACTCCGGGCCCGCGTGCTCGGATTCCAAAATTTTTCGAAGGAAGTTGTTCTCTATAACCTAAGGATCAATAATATATGATTTCTAATTCATTTCATAACAAATTTCAGGGTTAAATCTAACTTTTGTTAAAACCCTAGGTCTTGCTCTAATCCCATAGTTTTCACAAATTTTTGAGTGTTAATCTACCCAAAACCCAAGTATTAAACTCACATTAAGTAGAATTAACTTACCTCACAATACTATGTTGAAATCCCCTCTTTGAAAGCTCCCAAATCGCCCAAGTGTAGAGATAAAATGCGATAAATGGCTTAAGTCCCGTTTTTAAAAGTTGTGCCTAGGTCTCCGATGTTGCATTTGCGACATCAGGTTTGCAAATGCGAACTCGCAATTGCGAACTGGCTCCCTTCCTGCTTTCATCGCAAATGCAATCCTGGGGTCGCAAATGCGGACCCTGCAGGGTTCGCAATTGCGGTGCAATTGTCGCAAATGCGACGTTGCCCACCTGCTACCTTCATCGCAATTGCGGTGGTTTTCTCGCAAATGCGAGGTCGCAATTACGAACAAATTCCTCGCATTTGCGAGACCTGCAATTTCTCACAAAAACACCAGAAAACTGGGGTGTTTTTCACCCCCAACCTATGCCCTAAACTCACCCGAGCCCTCGGGGCTCCACTCCTAACACCCACACAAGTCCAACAACATTGTACAAACTTGCTCGAGCGATCAAATCGCCGAAATAAGACATAAACCGCAGATTCAACACCAAAACGCATGAAATCCTTAAGAACATTTAAATTCCTATCTTTATAACCGGACGTCCGAATCACGTCAAATCAGTCCTGTTTCTCACCAAATTTCACATACAAGACTAAAATATTATATTGAACCTGTACCGGGCTCCGGAACCAACATACGTGCCCGATACCAACATGATCAAGCATTATTCCTTTTCATAATCCTTAGAATTTCAATTTAACAATTTCTAATAAAAATTTATTACTCAACCTAGGGACCTCGGACTTCGATTCCGGGCATACGCCCAGGTTCCACATTTTCCTATGGACCCTCCGGGACCGTCAAAATGCGAATCCGAGTCCGTTTGCTAAAAATATTGACCAAAGTCAAACTTAATCTTTTAAGAAAATCTTAAGGAATCAAATGAGCATATTTCAACCCAAAATCTTCCAAATCCCGAACCAACCATCCCCGAGGGTCGTAAATTAGTTAAAGCAAGCGCGAAAAATTTTATTTAAGGGAACGGGGTTCTAAAAAGCAAAACGACCAGTCGAGTCGTTACAGCTCTAGTTGACTCTTCCAGCTAATAAACCCAAAAAACGGGAGTTTTCAATGAATCTATATGTTCAATAGTAAAAAAGAATATAAATAAAAATACATGATATAACATAAGGGTGTCTAACGGGCGGGGTTTAACCATAACCGGACCGTCCCAGATCGGTTAAAACCGGAACAGGTTCGGACCGGTACAAGGGGGCCGGGTGGGGCTGGGTTAATGGGGTAAGGGGGTTGGTCCGTTTACGTTGGGGCTACCGGTTAACCGGCCCGGACTGGCCCAGACCGGTATAATAGCTATTTTCAAATTTTTTTCAAAATGTTTCTACTTTCTGACCGTTGGCACAACGGCTGTTTTGCACATTTAGCCCTTTTTTTGACTAATCCTTTTTAAATTTGACACTTTTTGTAATTACTAATTTAGCCCTTTAAAAAATTATAAATACATCCCCCCTCCCCCCTTCTTCATTTCTTCACTCATCTCTCATTTCTCAAACTCAAATTCTCAATTCAAGTTAAATCATGCCCCGTACTTCTAGAGTGCACTCATATGTTTGGGAACACTTTGAGGTGGTAGAAGAAAATGAAGAAGTTCAGAAAGTAAAGTGCAAGAACTGTGGTCGAGTCTTAAATCTTCGTCCAAAATGTGGCACAAGCAGTTTAAGGAGGCATATGAAGAGTTGTCTTGAGTGTCATCCAGAAATTCATATTTAAGTTGATTTGAGACAATTTGTGTTATTTTAAAATTATTAGATTTATTTATGCTTAATATTTTAGTTTGTTAGATTAATTTGAAGTATTATTAGACGTATAAGTGCAATTTTTCCCATCTTCATTGTATTCTTTATATTTTTACTTTATATTAATATAACTTACAATAGTTATACAAAATGTAAAATTAAAAAAAATATAGTAACCCGGCCCGGCCCGGTCCCTTGTACCCGTAACCCGTACGGTTCATTTTTTACCCGGATGAACCCGAATCCGTTAAATTTGGTAAGCCTTAACCCGTAACCGGCCTAGTTCCCAACCCGTTCGATTTCAAAATTTACCTACCCAGCCCGGCCCGGCCCACCCGTTAGACGCCCTTAATATAACATCAATTGTACATCGATTGCTATGTCGTCCTTTAACAAGCTAATATTTAATTGATTCATGCACACAACACATCGAAGTAAAACGGAATTGAAGATTCTTTTTATTACCCAAAACAAAACCAACAAATAATCAAATGAACAAAGACCGACATTAATTTTTGTTTTAATTAAGAAGGTTATTAATGGTAGTCGTATTAGGTTCAATGAAAGTAATATTTTTTTCCTAAGACAACTTAATTATCAGTTACCCAATCTGAACAAACAAATTTCTAGTATTTAAATAGGAAACGAGGAACAAATTTCTATTACGTGAATCATCAGAAGTAATGCCACGACCCAATCCCTGATCTGGTCGTGATGGCGCCTCTCGTGAAGACAAGGCCATCCAAACCAAATACATCCTATTTAAAGCGGTTAAACAGTTCATAAGCAGTTTAAATGTGATTAAATGATAATAATTAGCGGAAGTACAACCCAACATAGCCCAAATGGGGTGTCACAAGTCACGAGTATCTATTAGAGTATAAATACAACTGCAAGGCCTGAAACATATAAAATAGGACTGATAAACAAAAGGAAGAGATGTGGTACTGCGAACGCTGGCAGTCACCTCACTAAACTCCGATAACTTAGCCTACGACCAGCTCAAAACTCGCTATCGGGTGAACAAATACTTGCATCTGCACATGAGGTGCAGGGAGTAAAGTGAGTACTCCAACTCAGTGAGTAATAAAGGTAAATAATAACTGAGCAGTAAGAAATCACGAAAAATGCATCAACATGTTGTATAGAGCAGTCTAAAACCCTTTGAATAAAAGCAGTGAAACTGTGAAATCCTTAAAAAAACACTTTAGCTCAGTTTAAACCTCTTTTAAAAATGACTTTTTAACTGTTACGCAAATGAATGCAAACAAATAGTGCAGATAAGCACAAAAAGCCGCCCCTCAGGTACAACACTCAATTAACAGATAAATGTTAGGCGATCAGATAGATATCACATGAAGTAGCACAAACAATAGATAATGGCAGACGGATGAAGTAAAGTAAATACGTAGAACAGTACCAATACCGCTGCGGCGTGCAGCCCGATCCATATATGTTGCGACGTGCAGCCCGATCCATATATCTCGTCGACGGCGGTCACTGGGGGTGTGCAGACTTCGGGAGGGGGCCCTTATGGCCCAAGCGCAATATCAAGCCATTTCGTGGCATCAAATCTAGGCCCTCGGCCTCATATCAATATCAGTATAATACTGTTGCGGCGCGCAGACCGATCCCATAGTATCCCCACATCTGGCCCTCGGCCATACTCAGTCCAGAAATCATATAAGCCCCTCAGGCGTTGGTAAAAACAGTAGTTCTTAGCCTCAAAACATCATTTAATATATCATTTTAGTTTCAAAACCGAGTAAAAGTGGCTGAGTTGTACAACAGTGGAAAACAATACGACTGAGTTCAAGTAGTAGGTCAAAATAGTAAGAAAATAGTGATAAAAATCCCCGGAGGGTTCAAATAGTTGGCTCGAAGCCCGGATATGGCAATCAGTCCAAATAATGATGATAACAAATAAGTTTCAATCAAATACACGGTAAAAGTGTCAATCGGGACGGACCAAGTCACAATCCCCTACAGTAAACGACCCCACGCTCATCATCAAGCGTGTGTCTCACCTTAATATAGCACTCGATGTGCGAATCCGGGGTTTCAAACCCTCTGGATATCATTTACAATCATTACTCACCTCGAACCGGCGAAATCTCTAGCTCGCGACGCCTTTGCCCCTAAAATCAGCCTCCACGCGCGTCGAATCTATTTAAAATCAGAACGAATGCATCACAATATGCTAAGGGAACAAAGCCCAAGCGAAAACAATCAACAACGGGCACAAATCCCGAAATTACCAAAAACCTGAGCCCCGGGCCCACTTCTCGAAACTCAAAAATTTTCACATTATTAGATTCCTTATCACCCCACGAGTTCATACATACCAAAAGTTCTCAATTCCGACCTCAAATGGTCCTTTAAATCCCAATTCAAAAGTTCTAAATCCCAAGCCCTAGTTCTTCCATTTTTAGCTTTGTTCCATGAATTTCTAGGTGGATTTCACAATAATAATCGAGTATTGAGTTCAAAAATCTTACCTCTAGGTGATTCCCCTCGAATCCCTTTTCAATTTCCTTCAACCAGCTCTCAAAATGATCAACAATGGAGTAAATGAACTTCAAAATCGAGGTTGAAACGAATTAAAACATTCTGCCCAGGGGCTTTTCGCATCTGCGGACAAAAGCCCACTTCTGCGGTACCGCATTTACAGTCACCCGTCCGCTTCTGCGGAACTCACTAAAGGGACCAGGCCCCGCATCTACGAAACAATCTCAGCATCTGTGACTCCGCAGATGCAGCTAACCTGACCGCTTCTGCGATCCCAGACCATCTCCTCCTCTCCCGCTTCTGCGGCCAAAAACACGCATATGCGACGCCGCACCTGCGGTCCCCAAACCGCAGGTGCGAAAATACAAGAAGCAGCAAAATCTTAAGATGCAAGTACACCTCAACTCTTCTGTTAACCACCTGAAATCATCCCGAGGCCCCGGGACCTCAACCAAAAGCACAAACATAACCCAATACCTTATTCAAACTTACTCAAATTGTCAAAACACCTCAAACAACATCAAATCTACTAAATCACATCGGATTCAAGCCTAAGTTTCAAAAATCTTCCGAAATACGCTTTTGATCAAAAATCCAACCAAACCACGTCCGAATGACCTGAAATTTTGCACACATCACAAATGACATAATAAAGCTACAGCAACTCTCGTAATTCCATTCCGACCCTCGGATCAAAATCTCACCTATCAACCAGAAATCGCCAAAATACTAACTTTGCCAATTCAAGCCTATTTCTGCTCCGGACCTCCAAAACCAATTCCGATCACACTCCAAAGTCATAAATCACCCAACAAAGCTAACCAAATCATAAATATTCCGATCCGAGCTCATATACAAATAAGTCAACTCTTGGTCAAACCTTTCAAATTCAAAGCTTTCAACTGAGACTGTTCTTTCGAATTCATACCGATTTCTGTGAAAACCAAAATCAACGATTTACATCAGTCATAATACATCATACAGGGCAAGTCATGCCCGAGAACTGGCGATCAAAGTGCAAAAGCTCGAAACGACTGGTCGGGTCTTTACATCCTCCCCCACTAAAACACGCGTTCGTCCTCGAACGTACCCAGAGTTGTTCTAAAAGCCAACCAATCGCTGAATAACCTTACCATGCATATACCCGGGGGTGATACCACGTCACCCTATCTCATATAGGTCTGACAACACAATGCAACTGAAATTACACAATCCAATCTGGCCCATAAGCCATAGAACCACATTTCCATTTCTGAAACCATCAATATGATCCAAACCTCACACCTATACTCTGAATAGACCCGAACCAACTGTAAAAACCCATGCCTACAACCTCGGGAGCAATCCAATGATATACCACATAACTCAAACACTCATAGCGATAATTTATATTCACAGCAGCTGCCCACAACAACCGAATACTGGTAGAAAACCTCTTATCAACTAAAGTTTCATTCCAACACTTTCATATACTGCCAACGATAAATGAAATACGCACTGAACCATAACCATTTCTGAGATCGACTATTCATGTATCCACTTCTCCTTTGGCAAATACCATAGCAAATTTCCGAGTCGAACCTCGACATTATCCTCCCAACATGCTGAAATCGAATCCGTTCGTATTTATTAATGATCCCAACGATCTCCTCTAATCCAACACATCACTCTGGTGACATGACGCATCAATAGAGGCCTAAGCCACAACTGGCATAATACGTGCGCCAATAAGCAACGGTCCTAACATACTCAATCATGAAAATGACTCAATGAAGGAGTTGTACCTCAAGCTCACCTGTACCACCACAACACAAGACTGAGGACCCGTCTCACATCATAGAAATAGAACACTCGAATCTAACCCGCAAGGTCATATCTCCACCTAGCTTTGTTGCAAAAATGCGCGATTCTATCCAAACACTATTCCACATGAAACACCTCAAGTCATTATGCTCAAAATCGACAACCGCGCACAATTTGATGCCTGGAACCAAAGCAAATCACTACACCCACGGTGAAACAAGGAACACATACCACGCAGACCCGATACGACGTAACTGATATGCCATCCCCGAGCAATACCCAATTACCTTTCCCGCTCGACTTCCACTATGAATCCCAATAGAATCGCACTATATGTGCCCATAACCAACAAATCATAACGTCTCGCAACACAGAAAGGTAACTCATAGATCTCCCAGATCACTAGTAAGCTCAATAACAATCGAATCAACCTGTCCCTCAACAATATAGCTTGGGGCCAACTAAGCCGACTCAGCTAGAATAGGCATCCACATTGGCCTGCCAATGAACTCCTTATCAAAGAAGCCTGAAGTTGTTCCTTCCACTACTATAACTCCTACCGGAGCCATACGATACGGTGCCCGGCGCCAAATCAATACCAAAATCAACAACCCTGCCCGGCGACATGCTCGGCCACAAGGAACACATCCGAATTGTTCCTCAACACCGGATCTGAATCAGTGGTAGAATCCTCTGCGCTGACATCCATCACGAAGGCTCAATTAAGAAAGGCAATCTTTCTCAGCCATTCGCTGGGTCTTTGAAATATAAACTACCCTACTAGAACATAATCTGCCGCCCCTCGCCACTCAACCCGTGGCATTTTCAGCATAGCCCATAGCGTAATAGTCCAGAATAACCAACACTGAGACAACTAGTCTGAACTACAACATCATATCCAACATCTAACATACCAACAAAGAAAGATCCACTCGAGCCTCCAAATCCCGATAGTTGCTAAACAGTGCTGATACACACGATCTACAGCCACAACATAGCCTGAATATGAGAACTTCCGTCTCCAAATCCACACGGCCCATGAATCACCATATACGATCCCAATTTCGCCGTCTGAATACATGCTATGCCTTAATTACCCAATCATTCCACGATAGATACTCAAAATTTTCCCTGTGCCACCAAGCAAACTCGAATATCACCAGTCGATCAAACAAGAAAGTGTCGCAATACTACCGAAGTACCATCAACTTAATCACATTGTCTTTTTTGAAACATATACCCTCGTCAGATCACCCCAATTAGCACTACCACTTCCTTAATCATCTGAAACTGCCTGTGCTGCCTAAGGATTCATGACTTTCCGTTCAGAACTGAACCGTAACCTTCCACACGCAATTGTCAATCCTTCACAACCTACCACATATACCATACAATCTTAGGATAACATGAGAACTTCATCTTCCTTCCGAGCCACAAATATCTATGTACTCAATTGGTCAAGAACTTTCCATTGGTCCAATCTAGAAGAAGAATCACTATACATCCCATGCTCCGCATTCCCGTAGAAAATATACATCACCAAACCGTGGTAAAAACCATCAAGAACTCTCCGAGTTCCCTTTGCACAAATCAGACATGTTAGGACTGAATCCTTCTAACTTGATCAAGCTAAGCAAGCCATCAAAACCTAAGAGCATCGCCGCAAAATACCTAAAAGAACTCATTACCTCGAACACACACAAGGAATTAATCATATCCTTACCATACCAATTCGGTCTACTATCAAACTATTCCATCTATCTAAATTTCCTTCTGATTCATTTTCAACTTGATATTCTCTCTTGCTGTAGTACCACAATTCCTCAACCCAGGCTCACCACACGAAACCTAAGCATAAGATCACCCTGTCTAAGACCTATAAGACGTTGAATACTCACTCAATTACTCCCAGAAAAACCACATTCCAGAATACTTTACTCTGAGGAACTTCCTGCGAATCTAAATTCATTACCTTTGCTTTCCTGATACTGATACATAGAATCCTATAATCAATATAAAAATATCATAAGTCTTGACCTCTTCCCATGAAAACACAGTTTCAAACCCCATATACAACTTTAAGATACCCAATTGTTACATGTAGAACCATTCTCGAGAGTCACTCACTCTCTTCAAACTGCAATTAACCTGATCAAACAAACAGAACCACCCGTGCCTCATTAGCACTCTGACACCGCAGAATGAAATCCTCATCCCAACACATCCAGGCAACTTCCTGCTCTATGCACCAAGCATTCCTTACCAGCAACAACTTAAGACATCCCGTGATTTTTCTTACTCTATGAAGCATATAACCTTTGTCAAAAAAATTCCTCTACTCAAGTCATCCTCGGTCTCAATTTCCGCAAGCCATAACTGATTTGCCTGTATGCCTCAAACTGGAGCCAATATAGCGCCTAACCGTGTAACCAACTACGCACAGCAGACTCCCCCACTTGGCTCGGTGTCGTAGATCAAAATACACTCAATAACTCATAACACTTATACTCTATTGATGCCACAATACCATAGTGAGATTAAGCTCAAATCCTTTTGTAAGCTTGTGAAAACACAGATCATCTAGTATTTTAAATCTTCTGCAAATCTCGTATTCATCCCCGCAACAGTTAAGCCCACTCTCTTAAGCGACCCGAAATTTCAAATTTCAACACGCACTTTTCACTTACACATGAGATCTTCTAACATACACATAAGGATCACACCACTTCAGAACACTCTGCAGGAGATAACCCACCTGCTTCACCTCAATCTAACATTTCTATATACCTTCCACCATTATACACATTACACAGTCGCTTAGTCTTCCTGAGTCTGAACTCGTACCGCAACATAAAATTTACTTCACTCTCAACTGGAAAACATGAAAAGATCCTTCACGCGCCCATAACTCAGGGCTATACTTCGAATCAAGATGGAATTCAAGCACCTAATAGTTCTTCTATCCTCTAGTCGAGCTTCCTCGTTACTTCCAAGTCGCATAGATACATCTCGCAGTACTAACATACTCACCACACAGTTATCCAGTCGTCACTTCCACTAATAGGGGCAATACTGAATATAAAAGTGCAACCCACTTGCTCACACAATTAGCACCTCGGTGCTCAAGCCACAGGCAAAGATCCGGCCTCAAGTTCTCCAGACTGGCCCAATATCAAACTCACAGAGATCACATCTCGCACCTCGATCAGGGAATCACAAGCCATCAAGGCACGTCTGATACTAAGCGCTCATGCGCGCCTACGAACACGTGGAAGGAATTTCAAAAGTTACTTTTCAAGTTGAATCAAGGACGCACGATAGGAATTCAAGAATGTGAAGTTTTTCTTAAAGGTTCTGCAGCCTCTCGAGGATAAATATAGACGTCTCCATCCCGATCCGCGAGACTCTACTAAACCTGCTCATGACTCATGAGACCTATGTAACCTAGGCTCTAATACCAACTTGTCACAATCCAATCCCCGATCCGGCCGTGATGGCGCCTCTCGTGAAGACAAGGCCAACCAACTAAACCCAATACATCTTATTTAAAGCGGTTAAACAGTTCATAAGAAGTTTAAATGTGATTAAATGATAATAATTAGCGGAAGTACAACCCAACATAGCCCAAACCGGGGTGTCACAAGTCACGAGCATCTATTAGAGTATAAATACAACTAAAAGGCCTGAAACATATAAAATAGGATTGATAAACAAAAGGAAGAGATGCGGTGCTGCGAACGCTAGCAGTCACCTCACTGAACTCTGATAACTTAGCCTTCGACCAGCTCAAAACCCGCTACCTGGTGAACAAATACCTACATCTGCACATGAGGTTAAGGGAGTAAAGTGAGTACTCCAACTCAGTGAGTAATAAATGTAAATAATAACTGAGCAGTAAGAAATCACGAAAAATGCATCAACATGTTGTATAGAGCAGTCTAAAACCCTTTCAATAAAAGCTATAAAACTGTGAATCCTTGGAAAAACATCTTAGCTCAGTTTAAACCTCTTTTAAAAATGACTTTTTCAACTGTTACGCAAATGAATGCAAACAAATAGTGCAGATAAGCACAGAAAGCCGCCCCTCGGGCACAACACTCAATTAAAAGATAAATGTTAGGCGGTCAGATAGATATCACATGAAGTAGCACAAACAACAGATAATGGCAGACAGATGAAGTAAAGTAAACACGTAGAACAGTACCAACACCACTTTGGCGTGCAGCCCAATCCATATATCTCGTCGACGGCGCTCACTGGGGGTGTACAGACTCCGGGAGGGTCCTCTTACTGCCCAAGCGCAATATCAAGCGATCTCGTGGCATCAAATCTAGGCCCTCGGCCTCATATCAATATCAGTATAACACTGTTGCGGTGCGCAGCCCGATCACATAGTATCCTCACATCTGGCCCTCGGTCATACTCAGTCCAGAAATCATATAAGCCCCTCAGGCGTTGGTAAAAATAGTAGTTCTCAGCCTCAAAACATCATTTAATATATCATTTTAGTTTCAAAACCGAGTAAAAGTGGCTGAGTTGTACAACAGTGGAAAACAATACGATTGAGTTCAAGTAGTAGGTCAAAACAGTGAGGAATAGTGATAAAAATCCCCGGAGGGTTCAAATAGTTGGCTCTAAGCCCAAATATGGCAATTCGTCTAAATAATGATGATAACAAATAAGTTTCAATCAAATACGCGGTAAAAGCGTCAATCGGGACGGACCAAGTCACAATCCCCTACAGTAAACCACCCCATACTCATCATCAAGCGTGTGTCTCACCTCAATATAGCACTACGATGTGCGAATCCGGGGTTTCAAACCCTCAGGATATCATTTACAATCATTACTCACCTCGAACCGGCGAAATCTCTAGCTCGCGATGCCTTTTCCCCTTAAATCGGCCTCCACGCACATCGAATCTATCCAAAAGCAGAACGAATGCATCACAATATGCTAAGGGAACAAAGCCCAAGAGAAAATAATCAATAACGGGCACAAATCTCGAAATTACCAAAAACCCGAGCCTCGGGTCCACTTCTTGAAACTCAAAAACTTTCACATCATTAGATTTCTTATCACCCCACGAGTTCATACATACCAAAAGTTCTCAATTCCGACCTCAAATAGTCCTTCAAATCCCAGTTCAAAAGTTCAAAATCTCAAGCCCTAGTTCTTCCATTTTTAGCTTAGTTCCATGAATTTCTAGGTGGATTTCAAAATAATAATCGGGTATTGAGTTCAAAAATCTTACCTCTAAGTGATTCCCCTCGAATCCCTCTTCAATTTCCTTCAATCAGCTCTCAAAATGATCGACAATGGAGAAAATGAGCTTCAAAATCGCGGATGAAATGAATTAAAACATTCTGCCCAGGGGTTTTTCGCATCTGCGGACAAAAGCCTGCTTCTGCAGTACCGCATTTGCGGTCACCCGTCCTCTTCTGCGGAACTCACTAAAGGGACCAGGCCCCGCATCTGCGAAACATCCTCCGCATCTGCGACTCCGCAGATGCGGCTAACCTGACCGCTTCTGCGATCCCAGACCATCTCCTCCTCTCCCGCTTCTACGCCAAAAACACGCATATGCGACGCCGCACCTGCGGTCCCCAAACCGCAGGTGCGAAAATACCAGAAGCAGCAAAATCTTAAGCTGCAAGTACACCTCAACTCTTCTGTTAACCACCCGAAATCATCCTGAGTCCCCCGGGACCTCAACCAAAAGCACAAACATAACCCAACACCTTATTCAAACTTGCTCAAATCGTCAAAACACCTCAAACAATATCAAATCTACCAAATCACATCAGATTCAAGCCTAAGTTTCAAAAATCTTTCGAAATACGCTTTCGATCAAAATCCCAACCAAACCATGTCCGAATGACCTGAAATTTTTCACACACATAAAAAATGACATAACGAAGCTACAAAAACTCTCGGAATTCCATTCCGACCCTCGGATAAAAATCTCACCTATCAACCAGAAATCGCCAAAATACTAACTTCGCCAATTCAAGCATATTTCTACTCCGGACCTCCATAAACAATTCCGATCACACTCCTAAGTCATAAATCACCCAACAAAGCTAACCAAATCATAAAAATTCCGATCCGAGCTCATATACAAATAAGTCAACTCTTGGTCAAACCTTTCAAATTCAAAGCTTTCAACTGAGACTGTTCTTTCGAATTCATACCGATTTCCATGAAATCTAAAATCAACGATTTACATCAGTCATAAAATATCATACGGGGCAAGTCATGCCCGAGAACTGGCGATCAAAGTGCAAAAGCTCAAAACGACCGGTCGGGTCGTTACACGTAACAAATTAAAGTGACCAGAAATGGTTACTCTTGGTTCAATATTTTTTACCCTATTTTTTCTTCCTTTCTTAGTCAGGTCTATACATCTTACTAACGGTGAAAGAATTATTTAGGAATTTTTACATTCCTATGTCATATAGTAAACTATATTACCCTTCATGCTTAATGTTTAATATAATTACCTTCTTTATACCTAATTACCATTTATGTACCATTTTAGGATTTTAATGGTATTAATTAGTCTCCTAATTTTACTCAACTGTATATTCCCACTCCCCCAAGTTTCTCTCTCCAAATCCCACCACCTCACTCACGTATCAAACCACACCCCACGATTCCCTCTTCAATAACCCACAATTTCCTCTTCTAAAACCAGCGAAAATCTGTAACCCATCCACCATTGACAACCATTACAAAAATTTGAAGCTTTGAATTCGAATTTGGGTTTTCAAAAGACATTTGTTTATTTAGATTGGATGTTGCTGCAAAGAATTGAGAATTCTCTCTACGTCTCTCTCTATCTCTCAATCCCAAATTTCAGTAATATAAAGCAAAGGAAAAGATAGCAGCAATTCCACCATTGACAGCCATTAAAAATCTTTGAAGCTTTGAATTCGAATTTGGATTTTCAAAAATCATTATTTGTTTAGATTGGGTGTTGTTTAAAATAATTAAAAATTTGGTTTGGAGTTTATATCTCAATTTTGAGGGGTTTTGGTGAAGATTAGACTTGGTTTTGGCTGAATTTCATATTGAAACTCGAAGAAGAAGAAGAAGAAGAAGAAGAAGAAGAAGAAGAAGAAGAAGAAGAGGAAGAGGAAGAGGAAGAGGAAGAGGAAGAGGAAGAAGAGGAAGAGGAAGAGGAGGAGGAGGAGGAGGAAGAAGAAGAAGAAGAAGAAGAAGAAGAAGAAGAAGAAGAAGAAGAAGAAGAAGAAGAAGAAGAAGAAGAAGAAGAAGAAGAAGAAGAAGAAAAAAAGAAGAAGAAGACGTATTTCCAGAAATTGTAGAAAAATTGTAGATAATTTGTAGATAAGTTGTATAATATATAATTAGTTGTATGAAATTTATTTTTACTATGTATAAATCAGATACAAAATATACAAAAGACATATTGTATAAATTTTGTACAAAATTTGTATTTAAGTTGTATGTTATTGTAGTTGTATTTAACTGGGTGGAAATAATGTGTGAAAGTTGTAGAAAATTGTAGATAAGTTGTAGATAAGTTGTATAATATATAATTAGTTGTATGAAATTTGTTTTTAATATGTATAATTAGTTGTATGAAATTTGCTTGTCTTGGTATACTTGTCCTACTTCAATAAAACTTGGTGTACTATCTGTTATTATTATACTTTCATATTCCTCTATAACGGGAGATGTTGGCATATCAAGTAACTTTAGTATTCCAGACGAACCTGCATGAAAATAAAGATAAATTCTGTTATGAACAGTTTGTAGAAATTTTGTAGATAATTTGTAGAAATATTGAAATTATATATTTCATATTAATTTTTCAAATGATATGTAGTTTTATTGTAGAATAAATGTAGAAATTTTGTAGCTATTGTAAAAATCCATACTGATATATATATTTTACTCTAACATGTAGTTTATTTTGTAGATAAAATATAGATAAAGTGTAGGATATTAATATACCACCAGAATTTGATAGAATTTGTCTGCAGCAACAAATTTCAACGTTTACTTAACTCAAAACATTTCTTTTTGTCTCGAATGTCATAAAATAATTTGTTGGTGCTCTAGTGGTGGGTTTTGATTGGAAGAGATGATGAGAGGAAAATGGTGATAAAAGAAATTAAAATTGATAATAAAGTTACACTTTGAGATTTAAAAAAATTTAATTAAGAAAGAAAAAACTGATTGGAATTTGGAAATACAGTTGAACGAGTGACATACAATGCGTTCCTTACCATTGATGTTGGTCTTTTGGTGTGGTATTAATTTCAGTTCAAAATAATTATTGGTGTCATAGAATATCCACAAAATTTAGGTATGCAACTGAAAAAATTGGACTAGTATATGAAGAAAATATGTATTATGCTAGAGAATAAGTGAGAAATGGGAAGAGATGTTACGCCTGACGTTAAACCACTTAAATACAATATAATACCACTTAAATACTATTTTTATACAATGTTGTTCAACTTTCATACAATAGTTAAATGAATAAAAGAAAAATAAATAAATAACAATCTACAATTTTTCTACAATTTCTGCAATATAATGTATGTCATGTCTTCTTCTTCGAGTTTCAATCTGAAATTCAGCCAAAACCATGTCTAATCTTCACCAAAACCCCTCAAAATTGAGATATAAACTCCAAACCATATTCCCAATTATGTTCAACAACACTCAATCCAAACAAATAATGATTTTTGAAAACCCAAATTCGAATTCAAAGCTTCAAAGCTTTTTAATAGCTGTCAATGGTGGAATTGCTGCTCTCTTTTCATTTGCTTTATATTACTGAAATTTGGGATTGAGAGTTAGAGAGAGACGTAGAGAGAATTCTCAATTCTTTGCAATAACATCCAATCCAAACAAACAACGTATGAAAATTCCTTTCTCTGTAAAAACAAATTTCAATCAAACAACGTATGAAAATTCCAATCCAAACAAACAACGTATGAAAATATACAGAGAAAGGAAATATTAATGCGTGATTTGCGTTGTAAAATATCTGGAAGAATATTTAATTCCCCAATATTAGCGCACCTAAATAAGGAAGCTTACAGTTATAATGATTCCTTATTTAATGAATTATCTATATTTTGTAGAAATACTATTAGCATAGTGGGTAATATGCAAACTATGAACATATTTGGTAATATAGTTTCCTATATGATATAGGAACGAAAATTTCCCAATTGTTTATTTATTTCTTATTCTGAGTTCTATTGGCATTTATATCTATCATGTTTAATTAGAATTTCATATTATTATATTGTTGACTCATAGTAAGTGTCGAAGTCGACCCATCGTCACTACTTCTTCGAGGTTAGACTAGATACTTACAGGGTACATGTTGTTTATGTACTCACGTTACACTTATGCACTTAAATGTACAAGATCTGAGGCAGGTGCATCTGGATATCAGTCTGGCGTGCACACTTGATTACCACTTTGAGACTTCACGGTGAGCTGCCTTCCGAGCCGTTCTGCAGCAGCTGGAGTCTTTCTTGTGCTTATATTATTTGTCTATTTCACTTCAGACAGTAGACTAGTATTCTTTTGTATATTCTACTAGAATGCTCATACACTTGTGACACCAGGTCTTGGCACACATTAGTAGACTTGTGGTTTTGTTTTTATTTCTATGGTTATGATTGTACTCAGTTGCTTTCGTCTTAATTATTTTAAATCTGTTATTTATTAATTTTTTTAAAATTAAGGAAAGTTATTTGCTTGAAAAACTTATTAAAAGGGGAAAATCACAAGATCGTTCACTGTTGGCTTGCCTAGCAACGGTGCTAGGCGCCATCACGGCCTATAATAAAATTGGATCGTGACATTAACTATTTCCTTAGGCAACTTAACAATCTGAACAAACAAATTTCTAGTATTTAAATAAGAAACGAGGAACAAATTTCTATTTCGTGAATCATCAAACGTAAGAAATTAAAGTGACCAAAAATGGTTACTCTTGGTTCAATATTTTTTACCCTATTTTTCTAGGTTCAACAATCCCAATGTCCCCAGGGTAAGTACGTCATTACACAAATATCAACAACAACAATATTTCCAGGCCATCACAAGTCATCACAAATAATTCCCAACATAGTCCAGTTTGTCACGTCACGTGTGCAACAATAAAGTAAATGCCCGCCTTGTCTCGCCACATGTGCATAGTAATATTCTTACCTTGTCTCGCCACATGTGCAAACACACAGATATAGCCCGCCTTGTCATGTTGCATGTGCATAATCAACAGTAATAATAGCACGACAGAAATCTCATGCAAATACCCGAACAAAATATCCCAACAATATCACGTGCCAATAACACAATAGAATGACCTTCACATCATGTACCCATATTCCACAATATTTTCACTAAACAATCTCAATACCATAACAGTGAATAGCCCTCGGCTCAATAAACTGAGTACCACAGCAACAACCACAAAAATACACCATAATAAGACAAGTAAATCAACTCAAAAGCTTTAGAACGCAAAGAAACAGTAGAACGAACTCACAAAGAATAAATACAATAGATAATACCAGTCACCATAAGAGTAGCTCAACAATGGGAGAATTTATATGTAACAGTAACTTCACAAGTACAATTCGACAACAAAGGAGACGACATGAGTCATGAATTCCAAATAATAATGAGGCAACTATGATAAAGGATAACTAACTTCTTTTATGTTTGAGCAAATTACGGAAACAATACAGTAACTCAATCAAGGATAAGCAACGGATAAGATAGCATTGTAATTAAAGAGGCAACAACTTTAAGGCACATGAGAGTCAAATAGGCAATAAGGGTGGAACATGAAGCAATTAATCTCAATTAAAAAAAAATACGTAGAGGTGAAACTATGGATGTCTAACGGGCCGGGTCAGCCCGTTTCCGGACCGGCCTAGATCGGTTAAAATCGAAACCGGCCCGGACTGGTACAAGAGGGCTGGGTGGGGCTGGGTTAAAGGGGTAGGGGGTTGGTCCGTCTACTTAATTTCTACCGGTTAATCGGACCGGTCAAACCCGGTCAACGGTTTTTACTGTTCAATGGGTTAATCGGCCCGGATCGGACCGGCCCAGATCGGTATAACGGCTAACTAATTTTTTATTTTTTATTTTTGTAATGGTGGGCCTTATTTCTGACCGTTGGCAATGGTATTCTGCCCTTGTGGTCGTTGCCCAACGGCAGAATTTCACAAATAGCTCATATTTGGGTTTTTTTTAAAAAAATAATACCCCTTTGAAAAACTATAAATACCCCCCTCCCCCCTTCTTCTTCTTCATTTCTTCACTCATCTCTCATATCTCGATCTCAATTCTCATATTCTCTCATTCTTCAATCTTCACCTAAAGTGCAATCAACTATTTGGCTCTTTTTTTGGAATTTGATTTATCATAGTATTTATTATTTGAAGTTTGAACAATTGAACTTCAAAATTGGAACAATTGACGTTTCTTCGTGGTAATATTGGAGTTGCGAAATCATCAAGTGCTCAATTTATCTATAAATACCCCCCCTCCCCCTCTAACTCTTTCTCTTATTTACTATTTTATTTGCATATTTAATTGTTGCTAGTAGTTAAATTTTTACAATATATTTAATGCTGCAAAAAGAGTTTGTA
This sequence comes from Nicotiana tabacum, assembly GCF_000715075.1. Lineage (NCBI taxonomy): Eukaryota > Viridiplantae > Streptophyta > Magnoliopsida > Solanales > Solanaceae > Nicotiana > Nicotiana tabacum. Next base: position 42,100,859 of record NC_134082.1, read on the forward strand.
ATAAAGTTACTAATCGGAAAAATACATCTGATAGTAATTTAAATGACTCTACAAATATTCCTGAAACATTACCTGATAATAATACAGATTATGAACAATTCCAGGAAGATTTCGGTATAGAAGATAATGAATTAGAAATGGAAGATGAGATACCACTTACACCTAGTAGTGTTGGAGCTGGTAGCAGGGGTGGTGGTCGTGGTGCTAGTAGTAGACCACCTGTGGCCCCGACTAGTAATCGTAGAAAAAGAAGTAAGGTTTGAATTTTTTTTGAAGACATACCCAATAGTGATAAAGTTAAATGCAAACTTTGTAATGATACTTTTAAACATAGGACTAGAGGACAATTAGGGGGGACTGAGACACTTAGTAGACATATGAGAAATTGAGCATCATATAGAATGGGGCTCTGATGGAGATGGAAATCAAACAACTCTAAACCCTACTACTGGAGGTCTTATGAAATATGATAAAATGAAGGATCATGAGGAATTATCAAAAATGATTATTTTGGGTTGTCTACCTTTTTCTTTTGCTTCTTCATCATATCTTATTATGTATATTGAAAGGATTTACAATCCTTTATTTAAGGTATCCCTAGAAGTACTTATAGATCTGATATCTTTAGACTTCATGGACAATATCAAACATACATATGTTATTTGTTTAGCCACCTTCCTTGTAGAGTTTCTCTACCTTTTGATATTGGCCATGATGTTAATGAAAATGATTATTTGACAATTACATATCATTGGATAGATGATAATTATTGTATGCAAAAATGTATTATCGCTTTTAAATATGATGAAGATCGGAGTCATACTGTTGCGTTTATAAGTACTACTATTTGTGAAGTTGTTGAATTTTATAATCTCAAGCAAAAAGTATTGTGTATGTTTTTTGATAATGCTTCTAACAATAATGCCGCAATTTCAATATTAAAACTGCATTTGCAACCACCACTTGATGAAATTTTTCTTGTTAGGTGTGCATATCATGTTTATAATTTAATTATTAAAAGTGGTCTTGATTTATTTTCAACTGAGATTACTCATGTTAGAAGAGCAGTTGGTGTTATTCAAGGAAATAATAGACAATCTAGAATAAAGAAATTTAAGAATAAGTGTATCCAGTATAACCTTAAACCCAGATTCATGCCAGACGAAATTATTACTAGATGGAATTATACATATATATTTTTAAAATGTTGCTGCAAATATAGATTCCCAATAACTGAAGTTGCTAATGTGCATTGTACTGATCCAAACCGTATGTTAACAACTACTACTTGGGAGGCCATTAATGATGTTGTTAAATTTTTACATAAATTTTATACAGCTACTGTTGAGTTTTCTGGAGCATATTACCATACTGTTACTATGACTTTAGTACATATAGCTGAAATTTCTTTTCTACTTTTTGAATTTAAGAAGAAAGAAAAATATAAGGATGTTGTTGAAAAAATGCAAGCAAAATTCAAAAAATATTTCTTTCCAATTCCTCCGATTTACTTGATTGGTGCTGTTTTAAATCCCTCTATTAAGATGTCTGATTGTCACCAACTAATGAATGCTTTATATACTTATATGGAGATTGGATCAACTGAAACCCCATATTTATATGCTTGTATGAACAAGCTAAATGATTCTTTACAACAATTATATAATTATTATGCAAATGTAATTGATGATGTTTCTCTTAATATAGGCAATGTTAATCCCACTATGCACTGTACCACTTCTACTATTGTGGATGATGATGAAGGCCTTGATAGTTTTAATATTTTTTTTCTACATTTTATAACACTCAAACCAGTAGCGGGAACATTAATGAACTTCAATTCTACTTGCACAAGCAAAAAGAGCCTCGCACAAAGGAATTTTTACCGTTGGGATGGTGGCATGAGAATGGAAAGCAATTTCCTGTTTTCGCTATGGCTCGGGACGAGCTGAATGTGCCAATTTCAACTGTTGTATCAGAGAGTGCATTTAGCCAAGCAAGACAACAACTTGGAGACACATGTCACTCATTGGGAAGCAATGCCTTGGAAGTTTTAGTATGTTTTAGAGATTGGATTAGATCGGAACAAAGAAATCAAGGACGTGAAGATGTTGATAGCCCAAAAGACGAGGAACTTGGAGATATATTAACACATGGTAATCCATCCGAATTTAACACTCCAGAAGAAGGCCACTCTGTTCATATTGATTATGACGAACTTACTAAGGCAATTCAAAACATTTGAATTTACTCTTTGTTGGTTAATTTACTTGTTGTTAAATGTAAACCTTTCAATTTTTAAGTTTGAAACTTTGAATTTTGAAATAAATGTAGCACTTGCAATTTATAAGTGTAATTTTTTCCCATCTTCATTGTAGTCTTTATATTTTTACTTTATATTAATATAACTTACAATAGTTATACAAAATACAAAAAAAAAATTAAAATTACATTAACCCGACCCGGACCGGCCCCTTGTACCCATAACCCTTATGGTTCATTTTTACCCAAATGAACCCGAACCCGTTAAACCTGGTAAGCCCCAACCCGTAACCGGCCCGGACCACAACCCATATGGTTACTAATTTTCCCTACCCAACCCGGCTCGGCCCACCCGTTAGACACCCATAGGTGAAACTAGTAAATAGGAAACTTAATATAACAAAACAACTTCATATCTAATGAACATAAGAACCTAAGAGCCCTAGAAAGTCAACTTTACACAAATAAGCCTGAGCACGTACTCGTCACTTCGTGTACACAGACTTTACATGATACAATAAGCATAGAAGACTCAAATCCTAAGGGGTACGTAGTTTCCTCCACACGAAGTTAGGCAAGATACTTACCTCAAAGAAGACAAACCGATACTCTAAAATGAACTTCTCGGGTGAAATGACCTTCGGACGGCTCAAATCTAACCAAAATAACTTCAAAGCATAAATAAAACTCATAAGAAACCATTCCGAATCATAAAGGCTCAATCTTTATCAAAAGCTAAAAATCGACCCCAAGAGTCGACCCCCGGTCCGGCACCTCAGAACCCGACAATTTCACAAAACCCGAACACCCATTCCGATACGAGTTCAACCATACTAAAATTATCAAATTTCGATATAATTCGTCTCTCAAATCACCATTTTATATTTTGAAAATTTTCTTCAAAATTCCCCATTTTTCCTTAACTAAAAACACTAATTAAATGATAAAAATAAAGATATAATCATGGAATATATTAAATTTTAGGTGAAGAACACTTACCCAATTGATTTACTTGAAAACCCCACAAAGAATTGCTCAAAACCGAGCTCTAGAACTCCAAAAATGTTTAAAATGGCTATCCCTTGGAATAGAGTACTTTTATATTCTGCCAATGATTAATACATCGCAATCGTGGAGTTTCAATTGTGATCGCGAAGAGTAAATGAACACCGCCCTAATTAATGCTACGCGATCACGATTAAGGAAACCAGGAACTAGCAGAACAGCAATCCAAAAATAGAAGGAAATGGTATGTAGCCCATCTGAAACACACTGAGGCCCTCGCGACCCCGTCTAAACACACCAACAAGTTCCATAACCTAACACAGACTCGCTCGAGGTTTCAAATCACATCAAACAACGTCGAAACTATGAATCACGCCATGAATCAAACTCATGAACTTTCAAATCTTCCAACTTCTAAAACTCGCGTTGAAACCTATCAAATTAACCCGAAATGACGTCAAATTTTGCAGGCAAGTCCCAAATGACATAACGGAGTTGTTCCAACTCTCGGAATCGCATTCCGACCCCGATATCACTAAAGTCAACTATTTGTCAAACCTCTCAACCCTCCAAAACTTCAACTTTTTCAATTTTCGCCGAAATACTTCAAATTATCCTACGGACCTTCGAATTCAAATCCGGACGCACTCCTAAGTCAAAAATCACCATACGAAGCTCTTGAAATCATCAAAACCCCATTTCAGAGTTGTTTACACAAAAGTCAATTCCAGTCAACTCTTACCGCTTAAACTTTCAAAGCTAGAGTCCTTCTTACAAATTGAATCTGAATCATTCGGTAACTGACCTCGACCACGCACGCAATACATAGCACATAATACGAAGCTGCTTAAGACCTTATGCCGCCGAACGGGACTTTAATTCTCAAAACGATCGGTCGGGTTGTTATAAAGAACCAATAAGAACATTATCATATTATACGTTTTTCTCTCGGCTGCAATCTTAATATATAACGCATTTTATTAATGAGTTTAATTTTTATATGCCGACAGTTTAAAAATATTTTTATACTATCAAATCGTAAAACAGGCTATGATATGTTAAATAACACTAAAAATTCTTAACACTATCAATAAACATAAGTTACATATTTTGTTGATATGAAAATTAAAGTTCTAGTTGACTCTTCCAGCCAGTGGCGGATCCAGAATTTTAAAGTGATGGGTGCTCGCCAATAAAAAGTCCGAAAAAAGAGGGAAAAAAGTTTAGTTATGGGTGCTCACTCAATATTTATCTAACTATTTTTATAATTGCCTATGCAAATTTACTAAATCCGATTAAAAGCCATAAATATCCATGTACATCCGCCACTGCTTCCAGCTAATAAACCCAAAAAGAGAGAGTTTTCAATGAATCTATTTGTTCAATAGTAAAAAAGAACAAATATAAATATACATGATATAACGTCAATGGTACATCGATTGCTATGTCGTCCTTTAACAAACTATTATTTAATTAATTCATGCACAACACATCGAAGTAAAACGGAATAGAAGATTCTTTTTATTACCCAAAATAAAACCAACAAATAAGCAAATTAACAAAGACCAGCATTAATTTTTTGTTTTAATTAAGAAGGTTATTAATGGCAGTCGTATTAGGTTCAGTGAAAGTAAATTTTTTCCTAAGACAACTTAATTATCAGTTACACAATCTGAACAAACAAATTTCTAGTATTTAAATAGGAAACGAGGAACAAATTTCTATTTCGTGAATCATCAAACGTAACAAATTAAAGTGACCAGAAATGGTCACTCTTGGTTCAATATTTTTTACCCTATTTTTTCTTCCTTTCTTAGTCAGGTCTATACATCATCGTAAACTTGATGATGCCAATGCTAATTTCTATAGCTGTCTCTCCCTTGAATCTGGAAATCAACCACACATTTACAACATTGTTCATACTATATGGTCAAAGAATTACCAATCTATACTCGAATCTTCGATACATAATGCTAGGTTCAACAATCCCAATGTCCCGAAACCTTACTTCGTAATCGTGCCAGAAAATAAAGAACAAGTGCGAGCAGCCATGATTTGTGGCAAAAATTCTGGATTTGAAACTAGGGTTAGAAGTGGTGGACATGATTATGAAGGTCTTTCTTACATTTCTTACAAACCCTATTGCTTAGTTGACCTATCAAACCTTAAAAGGATCGATATCGACGTGCAAGGAAAGACTGCTTGGGTGGAAGCTGGAGCGACACTAGGGGAACTTTACTACAACATTGCAAACAAAAGCAAAACCCTAGCTTTCCCAGCTGGAACTTGCCCTTCTGTAGGTATTGGAGGTCATATTAGTGGTGGTGGACAAGGTCCATTGATGAGGAAATACGGCCTTGCAGCGGATAACGTGCTAGATGCAACGATCCTCAACGTTAATGGTACGATTCTTGATCGTAGTGGCATGGGCGAAGACCTATTTTGGGCCATTCGAGGTGGTGGTGCAGCTAGTTTCGGGGTGGTTCTATCTTGGAAGTTACAATTAGTCGAAGTTCCCCCAGTTGTTACTTTCTTCAACATAGCTCGAACTCAAGAAAAAGGTGCTACAAAGCTTGTTAGGAAATGGCAAAAGCTAGTAAATGAATTCCCTAAAGAGCTTTTCCTAAGAATAAATATAAACCCTAAAAAGAATTCTTTAGGGCAACCATCGATAGAGGCTACATTTAACTCGTTATATTTAGGGACAAGACGCAAACTTCGAAGATTAATGAGAAGGAAGTTCCCTGAATTGAAATTAAAGTCAAGGGATTGTGAAGAAATGAGCTGGATTGATACAACAATAAGGATAGATCATTACAGAAATGGATCAACAATTCAAGATTTGTTAGAAAGGAAAGACAAGAGACCAACATTTTACAAAGTCAAGTCAGACTATGTAACAAAGCCTCTATCTAAAAAAGCAGTAGAAGGGTTATGGAATGGGTTCAATTCAGGATTTGGACTAATGATATTCACCCCTCATGGTGGAAAAGTGAGTGAAATATTAGAGGATGCAACTCCATTTCCACATAGAAAGGGTTATTTATATAACATACAATATTTTGCAATGTGGCTTAAACCAAACCAAACTGTAGAACAGATAAAATTGGATTGGATCAAAGGGATTTATGATTACATGGGAGAGTTTGTTTCTAAGCCAAGAACAGCATATCTAAATAGCAGAGATTTGGATTTGGGAAAAACATTAAATGGGAATGAGAAATACTCAGAAGCAAAAAGTTGGGGTGAAATGTATTTCGGAAGTAATTTTGAGAAATTGGCTCGGGTGAAATATAGTGTTGATCCAGGAAATTACTTCAGGAATGAGCAAAGTATTCCACCTCTTGGTCCATAAATTTTTTAAATTTGGTGGATAAGAGATCGAGCTGAAGAATTTTCAAGTTTAGTTTCTCTTTTTTTTCTCTTTTGTTAACTATATAATTGAGATATAAATGAATTTTTATCCAAAAAATGTAGATAAATTCGAAATATATATATATATATACACACACATATATAATTTGTGTTAAAATTAAGTTAGTTCTATAGCTGAATTAGTTTTATGTCTTTTTCAATCTATGTTTTTTTTGCCTTTATCACTTTAATTTGCCACTCGAAGTCTATAATTTTGTCATCTAACTTGTAGAAAATTGGTTTTTTTTGCCATTAAATTGATGTTCGAATCAGATTAAGGTGCAAATGCGATGATCTTATAAAAGGTAACAAAGTAATTATTATTTTTAAAATAATAAAAAACATCAATAAGACAAAGAAAAATGAAGGAACACGTTAATCTAAACACATTAGATAGCGCATAAATCGTAAAACGAAAACTTACTTGTTTTTCGTGAAGCGAAAGCGAAAACGAATTGAACCGCGGCTGGAATCACTAGTCGGTGGTGGTTGTCACGTTGTGACGGAGCAACCCCTATATCACAATCTAAACCCTAACTGAAATTGAGAGAGAAGAGCGTAGAAAAATACTGCAGAGTGTATTTTTAATGTACACACTAAGTGTACTTATATAGGGAATATTAGGGTTAACTAATAACTCTATTGGGCCTTAAAGCACCCCTTATGAGTGGATCCAATTTTCCTATATCTACCACTCACACATAATGGAAGTGCTCATCTAATCTGAGATACATATTCTCAATCTCCTCAAAATCACATTTGATATAGTCTCAAAATCTCATATATCATTATTTCTTGTATTCACAATCATAACTCATAAGTCACAATTGGTGCACCAGTGAATACAAATAAATGAGATTCCATCCATGATCTTCCTCTTCTCACAATTCCCTTAACATTAGTATGACTGCTTTTCTAGTTATGCTCCGCTAGACCGAACTGTGTTCGTGGTCTTTTGAAAATACACTAAGATAGCTAACATCATACTAAGTCTCAAGTATCTGATCAGAGTCTCTAAGGGTACAAAATCGTGAGCTATCATAAAAGCTCTGGGCCTCACACAACAATAAGTTGAGAATAGACTTATGTTAACCCAATTGGTCGACATTAGCACACATGGTATGAAACATGTGCTACAGCATTTTCTCCCTTTTCCCAAGGAGCGTATATCTTTATCTCATAAAGAATGTTGTAAAGATGATATTTAGACACCATAAGTATCTAAATTTGAGTTCTTTCATCTACAATATCATTTTTAACTCACATCTAGCTCTCAAAGTAGACTAGGTGAATGTTTTTTTACCCTAATGACCTTATGTCATTGTTTACGCGACATTCTAATTTTAAGCGAATAGCTCTCAAATTATCCTTATGATAATTTTACTTAAAATCATGTCTCATCTCCTCGCATCACTAAGATAAGGAGGCGGTTTCCTGTGTGAGAAGGTCAACCTCATGTCTACTCGACATACTTATAAAAAAAAATGAACAAAGAATGTACATAACATTCAACAATAAAAATATGTATGTATGTAAATCAACTTTATTGATAATCAAAGAACATCAGTTTGAGAACACGGGAAAATAAATAATAAAATAAAGTATCTCAGAGACTACGCAAGCCTTGAGACCTAGAATGTCTCACAAATGCATCTCTAGACAAAGGCTTGGTTAATGGATCTACTAACATATCTTTTGTAGACACATACTTCACATTCACTACCTTGCGTCTAACCATGTCTCTCGCATAGTTGTAGTTGATATCTATATGTTTGGTTTTACAATGAAACTTTGGGTCCTTGGTGGAGGATATTGCAGTCTCACTATCATAGTAGACTAATATTGGTTCAGTATTTTCAGCAATATCCAACAAGTGCTCCAAGAACTTTTTCAACCAAACAACTTCTTGTGTTGTTGATGCGAGAGCCACGTATTCGGCTTCCATCGTAGATAGTGATACACATGATTGTTTCTTACTACTCCATGATATGGCCCCATCACTGAGTAAGAAAATATATCCTGAGGTAGACTTCCTCTTGTCTAGATCTCCTCCATGGTCAGCATCACTGTATCCAACTAATCGCAGATCCTTGCCACCTTAATAACAAAGGGCATAATCGGCAGTTCCCTTCAGATATCTCATGATCCTCTTTACTGCTTGCCAATGTGCTAAACCTGGGTCGGTCTGATATCTACTTACCAAGCCAACTGCTTGACAGATATCAGGTCTAGTGCACACCATAGCATACATTAGACTTCTGACCGCGCTCCTATAAGGAACTCGGCTCATTCTTTCTATCTTTTCAGGAGTCTTAGGACACATCTTACTTCCCAAGGTATGGCCTTTACTGATAGGAGTTTCAACTGGGCTACTATTTTGCATATTAAATCATTCAAGAACTTTTCTAATGTAATTCTCTTGAGAGAGATACAATAGTTTCTTTAGACGATCTCTTGAAATCTTAACTCCAAGGATATATGCAGCTTCACTCATATCTTTCATCTCAAATTGGGACGATAACAATGTCTTTATCTCGGTTATAAACTCCTTATCATTTCCATCTATAAGTATGCCATCTACATACAATGTTAAAATCACAAACTTGTTTCTTGATCTCTTGGTATAAACGCAATGGTCTTCATCTATCATGGTAAAATCATTGGATACAAGAACATTTTGAAAGTGTATATACCACTGCCTTGAAGATTGTTTGAATCCATAAATAGACTTCAAAAGTCTACAAACCTTTTGTTCATGGCCCTTTTCAATGAAACACTCAAGTTGTTCCATATAGATTTCTTCACCTAGTTCTCTATTGAGAAAGGCAGTCTTTACATCCATCTGATGTAATTCAAGATCCAGGCTTGCAACAATTGCTAGAACCAGGCGAACCGAGGTAAATCGTACAGCAGGCGAGAAAGTCTCTTCGTAGTTTATTCCTTTCTGCTGTGTATACCCTTCCGCCATCAGTCGAACCTTATGTCTCTCAACTGTGCCATCAGCCTTGAGCTTAATTTTGAGAATCCATTTGCTCCCAATTGCTTTGCGTTCTTCATGGAGGTCAACTAGTTCCCAAACTTTGTTGACTCTCATAGACTCCAATCCATCTTCCATTGCTTTTATCCATTTATCCTTAGAAGGGAATGAGAGAGCATCTTTTATATTTTTAGGCTCGTTTTCTTCTTGTAGGAGCATCATAAATAGTTCTCCGCCTTCAACATCAAATCGTCGATGGGGAATCGTTTTACGAGAACCACGTCTTACTTGTGATTCATCATTGTTCCCATTTGGATCAATGTTGCTCCCACTCGGATCAAGATCATTCATCCTGCTCCCATTTGGAACAAGATCGGTGACCATCTCGCTCCCACTTGGAACAAGATCCATTTGGTCACTTCCACTAAAAGTAGAAGGATTACTTTCATTCGCATCTGATTCATCATCTTCTAAAATTCTCCCACTCGAATGAAGTGATCCTTGTACTTCTTGATCCATGATCTCAAATAAGGTTAGGTCTTGACCTACCGCTCCCTTCTTAGGAAACTCATCCTATAAGAATGTGACATCCTGTGATTCAAATTCAGTTACACTCCCATTGTCTTGTTGAACTATAAACACATAACTCTTTGAGGTTTCAGAGTATCTTATAAAGATACTTTTCTTTCCCCTCGGGCCCAATTTTCCATATTTGTGAGAGGAATCATCTGTATAGGCAGCACAACCCCAAGGTCTTAATACACTTAAGTCAGGTTGTCTTCCAGTCCATAACTCATATGGAGTGGTAGTAACTGATTTTGTAGGCACTCGGTTAAGTACAAAGGTGGCAGTAAGCAACGCATCACCCCAGTAACTAATTGGGAGGTTAGCTTGTGCCATCATTGACCTATCCATTTCTAGGAGCGTTCTGTTTCTTCTCTCCGCAACACCATTTTGTTGTGGAGTATTTGGGATAGTCAACTGATGAACTATTCCCTTTTCATCACATAAATTATTAAACTGAGTTGATAAATATTCATGAACATGATCAGTTCGAAGAGCTTTTATCTTCTTGTCTACTCGATTTTCCACTAAGCTCATATAGCTTTTGATGCAATTTATTGCTTCTGATTTGTGGGAAATCAAATAGACATAACTGAAACGGGTAAAATCATCAATAAATGTGATGAAATAACTTGCTCCATGCCTAGCCCTAACATTCATAAGCCCACAGATATCCAAATGGACTAATTGCAAGGGATATTCGGCTCTAGTCGCCTGACCAAAAGATTTTCTTACAGATTTTCCAGCTAGACAATTTTCACAAGTGGACAATTCCACATGTTCAATGCTGGAAAGTGATAACCTTTGCATTCTTTGTGAAGAAGAATGACCAAGTCTAGCATGACATATGTTTACATCACTATCATATTTATGTGAAGAAACAAACATAGAAAATCTAGCATTATTATTAAATGAATCATAATCCAAATTCATAATAATTAAACCTCCGGTCACATGACCAAAACCAAATATAGTTGAACCAAAAGTCAACTTGGCAGAATTGCCATGACAAAACAAGTCAAATCCTAACTTAAGCAAAACTGAAACTGAAATAACATTCCGGTGAATTGTTGGTGCAAAGAGAACATCGTGTAGTATTAGGTCTCGACCACCACGTAGGACTAACTTGCATGTACTAATCCCTTCAACGGTAATTTTATTGTTGTTGCCTACATATATCCACTTTGCTCCACGTGGAACTCGCCGAAATTCAACAAAGGCACTGTGTTCCCAGGCTATGTGGTCCGTTGCTCCTGAGTCTACAATACACAAAGGATTAGATTTAGTTAGAAAAACAGAACTAGAAACACAAAGTTCACTATTTCGAGCATCGTGAGATACCTTTCTAAGAGGCTCAGAGCAATCTCTAGCATAGTGACCCTTCTTGTCACAATTATAGCATTACACTTTAGCAACTTTCATACGTTTGGGACGTCTGTTCTTGCCTTTTTCAGTCTTTGCTCTTTTAGCAGGCTGAACTTGAGGTGGCCCTCTCTTCTTTCCCCAGTTCCTTTTCTTTGAATCACTCTTGGTTTTAGAGGTTGTTGTCATGTGCAATTCAGCTATTGGCTTTGCAGCCTCAAGTCGTTCCTCTCTAACTCAAGGTGTCTCCGGACATACCTTCTAGAGTTGTGATTCGCTCATTATGGGTCAAATGCATTTTCATATGATCCCAAGAACTAGGTAAAGAGCGTATGATAGCTTGGATTTGTTGTTCATCAGTCAACACATGACCAGCATCTTTCAACTCCCCGATTATATTTGTCATTTTCCTCAAATGTGTTTTTATTGAATGTTCTGGGCGTTTCTTATATGAGTCAAATTTGATCGTTAAGGATCTCAGTCTTGCAGTGACACAGGTAGCAAACATTTTCCTCAAAGCATTCCAAAGATCCATAGCTCTTTGGTGATCCTTATACTCCCTTAGAATGTCATCATCTAAGGTGCCCAATAACGTAATGCGAGCAATAGTGTTCTTTTTCTTCCAACTGTCATAGGCTTCACATTCACGCCTATGATGAGCAGTGTTGCCTTCCTCAGGCTCATTCATGACATTGTTGATGGCCTCCAAAGCCTCTTTCTCCTCTAGCACATACTGGACTTTCAAGCTCCAGGTTTCATAATTATCACCATTGAGTTTCAACCCTTTGTTGAGCTCAGCAACAACGTTTTTCGAAGCAGTAGTCATTTTGTTCTTTAACAAAATAAAAATAAAATGAGGATCATGTAAAAAAAATGCAAAGCACGATGTTCTATATACATACATATTATGACACTAAGCATCAATTGATTAAGTTAATAAACTCCTATATTAATTATGGAGTGGAAAGTTCAATATGTTCCCAATCATCGTCCAAGAATTAAAATATTATGAAAATTGACATATTCAATTATCTAGCTAAGTGTCTTAATCATGTTTAAGACAACATAATCATCTTGCATGATTTTATAATCTTATGTGAATCACAAGTTAACTAATAACTTATATTAGCATGCAAATACAATTAATGTCAAACTAATTAACATTTATTACATGCTTTACAAATTCACATAAATTTTACTTTAATGTTAAACTAATTAACATAGTATACATGTTAAACAAATTAACAAGTATTCTTAATATTAACATAATTAATATTAATTTCATGCTAAATAAATTAACATAAAGCATGTGTTAACTAATTAATCAAGGTAATGTTAAAACAATTAACATTTTAAACATGTTAAACGAACTAATACATTAACATTTTTAGCATGTTAAACAAATTAACAAATAAATTTAATGTTAAACAAATTAACATTTCAAGCATGTTAAACAAATTAACAAATAAATTTAATGTTAAATAAATTAACATTACAAGCAATTGGGATAATAAATGTCACGCCCCAAACCCGGGGAGGCGTGGCTGGAACTCGGTGCCGTAGTGGCCAGAGCGAACCACTCTATAACTCGTTCGTTCCTTTTGTAACTATCATGGGTCAAAACGGCCACAACTCGTGATGTACAATTGTAAGTGGGCAAATGTTATATTAATGAATCATCTTCCCTAAATCATGAATACATGTGGGCCATTAAGGCCTTTGACATCCTGTACAAATTGAACTTCTCTACAAAGCCTCTAGGGATTGTTTGATATCAAATGGGACAGGGTACCGGCCTACCCATAAGTTTGTAGCAAACTCTGCCACGATGACTTATAAAGCTCGGCTGCACTCCGAATGAGGAGGAGTCTTACTGATCCTTCGCTAAATGTTGATCTCGTCTACTATGAGGGCTCGTCAAGCTAATAATCTAGGCATGAACGCAGCGTTCCCAACAAAAGGACGTCAGTACGAATAATGTACTAAGTATGTAAGGCAGAACTGAAACATAATAGTAAGTCAACATTAATTAAGGACATAAAAGAAACATGAAGCAAAGGACTCAACTTGTAAGTCTGGATAACTCCGTAAATCATGAAATATTTATAGTATCATGCATATGTGTGTGAATGTCATGTAATGCATAGGTCTGTACGTACATAATATCATCAAGCCTTTGAGGGCTTCCCATCATATCATATCGGCCACTGTGGGCAAATCATCAACGTATACCAGCTGATCAGGTGGTGGTGTGTATATAACGCCATAACCTTTTCCCGTATCCCATATACATATAGATATACATATATATATATGCGTATATAACGCCATATCATTATCACGCCTCTGAGGGCATCCCAGCATATCATTCCAGGCACTATGGGCAAATCATCAACGTATACCGGCTGATCAGGTGGTGGTGCTTATATAACGCCGTAACCTTTTCCCATATCCCATATACATATATTTACATATATACGCGTATATAACGCCATCTGGTCATGGGTCAATGCACATGAGTGAAATGCATGAAAAATACGTAATAATCTCAATATTCCTTCTGGATAAACTTTTCCAACTGCATATTATTCTGAGACACATGAACAGAAAATAATAATAATTTTCATGGGGAATCAAGAATATAAACATCCCTAATAATTCTATGAATGGAGTAATTTATGAAAACTGTGTGTTTGCTTGTTTCTTCAGTATAGTTTGAATCATGCCAAAAGAAAGAAGGGAGAGCCTTAACATACCTGAACTAGCCATGTACCAAAGTTTATTGTTCTTTATCAACAAATTTTCACTCTGCACTCCACAAGAATTATGCACCCTTTAACATCAGAATCACACTTCCCATATCATCAAGATCACAACTTTCTTCCAAAAAAACAAAATTTCCTACTTAGTCCTTTCCATAACATCAAACTGATAACCAAGATAACCAAAAAAATCCAAGCTTTCACCATCCAAACTTGAATAATCGTCATTATTTTCATCAAATAAACAGTTTTCTTTGTCAAAGACCCTTGAATTTTAATTGCTTACTGCTTTTTCCACTATATATTTGAATTCTCCAAATTTAATTAGTGTTATAGAGATTTATCGAAGACTCTTTTCATGTCCGAGGTCTCCGATTGTGCAAAAGATAAATTCTGCTCTAGTACCACTTTGTCTTTTTAATTTTATTATCTATGTAAAAGAATAAACGCAAGGAATTTCACGGTTATATAAATTGTGAGATATAAACAATTTAATTGCATATTCGACATAATTACAAGATCGTGGAAATTAATGATTCTCACAAAATATTAGATAACATTCTTAAAATAAGAAAATGTACCTGAATCTGTAAGTTTCTTAAATTATCTTAGTGAAACTAGTTCTTGTTATATGAAATGGCTTTCTCTCTTTTCCACTGCGTTCTTATTCTCACGTTTCTTGATAAAATAAATGTGAATTGCAATTGAGAAAGGACCAGATTCTTAAGGCACTTTTATGTTGCCACCTTGCAAATATATTGTAAGAGTCACCTTGCAAATATATTGTAAGAGTCACTAACAGCTTGTTTGGATGATTGTTACGCATCGTTTCATAATGTATCGTATCCTACTGTATTATATTGTATTGTATCGTTTGATAAATACAATATTTGGATAGATTGTGTCGTTTGCCATCGTTTCATGATATCACGCACCAACAATATGAAGAATAAACTTGCAATATTATAAAGAAAAATTATGATACAAGGTAAAATTACTATATAAAAAAAGTAGGGTAAATGATAAAATAAAATAATTTAATAATAATAAAGGGTGAGACTGAGAGAAAAAGACAAGGTAACGACGCGACCACACCAAAACGGTCGTTACATAAAGTGGCACATTTCGTCGTTATGTAACGATGGATTTAACGATACGATACAATAAAATTTAAGTAACAATCAAAACAAACATTGTATTTAAAGTAACAATACGATACGATACAATGGGTAACAACCATCCAAACAAGCTGTTAATTGATATCTTAGGCTGCTGCCACGTTTTTGGGATTTAATCTTATCTCATAATCAATTAATTAATAAGGTAATATCCCGCTACCCGGTAACTAACCAATTATCTGCATAATTAAGAATTGCTTCAAATTATTTAAAAAAAAAATATTTTTTTATACACTTTATACACCGTATTATTATGGTCATGTGGTACCATGTAAATAAATTCATACACTATTATATCATTAAGACATCCATGTAAAAATACATATATTTTCTCAACTTATAATTTTCTTACATATAAAGAGTACAAATTTTCGTTAGCTTAATTCTTAAAATGGTAAAAGATAACCTTCTTTTCTTGTAACAAAATAGTTTCTATCTTTACAATAAAGAAAACCTCATAAACCTTCTCATATTAGGTGTATAATTTATCATATCCGAAAATAGTAATAATGGTAACTATCCAAAATTATACTTGTAACGTTCTATTTTATTTTTAATGAAATAATTTATAAGTACATAAACTTCTATGACTTTAATACAAGTTTAAAGTCTTCTTTTCTTTCAGACACCGCTACGTAAATTGTATCAAGTTTTTCATTTTTATTTTCATCGTTTATACCATATTTTTAGAAAATCTTTTTATTTTATGGAGAAAAAAATGCAATCATAAATTAATATTAAAGTTTAAACAATGTGAATTGTTTCGTGTAATGGCTACAAAATAATCATCCCACTTATTTCTTTTACAAGGGAAAAGTTATGAGTAGGATATATGGAAGTAAAGCCAGAGTACATGTGCGTGTGAATATATTACATGTACACACACACATATTTATATATATATACCAAATTATTTTATTATAATAACCCCTTTTTTGTGACGATGACTGTTTTAGTAGAAAAAGTTCCACCCAAAATACCATATCAATATATATAACGATGTCAATATTGTTAAACTTAGTAACAATAAAACAATTATAGATTTCAAAAAAGAATATAAATACTAAATTTATATTCTGAAAATTAAGTCCATAAGACTATTTTAATAATCTGGAATTTATAAAAAAAAAAAAATTGTATTTCAATTAGGGCACGAGCCCACATAAAATGACAAAGCAATCTTTAAAACTGGGCCTCTAGCCCAACTTCAATCTGATAGCAAAAAAAAACAAAAAATTAAGGCCAATTTGAAGTGGACTTTTAGCCCAAGACCTACAAATTAATAAGGAATTTTTACCTCCTATAACAAAGGTTAACACCTTATTTATTTTAAATACATATCATTTACAAAAATTATATTCTATAGATGCCTTTTAATGTTTATAGCAAAATATGTAATTTTGGTTACCTCCTCACTAAATACGTTATTCAGTTACACTATTTTCTTTCTCTCTCTAATTTGATACATGTCATTCTCTTCCCCCATTCCCTGAAAACACAACTGAGGGCTCCGCTCGCCGCCACTCTCATGGTTTTCGCTGCCACCGCCTGGACTCGCCGGTTCCGCCATCCTTCACTCTATCGGCACCCTAACTAACTCATAAAGTTTCTCTTTCCGGCAAAAGTGAGTTTTTTGGGAAAAGCTTAGATTTTTTTGCTGCAATAGCATATTCTTTATTGTGTTATGAAAAGGATTTGTGTTGACTCTGCTCACAAGAGAACAAAGGCACTTGATTGAATACAAAGGGTCAGAAGCAACTTGATTTTCTGTTACGAAGGGCCCTTCGTATTTGATCAAATACGAAGGGCACTTGATTGAATACGAAGGACCTTTTTGGTGAGATTCAAGGTTTGTTCTTGAACAAAGACGGCGGAGTTTGGGCTGAGCAACTTGATTTTCTGTTAATATATTTCAATGTATTTTTATGTATTTTATTGTATTTATTGTCTTTTTTTCATTGTAATTCAATGTATCTCGCTGTATTCCATGTATTTCATTGTATTCACTGTCTTTTTTTCATTGTATTTCAATGTATCCCCCTATATTCTATGTATTTCATTGTATTCATTGTCTCGCTATATGCCATGAATGTATTCATATATTTTTTTTTAATTAATGTAATTTATGTATTCAGATATATTATATAATTTATCTGAAGATTGCTATGTTTTGGGATATTTTTCGGTTGAGAATCTTTTTTATACAAGGAAATACAAAATTTGTGTGTTATAATTGAGTTTGTTGAGTTATATTAGGAGTTTATTATGTTAATTGATTCACTTTCCGTTTAAAAACAGTGTAATCCCCTGTTTCACGCCGTGAATACAGTCGAATACAATAATTTGTCCAGCTGCAATCCCATATTTTACGCTATGAATACAGTCAAATACACTCGAATACAACAACTGATTAGCTGGACTTCCCTGATTCACGCCTATTTTTACTACTGTACTGTATTCATAAATACAGTAGCTTTAATACATCTAATACATCTTATAGCAACAAAAAACGTATCTACAATCCGTAATATAGCAAATGGTATCTATAGATAGTTAATTACCACTAAAAGATAGTGTTTTATGAAAATTTCTCTAAAATTTATTGCAAAAACATTTTTTTTTTATAAAAATTATAAGTATTAAAGGGGTAGGGTTTTAGGAAGATGCTCCTCTTACAAAGTTAGCCGCTGCTAGCCTTCCTGTTAGTTGAAAAAAATTATTTCTAATTCTCTTCTTTTCCCATAGCCATGGAGCACCAAGCTCCATATATTTTTTTTTATTATTTGATTTAGGAAGGAAAAAACTTTATTTCTCTTCTTCCTTCTCTTATGAGTCGCTGTCAACAGCATTGGAGCACCAAGCTCCAATTTTCGGCCATGGCTATACCCAAAAACCGTTGGGTCTCTGGGAAGTCAGCCACCAAGCATGGCGTAAAACTCAGGCAACGGGACAGTTTTGTTGGAATAAATTGTAACAAGAGAAATCGATACTCTCTTCTTCTTTATTTATTAATATATGTTTTTTAATACAAAAAAAATCGAATCAGTTTAAAAAAACAGATTTACTAAAATTCCAGATTGTTTTTAAACATATTGAATATTGATTTAATATCGATTCCAAATGTTTCAATCACTGTCTAAATGTGATTTACAATTCAGTGAGACATATATAAAAAAACGCAATTGATTCACTCAAAAATCAACTAACGAATTTTTTTTTATACATATATTTATTTATCAGATCTGAAAACTTGTTTCTACTGATAAAACAGATATGTCAAACAGATTAACAGTCTCAATTGCATAGCAAAGATACATGTATATGACATTCTAGATTTACATATAAATCTAGAACTATTGGATATATGTATTCGGACCAGATTAGATAGCGCATAAATCATAAAACGAGAACTTACTTGTTCTTTGTGAAGCGGAAGCGAAAACGAATTGAACCGCGGCTGGAATCACTGGTCGGTGGTGGTTGTCACGTTGTGACGGAGCAATCCCTATATCATAATCTAAACCCTAACTGAAATTGAGAGAGAAGAGCGTAGAAAAATACTGTAGAGTGTAAATGTAGACACTAAGTGTACTTATATAGGGAATATTAGGGTTAGCTAATAACCCTATTAGGCCTTAAAGCACCCCTTATGGGTGGACCCAATTTTCCTACAAAAAATAATCCCACGACTAAGGTAGCACAATCCTCCGATGGTACACATTTGGAAAAAAATGTAGTACAATTATTAGAACGAAAAAGGTCCAAAAATATCCCTAATCTATGGTATATAGCTCACTTATGTCCTCCGTTAGTAAACTGGGCCAAAATATCCTCCCCATTAGCAAAATGGGCCACTAATGCCTTCAACCTAATGGCTCCTTCCTATCATCACTTTGCATCCTACATGGCATCCACATAAGCCATGACATGGCATCTACATAAGTTATTCCGCATAAACCCGCTAAATCCAAATAAGCGGATTCCAAAACAAAAACGCGTAGGCAGAAGGTCCAAACCCCATTCCCAAACAAAAACCTAAGTTCTTCCATGTATGTTCTTCCATGGCGATATGAGAGGTGAGGGGATGATACGATAGAGCAAGGTTTAACAACACAAATTGAAGCTCAAATTTTCACATTTCTGCTCAATGTCTGATTTATTTGTGAATGCGCATCAAATTCAATATGCAAGAAGGTGTCATTGTGGATTGATTGCGCTATATTTGACAGCTTGGTCAGATGTCAATGCTGGGAGAAGGTTCTACAAATGTCCAAGATCCAAGGTTAGTTTTGACTTTATTTTATTTTTGGTCGGTTTATGGGATTCATCTTCTTTTGTCAAGTTAGGTCGTTCTTGATTTTTATTGTTTATGCATAAAATCAGAACTTGTGATGACCCGGTCAGTCGTCTCATGAGTTACCGCTCTGTTTCCCCAATTTCTGCTTCTTTATGCTTTGTTTATCTGTGTTATGTGGTATCGGGTTTGTCGGATCGAATCCGGAATGATTTTGGTAAGGTTTGAGACATTTAGTTTCTTTTAAGGAAGTTTAAGTTGGAAAACTCAACCGGATATTGACTTATGTGTTAGAGGTCTCGGATGTGAGTTCCGATGGTTTGGTTAGCTTCGGGAGGTGATTTGGGACTTAGGAGCGTGATCGGAATGAGTTTTGGAGGTTCGGAGTAGATTTAGGCTTTAATTGGCGAAGTTGATATTTTGGTAATTTCCTTTTGGTGGGCGAGATTTTGATATATGGGTCAGAATGGAATTTCGAAAGTTGCAGTAGCTCCATTGTATCATTTGAGATGTGTGTGCAAAATTTCAGGTCATTCGGACATGGTTTGGTCGGGTTTTTTATCAAAAGCAGAATTTGGAAGATTTTTGAAACTTAGGCTTGAATCCGATGTGTTTTAGTTGATTTGATGTTGTTTGAGGTGTTTTGAAGATTTGTACAAGTTTGAATAAGGTTTTAAGATATGTTGGTGCCTTTGGTTGAGGTCACGGGGGCCTCGGGTGAGTTTCGGGTGGTCAATCGGACCACTTCATGAAGTTTGGAGTTGCAGATTTGCAGGTTCAGCTGTTGCAGAGATTTCCTCTTCACGATCGCGTTGGGGGTCTCGTGATCGCGTAGAAGCTTTTGAGGGGCAGCCCAGTTTGTTTTTTGCATTCGCGAAGGTTGACTCGCGATCGCATAAGGTGGAGAAGTTGTTGATCGCGAACGCGTGGTGAAGGTCACGTTCGCATAGAGTTAAGTGGACCAGGGATTTGACTGGGAGTTTGTTCTTTGCGAACGCGGTCCCCTGTCCACGATCACATAGTGTTAGGAGCTTGATCATCATGTTCGCATAGGCTTATACGCGTTCTCATAGGGTTAATTCTGGGAGCTGAGGATTTGTGCTTCGCGATCGCGAAGGATGTCCCGCGATCGCGATGAAGGAACTTAGGTCTGGGCAGAAGGTTTAAAAGGTCGTCTTGTCTGCGAATGTAGGGTTTATTTCTTCCATTGTTGGTCGTTTTTGGAGCTTTTTGAAGGGGATTGAAGAGGGATTCAAGGGGAATCATTTGGAGGTAAGATTCTTGGACTTAAAACTCGATTCTAATGTGAATTCCACCTAAATAATCATGGAAATTAAGCCAAAAATTGAAGAACTAGGGCTTGGAAATTTAGACCTTTGATTGAGGATTTGAAGGACCATTTGAGGTCAGATTTCATAACTTTTGATATGTATGAACTCGTGGGGAGATCACGAATCTATTGATGTAAAAATTATCAAATTCTGAGACGTGGGCCCGGGGGTCGGGGTTTTGGTAATTTCGGGATTTGTGTCGTATTTTGATTATTTTTGCTTGGGCTTTGTTCCCTTAGCCTATTTTGACATCCTCGTTCTGATTTTAGATAGATTCGACATGCGTGGAGGCCGATTCGAGGGGCAAAAGCATCGCGAGTTAGAGATTTGATCGGTTCGAGGTGAGTAATGATTGTAAATGATGTTCTGAGGGTTTGAAACCCCGGATTTGCGCATCGTGGTGCTATATTGAGGTGAGACACACGTTTGATGACGAGCGTGGGGTCGAGCACCATTGGGGATTGTGACTTGGTCCGTCCCGATTGATAATTTTACCGCGTATTTGACTGAAATCTATTTGCTAGCATCATTATTTGGGTTGAATGCCATATTTGGGCTTCGCGCCAACTATTTGAACCATTCGGGAATTTTTATTGATATTTCCTCATTGTTTTGACTTTATACTTGAACTCAGTCCTGTTATTTTCTACTGTTTTCATACTCAGCCAAGTTTACTCAGTTTTACTACTTAAATGATATTTTAAATGATGTTTGGGCTGAGAAACAATGTTTTACTATTGCTCGGGTGGCTTGTGAGGATTTTTGACTAAGTCAGGCCGAGGACCTATATTGTGAGGAAATATTTGATACTGATTATGAGGTCGAGGACCTCAGATATGTACGCCACGAGGTGGCTTGATTGATATGAGGCCGAGAGCCTAGTTTTGATGCCACGAGATGGCTTGTTATTGCGCTTGGGCCGTAAGGGACCCCTCCAGGAGTCTGCACACCCCCAGTGAGCGCGGGTACCCATTGTGATCTGAGATTTGAGCCCAAGGGGCTGGTACTATTCTGAGATTGAACCCGAGGGGCTGGTATTGTTCTAAGATGTTGCCCAAGGGGCGGATTTGTTGATATTGTGCCCGAGGGGCGAACCTTTATGTGTTTACTTTTCATAATTGGCTGCCAGTTACTTGTTTAATTGTTGAAAGAGGCTTTTCATGAAGTTAAATTTGAGTTAAAGGATTTTACCTATCTTTCACTGTTTTACTATTTTGAAATGGTTTTACTGCTTCATTATAGAATGTTTTGTGCCTTACATGATTTCTTGCTTTCAGTATTTATTTACATTTGTTACTCACTGAGTTGGAGTACTTACTTTACTCCCTGCACCCTGTATGCAGATTCAGGCGTAGCTGGTCCCGCTCCCGAGTGCTGATTATTTCCAGCTTCAGGCGGATCCAAGGAGTCTTTAGGTAGCTGTTGGCGTTCGCAGCCCGGAGCTCCTCCCTATCTCTTTTTCTTTATATTCTTAGTTCTGTACTAAACTCTGTAGTTACTTTGGGGTATTCTGTGTTAGATGCTCGTGACTTATGACGCCCCGGTATCGGGCTGTGTTTGGGTTGTATTCCGCATATTATGCTATCTTTTGCTTAGACTTTGGTTTATTTACTCATGCTTAGGCTGTTTATTACTAATTAATTGTTTAAAAAGTGAATTGGGTTTAATTGGCTGGCATTGTCTTCACGAGAGGCGCCATCACGGCCGGGTTCGGGTTTAGGATCGTGACAAGTTGGTATCAGAACCTAAGTTACATAGGTCTCACGAGTCATGAGCAAGTTTAGTCGAGTCTCGCGGATCGGTACGGAGACGTCTGTACTTATCCTTGAGAGGTTGCAGAACCTTTAGGAAAAACTTCATATTCTTGAAATTCTTATCGTGTGAATCTGTTGGTCCAAGTACTAAACTTCTGTTGTTCTATTCTCTCGCAGATGGTGAGGACATGCGCTACCGGTCAGGATGGACGACCACCAGTACCACCGGCTGTGGCCACTAGAGGCCGAGGACGTGGTCGTGGTCGTGGTTGTCGTGCCCCTTTTTTCTCGTGAAATCGGGTTTATGACATTTGGGAGACAACTCTTTCCCTTTCGGGAATTGGGTTTTGAAGTGAAGAGTCGCCACCTAATGATTAAAGTGCATTAAGACACTAGGAGGGGTTTGTTTTGAGTAACCAGAGATTGGGTAAGGGCTTGAAATTATCCCAAGGGGAAGGTGTTAGGTACCCCGCAGGATCCACTAGTGTGGTTCCCGGCCAAACTATTATTGTGACTTAAGTGCAAATAACACATAGGCAAATAAAAGCTTTAAATAAGAGGAGATTTTCATGTAATGGTTACAAATAAACAAAAGTAAGAAAAATGAACTAAAGGAGTTGATTTTCTTAAAAGAAATGGTTTAAAAAATGATTTAAAAGAAACAAAGAAAACAAAGGGAAGGGGGTCCTAGGTTTATTAATAATATGGATCACCCCACACAACATCCGGTAATCACTCCTCAATGAGGGGCTACACGTGATGTTATCGCGTGGTCATCATATCTATATCTACCTTTTCCCACCCCGTTAAGGTATTAAAGCGCGGAATGGTCTCGTTTACTTATTGCATGCTATCACCCGCCCCAATCCTATCAGCCCCGGAGGCACTTGGAACTACTAATCCTAAAGGGAGGATGTATCAGGATTATTTGTGGTTTCAAAAGGTAAAACACTAAGGCGACAAACAAAACACTTATAGCAAGTTTGGGGAAGCATATAAACAAATAAAAGGGCTTAAATAGACCTCCTTTAAACCAAAGAAAGCACATAATGTAGCATGACTTGCATGTACTGTTTAGGGTCTGATTAAAACTTAAAAGGTTGAGGCAGACTGATTTATTACATAGTTCAGATAAGAAGCCCGAATCAGGCCTGCCTGCTGGTTGTAGCATATAAAATCTGATTCAGTTTATAAACTCACCCTATGGTTTGCCTAAGTGTTAGACGAAGACCCTATGGGCATGATATCTATTGATTCCAGAAACAATGAAGTAAACATGAATACATACTAATTTAAGAAAAAATCGTCTGTTATTAAAGAAAGGCGAGTTTTAGCAAAATAGCATGCGTCACTGTTACTGGTTTTAGAATTATAAGCGAGTGAAGCGGTTCAGATTTGATTAAAGCTCCTATAGGCATGCTTTCTATGTGTTGTTGATTTTGGACACTTTTGTAAACATGGTAAAAAATGCAGAAATCCTATAGGCATGGCATTTAGATACTGAATTTCGTTTAAAGTCTATGAACATGATATCTAATTGCGGTTGATTATTTAAGACCTCGAAACATGTTTGCCTAATGAGGAATGCATATGCAAGATTCAGAAAGAACCTATAGGCAGGATATCAATATGATACGCAGAAAATTCAGAAATTCCTATAGGCGGGATATCTATATGATATGCAGAAATTCAGAAATAACCTATAGGCATGGTATCTATATGGGAATGCAAGATTCCTATAGACATGGTATCTATACATGAGAATGCAGAAATTCTTAGAGACATGGTATCTATATGAGAATGCAAGATTCCTATAGACATGGTGTTTATATGAGAATGCAGGAATTCATAAACTCCTATAGGCAGGTTATCTACCCCTTTTTGAATACATAGTTACCCTTCCCTTTTTACTAGCCATCCCTGAGAATCTTATTACAAAGTTATTACAGCCCAGAAAGAGTAAAGTAAAGAAAAAAATACAATCAGAAAAAGTACAACCAAGGAGAGCCTGATTCAGACTTCCTGTCTGAAGTATGAAGTAAACCAACTCCAAGAGATCTTATTTCAAAGCCTTTCTCCCATTTCGATGTGTCAGAGTTCCCTAAGAGTTTCATAAGAACTCCAGGCAGTGCTTACACCCAAATGTATCACCAGATTAAGCCATAGTGCAGTGTGGAAGTGTCAGCCCTCAAGTGTCCAAGTTCAGAGGGAACTCAAGGTCCTAGGGCAAGGCTCACAAGAGGGGGGCAGAACTTAGGAACTAAGAGGGAGTGCAAATGCGAAAGTAGCATTCTGAAAGGGGAAAGGGAAAAGGGGAATAACTTAAAATTAGTACACATAAGGGTGTAGGGGAATGGGGGAATTCGCAAGAGCAAAAGAAAAGCAGGCTGATGGGCACACCCAGCAATGAGAGATGCTGGCACACCCTCCAGCCTGTTTGCTTAGAGGTTAAGACCCCATTGGTTCAAACTTAATTCATGGGCAACAACTCACATTGCCATGCTTTAAGTCACAACTCTTAAACACATAGGGGTAATGGGGATAGGGAGCAAGGATTCACAACAGAAACAGTAAAGTAGACATGGATATAAATGTTGTAAATGAAAACATTATGATGATGCTGAAGCTTAAATTAGGACATACCAGTTTCAAAGAAACAAAATAGAGAAAATGCAGGAGTCTTGTAAAAGCCACAGTGCAGACAAGAAGAGAGAATACTATTATGTGTAAGTAAGAGTTCAGAAGGATTGTGAAAGTGTCTTATTGTTTGTGAAGAGGGTTGTGCCTTTTATATTGTAAAATCAGGTAGAAATAAGGTAAGAAAATAGTTGAGGAACTGATTGTCAATCAATTACACAAGACTCCCTTTAATTAAGGTATTCAGATTCAAAACGGGTAAAACCCATTTAAGGAAAGAAATTGAATAAACACTTTGTGCAAAGCATACAATTAGGGGCAAGTACATAAAAGGTTATTTAAGTACAAGGTTTTGAAATACACGGTTTGTGCAAATAAGGTAAACAAATAAATTAACAAGTAGTAAATCAAAAGGGTCTGAGATTTTGCATGAATGAACCGAGTCAGAAAAGATGAAGAAGGGTTTTAACTTAGGCCAAGTCACAGAGAAAACTAGCAAACAATGGAAAGAAATCAATCAAGCCATATTCAAAAGGAGGTTTGAACTAATTGCAAATTTGAAAACAATTTTAGAGGGAAACTCATCATATATAAGGAGCATATGAACATGTTAAGCATGAAAAATACTATGGTGTCATTGTAAAATCAGTAGAAGATCCAGTGCAGAAGAGTTTAGCAAGAGCTGGAATCATATGAAGAACAAATGTTTTGAAACTCATTTTAGAGATTCAAAATAGATTCAGAGGTCTCAGAAAGAACTGAAACCTCTACCATGTTCCTCTCAGCAACTGAAACTCGTGAGAAACATGATAGAAAAGTAACATATAGAGCATAACGGAAGAATTCAAAGAAAATAGAGTAGAAGAAGCTAACACGAAACATAATGGAAAAGACTGATAAGATCGGTAGCAGAAACATGCTGAGAAATTTTTTAGAAGAAACTTAAACAAAACTTAGTAGAAGGAAAATAGTAAAACACTTAAAAACACAGTAGAAAAATATAGCAGGAGAAACATATCAGAACATGGTAGAAGAAAGTACCAGAACATAGCAGAAAAGCATACGAGAACATAGTATAGGAAAACACAGTAGGAGATGCATACAATAACAGGATATAGAAAACACAGTAAAAGAAGCATACAAGAACAGGATATAGAAAACACAGTAGAAGAAGCATACAAGAACGTGGTAGAAGAAAAAATATAAGAACATAGTAGAGGCAGATGCACACAAAAGAAAAAAGAAAAAAAGTCAGAGAAACACTTTAACATTTTTTCAGAAAACCCTAGATAGGAAAAGAAATGATTCCGAAAGTAATTTTGAAAGAAAAGCTAGAGAAGTCGTTTGAAAACTTAGGGAAAGCATAGATACACAACAGATCTAAAAGAATCGGAGAAAACCTCGAAGGTTTAGGGCTTCAGAGGAACCCTAGAAATGAGAAAGGCTTTGAAAAGTCACCGATCTGAGTCGGAGAGGTCAGAATCAGGCTCAAACAACCATGGTACGCCGCAGCAAAGCCGGAGATGACCATGAAACTTCGAATCGGCAGAGGTCTAGATACGACCCTTCATGGTCAGGCCTTGAATCTTCAGAAATCAGGCGCGTGGGAGCCATAGGAGGCCGGTGTAGGGTTTCCATAGCTTTGGAAGCCATGGATTCCGGTGGCTTTCAGGGCGGAAGCGGTGGAAGGTGGCTAGGGTTTGAGAAGCTTCGAGAGAGTTTGAGAGAATGGGGGGATTCAGAGGTGGCTGGTAGGTGGAAATGATTAGGGTTGGGGGTGTTGGTGAATTAAAAAAGGTAAGGTTGAAATATGGTCGTTGATCATTTCGATCAACGGCCTAGAATTAAAGGGGGTCGGGCGGGTCATTCAAATGGGTTGTGGGTCGGGTAATTTCAGGAATTGGGCTGGGGTTTAATTGGGGTAGAATTTGGGCTACAATTGAAATAAAATCTGGCTAGATTTTAAATAGTCATTTTTCCCATTTATTTTATACAAAATAGCAAATTAAATTCTGGAAATAAATTGAAAGTACTAAAATAATTTATAACATATAATTATCAATTAAAAAATGTTGGACTTAATTTTTATAAATATAAATGCAATCAAATCATAAATGAGGCTAATATTGCAATTACATGCAGTTGAGCTTAAAAAATACTAAATAAATTTGTAAAAACATGCAAAAATTATTTGAGCTGTAGTTTAGCATAAATATGAGAATTCAACAAGTGAATCGCCAAAAATAATAATTTTGGACACTTATTGAATTTTTCTTGATAAAATAAGGCAATAAAATTGATTTTAAAAGCCTTTAAAATTAAGGAAAAATAACAAAAATATTTTTAAATACTTATATATGCATACATATGCTATTTTGAAAGTATTTTGCATATAAAAATATACAGAAAAAAATTGGGTATCAACAGTGGTAGGGCAAAACAGCTAGGGCAGCACGTGCAGATCCACCAGCCACCCCAGTTCAAGATCAGGTCCCAGTTATGGATGCTCCAGCAGCACCAGCTCAGGCACCAGCTATGCCCATTGTGATTCCGGGTCTTTAGGAGGCCTTGGCTCAGATCCTATCGGTTTTCACTGGCCTAGCTCAGGCGGTCTCAACCACTACAGTCGCAGCTACTTCTCAGGTCGGGGGAGGCAATCAGACTCCTGCTGCTTGCACACCTGAGAGGTCGTGCAAGGACTTCAGACACCAAGGGCGCATCCAACCCAGCCGGCTGTATCTGCTCACAACTATGTAGTTTCTGCCATGCCGGAGGACGAGCAGCGTAGGTTGGAGAGGTTTGGTAGACTTCAGCCTCCGTCATTCAGTGGTGCAGAGGGTGAGGATGCCCAAGATTTCTTGGATAAGTGTCAGAGGATGCTTCGTACAATAGGTATTTTGGAGACCAGCGAGGTCGCTTTCACTACTTATCAGTTTTAAGGAGCTGCTTTCACTTAGTGGGAGGATTTTGAGAGGCGTAGGCCTGTTGGTGCAGCACCCCTTACCTGGCAGCAGTTCTCTGTTCTCTTTCAAGAGAAGTATGTGCCGCAGTCTCACAGAGAGGAGTTGCGTAGGCAGTTTGAGTGGTTATGTCAGGGGGAGATGACCGTGTCGCAGTATGAGTTGAGGTTCTCCGAGTTAGCTCGCCATGCCATTTAGTTGGTTCCGACAGATAGAGAGAGGATTAGGAGGCTTGTTGATGGCCTCACTTATCAGCTCTATATTCTCATGACCAAGGAGAGGGTGACTGGTGCTACTTTCAAGGAGGTTGTGGATATCGCCCGTGAGATTGAGTCTGTTCATCGCTGGGAGAGAGAGGAGAGGGAGGCCAAGAGGCCTCGAGGATCTGGTAGCTATAGTGCTGCTCCTTCGAAAGGTCAGTTTCAGCACGGCAGAGGCCATCCATTTAAGCCTGCTCATCCAGCTCGCCCAGGTTATCATGGGGCATCATCGGGTCATGGTTCTCACAGTTCTCATCAGGGCCAGTCATCACTTAGTGCCCTTCCAGCTCAGAGTTCGTCCCGTGCTCCATCAGCTCATGGCTCTTCTATGCTGAGTGCATCTGCTAGTTACTCCGGTGCGAGGGGTTCCCTTCAGTCCCCTTCTCCAGCACCCTGAGAGTTGTTATGAGTGTGGTGAGATGGGTCATATGTAGAGGCAGTGCCCTCGTCGTCTTGCGAGTTCATCTCAGCAGAGGGGTCAGTCATTGGCCTCGGCGCCAGTCACTTCACCACCACCCGCCCATCCAGCTAGGGGTGGAGGTCAGTCAGCTAGGGGCCACCCCAGAGGGAGAGGTAGATTAGGTGGCGGTCAGGCCCGTTTCTATGCACTTCCAGGCAGACCCGATGCTATTGCTTCAGATGTTGTTATTACAGGTATTGTTTCAGTTTGCCACAGAGATGCCTCTGTATTATTTTATCCCGGTTCCACCTTTTCTTATGTGTCATCATACTTTGCTCGTTATTTGGGTATGCCCCATGAGTTTCTTACTTTACTTGTTCATGTATCTACCTCGGTGGGTGATACTGTTATTGTAGACCGTGTGTACCAGTCGTGTGTGGTGACTATTGGGGGTCTGGAGACCCGTGTGGATCTTCTATTATTGTGTACAGTGGATTTCGATGTCATTTTGGGCATGAATTGGCTATCTCCATATCATGCTATTCTGGACTGTCATGCTAAGACAGTCACATTGGCTATACCGGGTGTGCCACGAATTGAGTGGCGAGGTGTGACTGATTATGTTCTCGGTAGAGTGATATCATTCTTGAAATCCCAGCGTATGGTTGGGAAGGGTTGTCTTTCGTATCTAGCCTTTGTGAGGGATATCGGTGCTGAGACTCCTAGTATTAATTCTGTTCCAGTTGTGAGGGATTTTCCCGATGTGTTTCCTGTAGACCTATCGGACATGCCACCGGACAGGGATATTGATTTTGGTATTGACCTGGTGCCGGGCACTCAGCCCATTTCTATTTCGATGTATCGTATGGCACCAGCGGAGTTGAAAGAGTTAAAAGAGCAGCTTCATGAACTCCTCGATAAGGGGTTCATTCGGCCTAGTGTGTCACCTTGGGGTGCTCCGGTTCTATTTGTGAAGAAGAAGGATGGCACTATGAGGATGTGCATTGATTATAGGCAATTGAATAAGGTAACGATTAAGAACAAGTATCATTTGCCTTGCATTGAGGATTTATTCGACTAGCTTCAGAGAGCGAGAGTGTTCTCCAAGATTGATCTCCGTTCGGGTTATCACTAGTTGAATATCAAGGACTCGGATATTCTTATGACAGCTTTCAGGACCCGATATGGTCATTATGAGTTCTTGGTGATGTCTTTTGGGCTGACCAATGCCCCAACAGCGTTCATGCATTTGATGAACAGTGTGTTTTGGCCTTATCTTGACTCGTTTGTCATAGTCTTCATTGATGATATTCTGGTATATTCACGTAGTCATTAGGAGCATGCGGAGCATTTGAGAGTTATGTTGCAAAGATTGAGAGAGGATAAGCTTTATGCAAAATTCTTCAAGTGTGAGTTTTGGCTCAGTTCAGTGGCTTTCTTGGGGCACGTGATGTCCAGCGAGGGTATTTAGGTCGATTCGAAGAAGATAGAGGCGGTTCAGAGTTGGCCCAAACCGTCCTCAGCCACAGAGATTCGTAGCTTTCTTGGTTTGGCAGGATATTATCGTCAGTTTGTTCAGGGATTCTCATGTATCGCATCGCCCTTGACCAAGTTGACTCAGAAGGGTGCTTCATTTGTATGGTCGAACGAGTGTGAGGAGAGCTTTCAAGAAGCTTAAGACAGTTTTGACCACAGCTCCAGTGTTAGTTTTGCCATCAGCTTTGGGTTCATATATCGTGTGTTGTGATGCTTCGAGAGTTGGAATTGGTTGTGTATTGATGCAGGAGGGTAGAGTTATTGCTTATGATTATCGTCAGTTGAAGCCCCATGAGAAGAACTACCCCGTTCATGATTTGGAGTTCGCTGCCATAGTTCACGCGTTGAAGATTTGGACGCATTACTTGTATGGTGTGTCTTGTAAGGTTTTTACTAATCATCATCGCCTCCAGCACTTGTTCAAACAGAAGGATCTTAATTTGAGGAAACAGAGATGGTTGTAGTTGCTTAAGGATTATGATATCACTATATTGTACCCTCTGGGAAAGGCCAATGTGGTGACCGGTGCCTTGAGCCGAAAGGCGGTGAGTATGGGGAGTTTGGCATATATTCCAGTTGGGGAGAGATCTCTTGCAGTTGATGTTCAGTCCTTGGCCAATCGGTTCAAGAGGTTAGATATTTCGGAGCCTAGTCGGGTATTGGCTTGTGTGGTTTCTCAGTCTTCCTTATATGATCGCATCAGAGAGCGCTAGTATGATGATCCGCATTTGCTTGTCCTGAAAGACAAAGTTCAGCATGATGATGCCAGAGATGCGACCATTGGTGATGATGGGTTGTTGAGGATACAGGGCCGGATATGTGTCCCCAATGTGGATGGGCTTCGGGAGTTGATTCTGGAGGAGGCTCATAGCTCGCGGTATTCCATTTATCCGGGTACCGCAAAGATGTATCAGGATTTGAGGCAGCACTATTGGTGGAGGAGAATGAAGAAAGGCATTGTGGGATTTGTAGTTCGGTGTCTCAATTGTCAGCAGGTGAAATATGAGTATCAGAGACCGGGTGGCTTGCTACAACAGATAGATATTCCCGAGTGGAAGTGGGAGAGGATCACTATGGACTTTGTAGTTGGACTTCCACGGACTTTGAGGAAGTTTGATGCTATTTGGGTGATTGTGGATCGGCTGACCAAGTCCGCGCACTTCATTCCTGTGTGTAGTAGCTATTCTTCAGAGCGGTTGGTAGAGATCTATATTTGGGAGATTGTTCGTTTGTATGGTGTCCCAGTTTCCATCATTTTGGATAGGGGTACTCAGTTTACATCGCAGTTTTGGAGGTCTGTGCAGCGAGAGTTGGGTACTCAGGTTAAGTTGAGCACAGCTTTTTACCCTCAGATAGACGGGCAGTCCGAGCGCACTATTCAGATATTGGAGGACATGTTGCGTGCTTGTGTCATTGATTTCGGAGGGTCATGGGATCAGTTTCTACCACTTGCAGAGTTTGCTTATAACAATAGCTACCAGTCGAGTATTCAAATGGCTCCATATGAGTCTTTTTATGGGAGGCGGTGATCTCTAGTTGGTTGGTTCGAGCCCGGTGAGGCTAGGCTATTGAGGACTGATTTGGTGCAGGATGCTTTGGGGAAGGTGAAGGTGATTCAGGAGAAGCTTCATACAGTGAAGTCGAGGCAAAATAGTTATGTTGACAGGAAGGTTCGAGATGTGTCTTACATGGTTGGTGAGAAGGTTTTGTTGAAGGTTTCGCCCATGAAGGGTGTTATGAGATTTGGGAAGAAAGGGAAATTGAGTCCGCGGTTTATTGGACCTTGTGAGGTGCTTCAGAGGATTGGGGAGGTGGCTTATGAGCTTGCTTTGCCACCCAGTTTGTCAAGTGTGCATCTGATATTTCATGTTTCTATGCTCCGGAAGTATATTGGGGATCCGTCTCATGTTCTGGATTTCAGCACGGTTCAGTTGGATGATGATTTGACCTATGATGTGGAGCCAGTAGCTATTTTGGATCGTCAATTTTGGAAGTTGAGGTCGAAGGATATAGCTTCAGTGAAAGTGCAGTGGAGAGGTCGGCCCGTGGAGGAGGCTACCTGGGAGACCGAGCAGGAGATGCGGAGCAGATACCCTCACATGTTTGAGGCTTCAGGTATGTTTCTTGACTCGTTCGAGGACGAACGTTTGTTTAAGTTGGGAGGATGTGACGACCCGGCCAGTCGTCTCATGAGTCACCTCTCCATCTCCCCCATTTCTGCTTCTTTATGCTTTGTTTATTTGTGTTATGTGGTATCAGGTTAGTCGGATCGAATCCGGAATGATTTTGTAAGGCCCGTGAATTTCCTAATCAGAACCCCGAATCCCATGGTGCCAAGTTAGGAGCATGTGTTAGGGTTCACAAGCTCGCCGCAGTTCGGACCCCTTTGGATTGAACAGTGCATTAAAAAGTCAAAGAATAATATTTTCCAGAGAAGTACGATTTTGCAATCGAGAATGCGGTCGCATATCAAGTATGCGGACCGCATAGAGGGAATAATCACCGCAAAGTGAGTCAGTGTGTTAGACAAATTTAAGGATAAATATGCGGTCCATTATGCAATCGCATAACCGATATGCGAACCGCATAGTCGTCGCATAATTTCCTTGGGATTTTGTAAGGAGCAATTCTGCGGTGCATTATGCGACCGCAGAACGGGTATGCGGACAGCATTTCTGCCGCATACCCAGACAGAATATTTAGATTTTGGGAGCATTTTGGTGGTCCATTCTGCGGGCCGCATTTCCAATTTACGATCGCAGACCTGACTCGGGCTCCAATTTTCTAAATTTTTATAACCCGACCCCATTTTAATATATAGTCTTTGGGGCTTCATTTGGGGTCATTTTTCTACTGATTTTAGAGAGAGTTGAGAGCATTTTAGAGAGAGAAGGAGGAACCCAACATTCAATCATCCAATCTTGCATCAATTTTCAAGAATCAAAGAACTCAATCACAAGTTCTTTATCTAAGAGGTAAGATTCTATCCATTAGACTTTAATTTCGAGTTTGGGGTATAAGATGGGGTATTGAGGTATGATTCTTGGGTGTAATACTATTATGTATACATGCATGTACAAACTAGGTTTGTGGAAAGATTGTTGAACATAAATAAGTAAAGATTGGGTTGGGAAATGAAGAAAACCTTGTAAAAGAGATTTGAAATCAAGATGCACAACTTGTATTTGATAAAATGCTCAAATGAGCTGAAACCATGAATACCTTCCTAATTTGTATTCAATTTTGTTATGTCTCAAAGTAGATTGGGGTTGCTAGAATTTCCGGAACGTCGTAGTAACTTAAGGAAAGCTTAAACAAGGTATGTATGGCTAAAAACCCCTCCTCTTAGAAATTGATCTCCCATGGTGCCCGTGTAAGTGTTGTAAGTTCGAAACGTGACTGATGCAATGCTTGTTATGTTAAGTGAATTGATGTTGTGAAAATGTATGTGGTAAGTACTTCTTTATGTGTTTAATGTGCTATTCTTGTAAATGGAAGATGTGTGGAAAACATGATTTATGTGCTAAATGCCTAACTGTCATGCCAAGGTTACTTTGGAACTAACATGCCAAACTTGATGAATTTACTTTTATGCTTATGACTTAAATTGCTTTTGTATATGCCTATGACTTTAAGTGTCAAGGTGAATGTTGGAAATGGGAATAATGTGAAACGTGAGTTATGAAACGTGGAAATTGTGGCCCCAAGCGCGGGTAAACTAATACATGTGTAGCCGAAGATTGGTATGAGATGAATAACGGAAAATGGTAACGTCTCGGGGAGACGGCTTAGCCGATCGGGCCGTGATCGGACGCCATAATATATATATATACACACACATGGTGGTAATGTATTGATGATTGAAACTGGAAAGTGTGAATGAAATAATGATAACGTCTTGGGGAGATGGCTTAGCCGATCGGGCCGTGATCGGACTCCGCTCACAGAAGCAGTGGTAATATGGATAATGATGCAACAGTGTGAGGTGCTCCAATCTAAAATTACAAGAACCATGTAGAAATCATATGAACCTCCTTATATTGTTGGCATGGTGCTTATTTGAAACTTTGTTGCCTTTACTATTTCCTCTTTACTCTTGAATGGTTGTTCTTTCTAACAAGATGGTGTTTAGTTATACATACTAGTACTATTCCATGGTACTAACGTCCTTTTTGCCGGGGGCGCTACATTTTTAAATGAATGTAGGTGGCTCTATAGCGGATAGTGTCGATCGTGTGTAGCAGAGCATCCTTTTCTCAAATTCTTGGTAAGCCCTTCCTCCTTCAAGGGGTCATGTAGTACACCTTTTGTTATAGACATCCATTTTGAGGTATAGCCGGGGCCTTGTTGCCGGTGTTATTATCACTGTCTTTTGTATCCTTAGAGGCTCCATAGATGTTTGTGTGGGTTATGTACGGGTATTGGATAGGTCAATGAACCATGTTGTAACCTTGTACTCTTGCTTTCCTTTAAACTATAACTGTATGGAATCTTGGACACTTAACTACGATTTAATGTTGTGATATAAAATGAACTAAAATGATTGATGTACTATATTTCCTTGTCTAAATAAATGAAAGCATGGTTTCCCTATTCATATTGAGTTGGATGGGTAGTGTTTTATGAGGCTTGCTCAGTTGTGTTCACTCGATTGAGCGCCGGTCCTACCTCCCAAGGTTGGGGCGTGACAGATTTTGGTAAGGTTTGAGACACTGTCTCTTTTAAGGAAGTTTAAGTTTGAAAAGTCAACTGGATGTTGACTTATGTGTTAGAGGGCTCGGATGTGAGTTTCGATGGTTCGGTTAGCTTCGGGAGGAGATTTGGGACTTAGCAGCGTGATCGGAATGAGTTTTGGAGTTTCGGAGTAGATTTAGGCTTGAATTGGCGAAGTTGATATTTTGGCAATTTCCGGTTGGTAGGCGAGATTTTGGTATAGGGGTCGGAATGGAATTCCGAGAGTTGAAGTAGTTTCGTTGTGTCATTTGGGATGTGTGTGCAAAATTTCAGGTCATTCGGACGTGGTTTGGTCGGGTTTTTTATCAAAAGCGGAATTTGGAAGATTTTTGAAACTTAGGCTTGAATCAGATGTGTTTTGGTTTATTTGATGTTGTTTGAGGTGTTTTAAAGATTTGTACAAGTTTGAATAGGGTTTTAGGATATATTGGTTCCTTTGTTGAGGTCCCGGGGGCCTCGAGTGAGTTTCGAGTGGTCAATCGGACCACTTCATGAAGTTTAGAGTTGCAGATTTGCAGGTTTAGTTGTTGTAGAGATTTCCTCTTCGTGATCGAGTAGAGGGTCTCACGATCGCGTAGAAGCTTTTGAGGGGCAGTCCAGTTTGTTTTTGCATTCGCGAAGGTTGAGTCGCGATCGCATAAAGTGAAGAAGTTGTTGATCGCGAACGCGTGGTGAAGGTTACGTTCACATAGAGTTAAGTGGACTAGGGATTTGACTGGGAGTTTGTTCTTTGCGAACGCGGTCCCCTGTCCGCTATCGCGTAGTGTTAGGAGCTTGATCATCGTGTTCGCATAGGCTTATACGCGTTCTCATAGGGTTAATTCTGGGAGCTAAGGATTTGTGCTTCGCGATCGCGAAGGATGTCCCGCGATCGCGATGAAGGAACTTAGGCCTGGGCAGAAGGTTTAAAAGGTCGTCTTGTCTGCGAATGTAGGGTTTATTTCTTCCATTGTTGGTCATTTTTGGAGCTTTTTAAAGGGGATTGAAGAGGGATTCAAGGGGAATCATTTGGAGGTAAGATTCTTGGACTTAAAACTCGATTCTAATGTGAATTCCACCTAAATAATCATGGAAATTAAGCCAAAAATTGAAGAACTAGGGCTTGAAAATTTAGACCTTTGATTGAGGATTTGAAGGACCATTTGAGGTCAGATTTCATAACTTTTGATATGTATGAACTCGTGGGGAGATAACGAATCTATTGATGTAAAAATTATCAAATTCTGAGACGTGGGCCCGGGGTCGGGTTTTGGTAATTTCGGGATTTGTGTCGTATTTTGATTATTTTTGCTTGGGCTCCGTTCCCTTAGCCTATTTTGACATCCTCGTTCTGATTTTAGATAGATTCAACGTGCGTGGAGGCTGATTCGAGGGACAAAGGCGTCGCGAGTTAGAGATTTGACCGGTTCGAGGTGAGTAATGATTGTAAATGATGTTCTAAGGGTTTGAAACCCCGGATTTGCACATCGTGGTGCTATATTGAGGTGAGACACATGCTTGATGACGAGCGTGGGGTCGAGCACTATTGGGGATTGTGAACCCTTCGGGGATTTTTATGATATCTCCTCACTGTTTTGACTTTATACTTGAACTCAGTCCTATTATTTTCCACTGTTTTTATACTCAGCCATGTTTACTCAGTTTTAATACTTAAATGATATTTTAAATGATGTTTGGGCTGATAAACACTATTTTACTATTGCTCCGGTGGCTTGTGAGGATTTTTGACTGAGTAAGGCCGAGGACCTATATTGTGAGGAAACATTTGATACTGATTATGAGGCCGAGGGCCTGAGATATGTATGCCACGAGGTGGCTTGATTGATATGAGGCTGAGAGCCTAGTTTTGATGCCACGAGATGGCTTGTTATTGCGTTTGGGCTGTAAGGGGCCCCTCCAGGAGTCTGCACACCCCCAGTGAGCGCGGGTACCCATTGTGATCTGAGATTTGAGCCCGAGGGGCTGGTACTATTTTGAGATTGAGCCCGAGGGGCTGGTATTGTTCTAAGATGTTGCACGAGGGGCGGATTTGTTGATACTGTGCCCGATGGGCGAACCTTTATGTGTTTACTTTTCATAATTGACTGCCAATTACCTGTTTAATTGTTAAAATAGGCTTTTCATGAAGTTAAATTTGAGTTAAAGGATTTTACCTATCTTTCACTGTTTTACTGTTTTGAAATGGTTTTACTGCTTCATTATAGAATGCTTTGTGCCTTACGTGATTTCTTGCTTTCAGTATTTATTTACATTTGTTACTCACTGAGTTGGAGTACTCACTTTACTCCCTGCACCTTGTGTGCAGATTCAGGCATAGCTGGTCCCGCTCCCGAGTGTTGATCATTTCCAGCTTCACTCGGATCCAAGGAGTCTCTAGGTAGTTGTTGGCGTTAGCAGCCCATATCTCCTCCCTATCTCTTTTCATTTATGGTCTTAGTTCTGTACTAAACTTTGTAGTTACTTTGGGTATTCTGTGTTAGATGCTCGTGACTTGTGACACCCTAGTATCGGGCTGTGTTTGGGCTGTATTCTGCATATTATACTATCTTTTGCTTAGACTTTGGTTTATTTACACATATTTAGGTTGTTTATTACTGATTAACTGTTTAAAAAGTGAATTGGGTTTAATTGTTTGGCCTTGTCTTCACGAGAGGTGCCATCACGACCGGGTTCAGGTTTAGGGTCGTGACAAGTTGGTATCAGAGCCTAGGTTACATAGGTCTCACGAGTCATGAGCAGGTTAGTAGAGTCTCACGGATCAGTACGGAGATGTCTGTATTTATCCTCGAGAGGGTGCAGAACCTTTAGGAAAAACTTCATTTCTTGAAATTCTTATCGTGCGAATCTGTTGGTCCGAGTACTAAACTTCTGTTATTCTATTCTCTCACATATGGTGAGGACACGCGCTACCAGTCAGGATGGACGACCACTAATACCACCGGTTGTGTCCACTAGAGGCCGAGGATGCGGCCGTGGTCGTGGTAGGGTCAGAACAGCTAGGGCAGCACCTGCAGAACTGCTGTGAATTCTAATAATGGTGTAGGTTAGTTCTTGCGGGTATTTTGAATCAATTGACGAAGAGCTCCCTCGTCGAGCGGTGATGGTGATCAAAGATTTAAAAACTAAAGTTGATGTTGCTAAGGTTGAGAGGAACAATTTGAGGAATAAAGTTTACCTCATGGAACAAGCTACGATGGTTCAAAGAGGCTCTAAGAACTTGTTTGATGAAATGGAAGATGTTATGACGGTTGAAAGGCATACTTTGAAGATGAAACTTGACGAAATGGAGCAATTTCAACTTGTGGAAGCTGAAAAAGCTAGTAAGTTAGAGGTCAAAGTGAAGAAGATGAAAAATATCATTTTGGTTTCATGGGATTTATTATTTGCTTTGGTTGTCGTAGGGATGATGAAGTAAATGTATGTTGTTTTAATATGTTTTTGTAGTATTTTGGTTTAGTTATAGGGGTGATGAAGTTAATCTATGTATGTGTAGTATGTTGTAGTATGTTTCCAACTCTTCAAAGTGATGGTATCAATGTTTCTTCTTCAACCATTTGTGGGACAGAACTAGAATGCAGGTTATTCTTCTGTTACTTCAAGAACTTGTTCTTGCTTTATGCGCTAGTATGACTATAGTAGCATTATGGTTAGAATGCAGGAGGCTTCTTGTTGTTGTTTTATTTGGATAATGATAATTGATTTTTGTTGACTATAGTAAACCTGCTGACTAGTAATAAGCAGGCTAAAAAGGGAGCACTCTATTTCTCTGGAGTCCAATAATGTGAGTATATAAGTTAAAAGGATTGTGAGTACCACTTCTATAAGTTAAAAGGACTATGAGTATATAACATTGTAGTTCACTCTAGTTTAGGCTTTTACCTCACAAATACACTGTCAAATTTTGCAAAAAAAAAACACTGCTGTAATCATTGATTATGTCAAGGAATGTATTGCCCAGTCCTTTCCACTAAAGTTGTTTTTAATATGATAGAGTGGGATTATGATATTTCCGAGATAAATTAGCAGAATTGACATTTCAGGAAATTGTTAAATACATGTTACACGTTGACTTTAAAGCACAATCAGTTTTTATTGCAAAAGGACCACTCTTACAAGAATGATTCCTAATTGGCAACTAAACTAAGCATTTTGCAACTACATGAACTAAACCATTGCTTTATAATTATCCCCATCATCAACCATATGCAGTAGACTACCAGGGAACACTAAACAAAGGTTTAAATGATGTAGCCAAATACACATCAACCATATGCAGTAGCCAAATATGGCTAAGTCTCGACTATATGCAGTAGCCAAATATTTAAACCTTTGTCAAACATATACACATCAACCATATGCAGTAGCCAAATATTTAAATGATGTAATTAAGTCTCGACCAACTATATCCCCTTCACCCCTTTATTATATCTAGCACAACAAAGGTCATTCATAACAACAGTTTCTGTTCAACATTTCCCATCAAACTATCCTAATAGCACTGCCCAGCAAACTATCAGCACTGCTACTGCCCAACAAACTACCAGCACTGCTACCAACAAAACAAACACCGTCAAAACAGCTGCAACAAAATAGCACTGATGTGCAAACTAAACCAAAATAACATTGTCTAGCAAAATATCAAAACAAACAGCACTGATGTAATATTAATTTACTGCTGCTAACAGAAACAGCACTGCATCAAAATTTTAGTTTACTGCTGCTACAAAACAACACTGTCTATCCATCAAAACATGTTTACAAATAACTACTAAACCAAACAGCACTGCTGTAATATTATAGTACCAACCAAAACATCAAAACAAAAGGGTTCTGTGAGTTTACAGATTTGCAACTACATACAATAACCAAGATTCCTAGATTTGTGAGTTCCCATTGAGTTTCCTACACTTCAACTTTTCGACTTTCTTTTGTCTTGCCACTTCCAATTGATTTTCGTCACAGCTTCTTTGCCTTTCTAAGTGAGCTTAGTTGGTGAGTAAGGAAGATCAGTGGGATAACTGACACTAGTATGATCTCCTCTGAAAGAGATGACTCTTGTCCCTGCTGAGGCCAATTGTTGCTACGTCATCAGTAGTCGTGTTTGATCTTCAGAAATAATCTTAGGCATTAAATCAGGGTCATTTTCATGCTCACTACCATCACCAAAGGGTTCTGCTTATTGTATTGGTACTCTTGGTGTAGGCATAAACACAAATTCACTTTCACGTTCACCTTCTTGTGTTGGTTGAGTTGGTTGAGGGACTGAACAACTAACATCCTCAACATTTCCTTCACCACCAACCTATTAAAAAGAAAAACTTTCTATTAAGTTAAGAATAATTGCAATTATATAAGAAGAAAGATAACAAGTTAAGAAGCAAGTACCTTGCATGTCCTTGAATTGTGGTCCAGTTCACCACAAATGTTGCATGTCATTCTAGTTTCCCTTCTTGATGCAGCCCAATCTCCTTGTCTCTTGTTAGCCTCATCTTTCTCCCTATTTCTTTTGACTTTTGGCCTTCCAACAGTTTTGGAAAGTGGAGGAGGGTCCATAGCATGTTCTGGTAATACTTTCTAGAACTTTTCACCTCTAACAGGCATCAACTTGTCCCTATATGTCATCGGGTAAGCTTCCTTGTTGTGCCACCAACTAATTTCAGTCATTGGATCCTCTTTCTCGTATTTTAGTGCCCTGATGGTATGAGGGCATGGGATGCCAGTCAACTGCCAGGATCTACAAGTGCATTTTTTCTCCACTTGGTTCAGTGTATGTCTATCACCACCCTCAGAGACCTCATAACCAGTTTCACCATTGAAATGAACAGTACATAAGTTGGCTACCTTCAAATAAACAGCATACAACTTCAAGCAGTTAGGACTAAACTCACCTCCCCATGTTCTAGCTTCTTCTTCCTTCTCTCGTAACCTGTTCATGACCTTGATTCTAATATCCTCAAGCATCTTCAGGATAGGCTTGCCTCTTGCTTCTAAGATCCAAGAGTTGAAGGACTCTATAAAATTATTGTCCACCGTCTGATTTTTGCACAATGTATCAAAGTAGGACCTAAACCAATTATGTGGTGGATACCTAAGCAACTCATTGGCAGCATCAACAGACAATTCACCAAGATTCTTTAGTTGATCTTTAAAGTCCTCCTCATAAGTGCTCCAAGTAGACCACCATAGGTATTTCTTCATCTCTCCTGAAATTCTGATCCTCTTACTCCAGTTGGCTTCAATATGCCTCAGACAAAACCTATGATTTGAGAGAGGGTGGATAGTTCTTACTGCTTCCAACAGACCCTGCACATGTAAATTTAAACAGAATTAACTATATAATAACTTAAAAGTAACTAGAATAGTCAGTTAAACAAAATCATAGGTTTTACCTTTTGTATATCAGACGTAAAGGTAATATCAGTTCCATCTTTCAGATTCAATGAGTACTTCAGCAGCTCCAGAAACCATGTCCATGTCAAGGTGTTTTCCTTATCAACTACAGCCCAAGCCAAGGGATAGAAATGATTCTGACAATCTTGTGCAACAGCCACCAATAATTGCCCCTTGCAATGACCCTTTAAGAAAGTACCATCTAGTCCAATGAATGGTTTCAACCCTTGTTTGAACCCCAACTTCATTGCATTGAAGCATATGTACATTCTAAGAAATCTTTTTTTACCTTCAGTCATGGCATCTTTTGATAAATTGAAAACCACATCACTACGGGATTGTTCTCCCTAATCTCATTTGCATATGCTTCTAATCTGTTATAGTCATCTAAAAAGCTTCCTTGCAATTGTTGAAGTGCCATCCTCTTAGCCTTTTTCAATATGGAGTTATGTACATTCAATGAAATTTGATTTTTCAAATCTAGTTTCATATCCTTTATCTTGTACTTGGGGTTATTCTGCACCTTACTCCTTAAATATTCAGCTAAAGTTTTTGTTTTGGCTCTAGGATTCTCAAATGCATCTTCACAGTTGTGCTCTGTCTTCAATGTTTTTATCTTAAAGTCAGGACCCTTCTTATCTTCAGAGATGAGGCATACAAAAGGGCACCCTACTACACATCTATACCTTACTCTTATTTTATCACTTTTTCTAAGCTTCAAAGGTTTGGAATTTGCAATAGCATAGAAGTTCATGACTTTTTTGGCCTCTTCTAAGTCCTTAAATGTCATAGACTTATCAAGCTCTTTGTAGTGACTAATCTTATCATTAACTTCTTTACCCTTTTGCATCCTAAGTAACTCTAATTCTTCAAAATCATATTCACTAGCATCTGAGCCATAATCTGAACTTTTATCACTATCAGATTCACAATCAGTACCTAATTCACACTGATATTGACCTGAAATTGGTTCTTTGTGGTCCCTCATATTGAAATATCTATAATAAAGACACATAAGAAAACATAGAGAGACCACATGAATAATTTAACAACTTTGACAATAAAATATTGAACATACAATTAATTACTGCATATAATATAGTGGAAAGAATAAAGCACACACTTTAAGAGATAAAGCACATGTTTTGTTGATTTCAAACCACAGTGGAAAGCCAAAAAACACTGTTTTTAAGAAGAAATGCACATGATTCTGTCGATTTCAACAACCCAACCTTTACCACACTATGATAAAATATGTGAAAAGGACACTTGCAGCCAAAAACGATGTACACCTAGGGAACAAATTGACACCACATAAGGAAACAACAAAGATAACAAACAAAAAGAGTACAAGACCCACATGCAAACACTATACACTAAAAGTCAGGATCAGAAATACCAGAACATGACAAAACCCTAGAAAATTACAAAAAAAAAATTGAAGTTCGAGACAGAGACCTCATAAATAGAAGGCAAAATTACCCGAATATCTTCAGATGATCTTCAATTTGTGTTGTTAAACCTTGCTCTATCGTATCATCCCCTCACCTCTCAAATCGCCATGGAAGAACAGACATGGAAGAACTTAGGTTTTTGTTTGGGAATGGGGTTTGGACCTTCTGCCTATGCGCTTTTGTTTTGGAATCCGCTTATTTGGATTCAGCGGGTTTATGTGGAATAGCTAATGTGGATGCCATGACATGGCTTATGTTTATGCCATCTAGGATACAAAGTGCTGATAGGAAGGAGCCGTTAGGTTGAAGGCATTAGTGGCCCATTTTGCTAACGGGGAGGATATTTTTGGCCCAGTTTACTAACGGAAGACATAAGTGAGCTATATACCATAGTTTAGGGATATTTTTGGACCTTTTCCGTTATTAGAATATGCTTGTCTATAGATGTATGCAATTTTCCCCTTCAAAGTAAAGTTTGGATTGTTAAACTTCGTTTGTTTCAAGTATTATTTTCTTTAATAAAATGGTCGTGTACCTTGTCGAAGAGCTAGTGTTAATGAAAAATTAAATGACAAGGGTAAAATTGCTGGATAGTTTTAGAAATCCCCCTCA
The DNA here is from genome assembly GCF_000715075.1 of Nicotiana tabacum. Lineage (NCBI taxonomy): Eukaryota > Viridiplantae > Streptophyta > Magnoliopsida > Solanales > Solanaceae > Nicotiana > Nicotiana tabacum. The sequence continues at coordinate 42,144,745 of NC_134082.1, forward strand.
CGTTTTGTTTTATTATACTGACTTCCCTCATGATTTACAATATTATGTTTACCTCCTTTCTTTTATTTTTCTTTGTAATAATTCTTTTTGTCTATTATTGTTAATATAAAATATGATAACTTGACTAATTTGTCCTTCCTAATATACTCTTCTTCTTTTTTAGTTTAATTATCATGTAAACACTTACCAAAAGTGAAACATTTCAGAAAATCTTCATCTAACAATTTAATTCAACCTCGAAAAGAACATTTCAATTCGATCTGAAAACCCTAAAAATACTGGGAAAACACGGATAAAGAGATGAAAATTGAATTTCGGGCGAAAAAAATTGATAACATACGAATCATTGAAATAAGGAACAAAAATAAGGGAATCTTACAAAAATATCTCAAATAAGTTCTAACTTACCAACCTCTAGCCATTAATTATAGATTTATCAAAACAAGTCAAGCACATGTAAAAATTGAAAACCTAAATAAATAAGGTTCTTTCTCTTCAAGAATCACATGCAAAGATCCACTTCCATATTTTTAAGCGTGATCAGTAACATTATGCAAGACGGAAAGGAAATTTCATGGATGAGGTAGCAAATAAGGTGATGGAATACAAAAAAAATGTATATACATAATATTCTAAAAATCTGAGCAAAAACAAAAACCTTTTTCGATGGGTATGGTTGAAATTCATTGAATACATATAGATAAGTCAATATACAAAATTTGAGAAAGATTTGAGGTGATTTGGACTGATTTGGTATTAAAATTCGTTGTTAAAATCATGTTCAAAAAATCCTTTACGACACATGTATTATGCATGTACCTCACACACAGGTATACATGGATATACATGTGATACACATTTGATACAAATATGATACATATATGATACACAAATGATACACAGTGTGATACACATTATTTGTTTCATGTTCATCTTACTACTTCGAATTTTCCATTCAAACCACCTCAAAATTCCACCAAATCATCCCAAAATTGAGATTCAAGCTCCTTAAAATGTATCCAATCTATTATAATAATACCCACTCAAAAAAAAAGCAAAAATTTAACTTTTTTTGGCTACAAATAGCTAATTGGCTAATATTAGAAATATTTTATGAATTGGCCAATTTTTGTAATAAGCTACTTATAAATGGACATAACTGGTAGTTTCCCAAAAAAATAATTGTGACTCGTTGCTCACTGGCTAATTCTATAAACTAAAACTAGATCTATTAACTACGTAGGTAAAGTAACAACAACAACAAACCCAATAGTTTCCCATAAGTGGGATTTGGGGAGAGATGTACGCAGTCTTAGCCTTACCCCTACCCTGGAAGGACAGAGAAGCTGTTTCCGATAGACCTTCGGCTACAAAACGATTGAAAAAGAAAAGATAATTGCAACAAGTAGAAATAACAGCAAAATGAAATAAGATCGAATCCACGTACGCAAAGTAATCAAACCATATCATTTCTTTGTTTATTTTTATATAAAATGCAGGAATCAATTATCAAATTCTTACATAAAGAACTGAGACGAAGTTTTTGGAAGTTCTCAATGTCAAAAGAATGTTCAATCATATATTTTCAGAATATTTCTTTCCTGTCGATGCCAAATTCTAAGAGAAATGATAAAGATTTCCAATGTGCAACAAACTTCCTATAAATTTACAGTTAAATGAATCACGTGATAGTGTAAAATTTTGGACCTCAAATATAGATGGAAGGTCCACAGAACTTACTGTATATTACTACAAGGTATCCTACTCTTTTCCACATCCCTCTCCCCGCCCAAAAAAGATGGAAATTATTTTCACCATTTCTCGGACACATTGTCGCTTTAATCAAATTTGACTTCATAATTCCTCTGCAGAACAGCTTGTTCAGCTTAGCAAACAAAACAAAAACCAACTCTTAGGCAAATTACAGCAGAAAGTTGTGGAGAGCAACAGTCCACTACTACACAATATATTTTACATAGCAAATGAACTTCCTCGGTTCAACCATTGTCCGAAATGTAAGCCATGTATCACTGGAACAAGGGCATTATCCAACAATCGCAGTAAAATCCAAATGCAAAAATGACACCAGATTGTTGGAAAAAGAAATGGTAAAGGTTGACCAAAAACTGCCTTTGTAAATTTCTTTACAACTCCTCGCATACCTTGCCTACTAAAAATTATCTACATCAATAAAGACACAAACTGGCAACTTTTCATTTATAGCTCTCCCAAAATTTTGTTCGGCATCCCTGAACATTTTCCGTTCAGCAACTAGTCAAACCGGCAGCATCTACAAGCCTAATGAATAACCGCTGTTCGCTGCTCAATGAAGCAAACCACTTTCTTAGGCAATCAGTTGGATCACATTGATTTGCAGGTGATGCAACTTCAATGTTACTTTCAGCAAGTTCTTCAAAGCTGAGAGGAATTAGGCCAATTAAAGAAATACCAATGGAGAACTGAAGGTGAAGACCCCTTCTTTTGGAGTCACATTGGCAAAGTAATGCACACAAAGAGCTTCTTAATCTCTGAATCCTAACATCTTCACATCCAAAAGCATTAAGACCAGACCTGCAAGAGATTTTTATATAAAATGCTCGTTAGCATGCAATGAATAAGCAAAAAAAATTCCAAGTAGAAACACCATTTTAACCATAATATAAATACAATTAAAAGATACCTACCAAAATATAAATACAATTAAGAGAAAAGGTTTGAGGTCATAGAAACTAACCCTCCATCCAAAGGTTCAATTTATTTCATCAAACTCACTGATGAATGATGATTAGCATCTACTCATTTACATACCTTAAAAGAAGGTACCGAGATCTAAAAGAATTAACCAACCAAATATTCAGGTGCCCAAACAGAAAGTGAATTGTAGTATTCCAAAAATCATTCATACCAAAATCTGGTTGCAAAATCATGCATACAAACAACAAAGGAAATTCAAATACCCAACTACTATGTGAAATTTTATCTTTTATATTGCTGATAAGAAGTTGATAATCTGTGGCAAATGCAAGACTAAATTTGCTCATTCATCTCTCTAGGCCTAGATAACTTTTCCAAACTCCCCCCTCAGAATTCTAACTCATTTTAAACGGTGATTACAAAGCAATAAAAACCTAATTTTCTCAATCCATCATATTTAACACTATCATCTAATGAAATATCTAGAGATAGATTTTTTTCTCACTTCAATGTTTCCAGTTAATATCCGTATCCACGTCCTAAAGCTTTCTCTGTAGGCAACACCTAAACATAGAAGAGCCTCTAGTTAATGCAAGATTCTTTTTACCAAATCAATGAAATAGTAAGTTTACTGTCAGTCCGAAAGAGATGAGGCCAATAGATATGTCCATTATAGCTCTTGTTTGCACAAGGGTATAGCATAGACCACCAATGGGGAAACAGTTGGGAAACAATTTTGAGGTTGTTCGGCTCCCTGAGCAGATGTAATTCGATCATCCAGAGTATAAAACTGCCAACATATACATGTATGGAGGGAATAAACTGGTCAAAAGGCTTTCTGAATGTCCAAAGGGAAACATAAAAGCATCCAATATCAGCAATGCAACTTATAATCTTGAATGTGGAGCACTGAAAAAAATTCAGGATAGAGAGAAATATAATATAGGATCAGGATATTGTCCTATACGGAATGCCAATGGTTAAGTTCATAAATATGTTACCTCATAATATGCTGCTTCAAAGATACAGAAACAACAACCGAAAAAAAAAATGTGAATTCCCACAAGTGAGATTTGGAGAGAGTGAGAACTGAGACCCCTACCCTGGAAGGGAGAGAGGCTATTTCCAAAAGACCCTCGGCTAAAAAAAAAGATAAAAAGAAGTAATGGCAACAAATATCAACAACAACAAGATAAAAAGAGGACCAAAGCCAAGGTAGCAATTAAACAGTAGTAATAGCAATCTAAGAATAAAGGGATAACAAACTAACACTAATGTTATCGAATCGATCGAACCGACGTACAAAGGGAAATGCCTGACTACCTACTAACCTTCTACCCTAATCCTCGACCTCCACACCCTCCTATCAAGAGTCATGTCCTCGGTAAGCTCCAACTGCGCCATATCCCGTCTAATCACCTCTCTTAAAGACTTTTTTGGCCTACCTCTACCCATCTTCATACCCACCAAGGTTAACCTCTCACACCTCCTAACTAACCTTTTGTGCTTCTCTTCTTAACATGACGAAATATCTCAACCTCGCCTCCCGCATCTTATCCTCCAAGGGTGCCACTCCCACCTTATCCCATATAACTTCATTCCTAATCTAATCCAATCTGGTATGCCCGCACATCCATCTCAACATCCTCATTTCAGCTACTTTCATTTTCTGGATATGTGAGTTCTTGACAGGTCAGCACTCTGCTTCATACAACATGGTCGGTTTAACCGCTACTTTGTATAACTTATCCTTAAGTTTCAGTGGCACATTCTTATCACATAAGACACCGAAAGCGATCCTCCACTTCATCCACCTTGCTTCGAAATGATGCGTGACATCCTCGTCAATCTCCCCATCACCTTGTATTATAGGCTGAAGATACTTGAAACTCTCTCTCCTAGAGATGACTTGTGTATCAAGCCTCACATCCATGTCCGCTTCCTCGGTAATGTCGCTAAATTTGCACTCCAAGTACTCTGTCTTGGTCCTGCTTAACTTGAAACTTTTAGACTCAAGAGTCTGTCTCCAAACCTCCAGCTCTTGTTAACACCACACCCCGTCTCATCAATCAAAAATTATATCATCGGCAGATAACCCACACCATGGAACCTTCCCTTGAATGTGTCACGTCAATGCGTCCATCGCCGCTAAAAACGGGATAAGGCTAATCCGTGATGCAACCCCATCACAACCGGGAAGTGTTCTGAGTATCCTCCCACTGTCCTCACTCGTGTCTTGTATGCTACAGGTACACCTTTAGCCTCCAAACACCTCCCTAGAACCTCCCTTGAGACTTTGACATATGCTCTTGAGACTTTGACGTATGCTTTCTCTAGATCAATGAACACCATATGCAAGTCCTTCTTCAAAGATACAGAAACAAAAAGATAATATTATCCCATCCCATATGATCAGAAAATAAAACAAGTATGCAGCTCAGGCCATCTCTTCAATCAAAATGCCAATAGAGCTCACTCTCACGTTTCCCCATTTAAGACTTAAGCCCTATGAGTAAAATAAATGTTGAAAATAATTTAACCATATTTCGATTATTACCTTCCAAGTTGGCCAAGAAGAGTAGTGATAGCAGCAGCATTGTGCTCCGATGTACAATAGTCCAATAAATCCAATAGTGGACAGGCAATTTTGTCAAACATCCAATCCCAGCTCTGCTTGAGAGATCAAAAAAGAAAAACAGAATTAGCCAAAAACTTCTGAGGAATGAACTAGAAGTAGGAAGCAATAACCTAGCCCAGACCCCACCTTATTTCCCAATAGGAACTAAGCAAGCAAATTATCATAGATTCTATTTAAAAGTAAAAAGATATTCCAATAACATCCTCCATTGAGAAAAAGATCCAACACAAGATTGAGTGAGCATTAAAGAAGATTCAAATACAACAATTTAGGAGTTCCAAAAGTTAAGAATTTGGTGTAGTAATAGGCATTAACTAACTTCAATTGCTCTCCAAAACGTCTACTAAACGAATAGAATCACCAGAGAGAATTTCGCAACTATGCAACCTAGCCATTCATTGCAATATAGAAGTACATCTTGCTAGCCAAAATAAACGACATACCATGCATAGAGATAAATTGCATAAGAACTAACTGAAAAGAAATATTAGTCCCCCCTTCCAATTAAAGGGTGTAATTCCTAATAAGATTCACATTAACACACTTTTAGCATTCCAAAATGAAATCCATTTGTATTTTCTTTCTCTTTTCCATCCTACTGCAAACACAAAGTCCAGGAGTCTTGGTTTTTGGCCAAAATAGGGGTCTGTTATGTAACAGCACCACATTTTTAAGTAAATGCATTTGTATCTCATTTTGGGTTAATAGGAATCGGAGTGAATTCAAACTTTGCGCCAAAGGAATCTTTGACCTAAATGAATCAAATAATCTATAATAAAATCAGAGAAAAAGAATTAAAAGCAACAAATATACTGAACAAAGACAAATGGCGGGTACAGGGACAACAGGTGGCGAAGCATGGAGGGGTTTTTGGTAGACATGCGAGAGGATCGGAGGAGGGGTTAGTGGGTTTGATTGCATGAGGGGAGGAAAGAGAAAAGTATGCATAGGAGTAAAAGCACCCCTTTTATCCCATGAGGGGATGGAGAAAATTATACCAAGAAGAGGTTCATAATCCTGGATGCTACCCATTATCCAGTCCCATCCTCTCAAACAAACACAAATAGTGGATAACTCCTGTTTCAGAACTCTTGACTAAGCAGCCCCCCTTCCCCTCCCACACTTCATTCCCGATCTATATCTTGAGGTCATACAGACCATTTCAATAACCACATTAATCATCTCCATTCCTGGATTAAATGCCATAATTTACTGAAGCTCAGAGCAGCTCTGGAAAACTACGTGTCAAAGGAAAACAAATGCAACACCAGTAGAAGAAATGTGGCCACAGCACCCTATGCACCAATGTCAAACAAGATCCAAAGTCAAAACTAAATCTAAGGAGACCCGTTCAGCAGAAGTGACTGAACTGCATGTCGAACCTCAAAAAGTTTGGAAAAAAAATGCTCATAAAGGTTTGAAGGTGATCTATGAAGCTAGGTCCCAAGTTGTTTGCTAAATGCTTTCATATTAAAATGTCCAAAAGTAGCTCTACCTTTTTTATAAATAAAAAATTAAAAAAATAACAACAACTCTCTAAAGCAATTAACAAAGGATGGTAACTAACGTTTATACGAGAGCTCTCTGATGAAAATATAACTAGGCTGTAAATTTGGACCAATTTGTGGGCAAGAATAATCAAATGTTAAAGCGCTTCTCATTTGACCTACAGACTGTTCATATTGCATATCCAGCACTAGCAAATTAAGGCATCAATGATTAATTTGATCGTTAAGCTAAAGCATTACTCCATTTCCATCTGCAACTATAAGAAATGGAGCAGCAATTACAACAAATAGATTTTGGCTCTCTCCTTGCAAGTGGAGTTTCCTAAATATGGATGCTAGAAAATGATGGAAATGATGTGCAAGATGCTGAAGCATTCTATAATAATGTACAAAATGCTGCAACGTACTACAACATCACACAACTGCCTATCATTAGGCACTGAAAGTGCAACAAATATCTAAGGTCATGCATTAGGACCTTTTATTAACTATCTTTAACACACTAGTCATTTGAACAACCTTTCTACAAGCTTCTCCGCGCAATAAAAAGAACAGTACTATTCGAAATTATGTTTTTCTAGATAGAGAAATTATTTTATTAAAGAATTGACAAACCACGGAAAAACCGATAGTATGCGAGTACTTCTCACTACCTTTTGATAAGATTTTGTTTTGGCATAAGTCACTAATTATTGATAATATTTTCAGCCAGAACTCTTTTACTTATGAAGGAAATGACACTATTTCCTGCAGTAGAACAATGCCATTCACTTAAGTAAAAAGTATGATCCACTTTATGTTCCAACATCCTATAATAGCACTCAAATATCCACACTTTTTTTGCACCTGGAACAAGAAAGAAATAAAGAGAAACAACAAATAGGACAGAAGTTCACAAGATTATAGAGTAAACGAGTAAAATAAGAAAAAATCATACCATGAAACCTGCAACAAGCTCCACAAGTGCGAGGGTATTAGTTAACTGGCATGAATTTTCAGAAATAACAAAGGCCGACTGAACTAAATCTACGTCATCTGAGGATTCACCAGTTTTCCTTCCATCACATTTGACTCTGCGTCTTGATGAGTTCAATGATTCCATCAAATCCGACCCCACAGCAGAGCAAGCATAACTGTTAATACTATCCAAGAGGGATGATGCAACAATATCCATGGTAGCTGCACCCTCTGAAAACGGGCATTTACTACCGGAACAAATCCTAGACAATGACTCAACTGAAGATCCTATACAGGAAAGAGGATCAGGAGATGATCTATTCTTGTGAATAAGCATCACCAATGACTTCACCACAGTCATAGCTAAACCATACTCTTTGAGGATAAAGTATTTAGAACCACATAGATAGGCAAATATATGAAGAATGTTTAGAGCATCAGACCTCCGCATCCTTAAGATGTTGCAGGAAGCCTCACAAACAAAACCAACATGGTCAACCGCGGAACATACTGATGCTAGCAAAATGCCTCCAATTAGCAACAACTGAGTAGGAGCTGGTTGCTTGCACAAGCTTACACTATGACCATCCAAAATAAGATTGATTCCTGAATTGGTTGCAAGCTTTGAATCAGAACTTACAGCAGGCACCAGCAATTTATCATGCAAAAGAAAATCCTCCATAAGAGAAAGTACATCATAAAAGTTGCAATATTCCACAAACATCCTTCTTGTATCTACATGTGAAAGTTCTGCAAATATGGAAAATTAAAAGTAGGCTTAGTATACACAAGGTAAGCTTTTTGAGGAAACATCGTAATGCAAATAAATAATAAGGCCAGAAACCTGTATATATGTGCTGAGCAACAGAATTCACAAAAAGGGTCAGGTCCCTCTCCCAATCATCTCCAAAGGCTCTCGTTGCAGTATCAGAAATGTAGAGCAGTAAGAGTGAAAAGAAGACACAGGTCTTCTCCCTGGAAAAGGTGGCAAGAAAGAAGATAAAATGTTAGCTCTTGTTTCAAAATCAACATGTATTCACATTTGAACCCATTTCTATGCTAATGAAGCAGCGGAATAACACTTGAGAAGGACAAAGGACAAGAATAATCCACATAAACTAAGGGCATTGTACGTGCCTAAGAATGACAATCAAATGCTGGTTCGAAGCATCTTAAACTCATGCAAACTTAAAAAATGTAGACACTCCAGATTGCAAAACAAAATAAGGCAGCTAGAAAAGAAAACAGAATAAATTATATGACCTAAAATTATCGAAGAGGTTGCAGTTCAAGTATACAGAATAAGTTTTGACATATACTCCGATATCGGAAGTTGAATAGAAAAAGTTAGTACAGTCCATCCATTATTCATATGAGAGGTAATAATATGTACGATTGATGTCAAGTACTCCGAGATGTGAGCTCACTAAGCCTTCTAATTTCTTTCTAATAGTTGGAAGTAAAATTTGACAAGAGTAACATCATTGCGTCATATTACAAGAACAAAATATATACACAGTTGCAAGGTACTTCTTTCTGGAGAAAAGCACATGATTTTGGGATATCCCACTACCATGAAGTAAACATGACTATCAAATTTGGCACGAGCATAAAACATACTGCTGTAACCATTGACACACATTTAAAATTCAGTCTGTCAAGCGACATATATTTGAAAATTTTATTCATGGCCATGTGACCTTAGGCTAGATCATTTTTTATCTTCTCTCTATAATTGTAGGCTTTGGGCTAAATCTTACCTTCTAAACTCTTAGGGTGTGAGGAAATCATTGTATAACAGCCTAATAATTAACAAGACCGGTTTGTTTGGTTGCACAAGTGTAATTACATAGTTAGACATTTTTTATATTAATAAACGTTAACAATAAAAATTAAAATAAACTTTTTAGATAAACAAGTAAATAAATTTTAGTGTGTGACACATATATGTATAAAGGAAATATTGACTATTATTTATTACTAGGTATTCAGAATACATACTTTTTGAATGTAATTAATAATTATAAACTGGTAATTAATATCATAAAGAAAAATTGATATCTTCCTACCCATGTGAATATAATATGAAATTCATGACTACTTGTATTTTCTAAATAACAAAGGACAAACATGAAGTATTTTTCTATAATTAGTATTATGTCAATGAATAGAAAACTAAGCTTAGAAGGGGAACTTTGAAGCAACGGTAAAGTTCTCCTTGTGACTTATAGGTCACAGGTTCGAGCCGTGGAAACAGTCACTAATAATTGCATTAGGTAGGTTGTTGTCTACATCACACCCCTTGGGGTGCGGCCCTTCCCCGGTCCCTGTGTCCCTTAATAGAAAAATACGCAAGTAGCACATGAAATTGTTTTTACAAGTCTTTCTCATATATTTGAAGCAAAGAGAATGAGTGCAAAAAGAGTAAAATATTTGGAAAAGAAGATAAAAGACAATTTGAAAAGCTGCCTTGTTATTATACGTGGAATTACCAACAAATTTCGCCTCTTTCGAAAATTGGAGAGTGTAATTGCTCCCTGTCAATTACACCCAATTAATTACCCGGCCATACTAACGGTCCAAAACTGTGTAATTACACCCAAATCCAATTACAAGGTGGCTAAGTGGCTTTCCAAACATGCTCTTGTAAACATATGAAAGAAAATGGAAGTACAACTTTAAGCATAGAGAACTTTGCTTATGCCATATTGATATCTGAAGAACAAAGTATAGGTGGATATCCCTGATCCAAAAAAAAAAAGTATGGGTGGACGATTTTGGTATGTCCAATGCAAAGTAAGCATGAAACCCAACTAGGAGGGCGAATATATAACAATAGAACTGCTAGCTTACTTGTTTGAGATATCTTCAAGTTTCAAAAGAGTGACCAAAATACTCCTAAGAGAAGGATCTGATGATGCAGAGCACTGAGCAAGACAACTGCTGGTAGCACGGTAAATACTGGAAATGCTATTTTCGGCGTTGTTATTTGAAAAGATGACACAATACTTGGCAAAACTATCCCATAATGAGACCACTCTCCTTTCCAATGGAATCTGCAACCCCTCACTTGCAGGAGCAGCTAAATCTGATCTGCACAATGCTGATGCATTTGCATAGGAACTGCAGAATAACTTACAAGCTGTGTCAAGGTTTAATCTCTTAGATGAATCAACATGATCTCTTTTCTTGGAAAATGATGAATTATCTGAAGGATCCAAGGTACAATGTTTTAACTGGTTAGAATTGATTTCCACATTGATGACATCAAAACTGTCTGATGAAACCAGAGTCCCCATTGCATTTGAGAATCCCTGACATAAAGGTGAGCGAATCGATTCAAGTGCCTCACTGCTATGGCACTGAATCTCAGGAAGTGTAGGCGATAAAGGCATTTCAATTGCTAGACGATAAGACTCTTCATCAGTATCACTATCCAAATTGAGAAGCTTCATATAATCACCACGGACAAGTTCATCAATATCTCCCAGATCATCATCTTTCCCATCCTTCCAATCCTGGGCAGTTTCTGGAAGGCTATAGACAGTTGGAGATGGACGTGTGCAGACATCAGATTGGACACCACAGCTGTCAAGCTTTGTCTTTTCCACACTATTCTTGTTTAAAGGATGCAGGCCTAGTTCACAGGATGTTCTTCTTTTCTTGCGAGATATAAAATGCTCGCTGCACGTATCCTCAAGGACACAAACCAACCATCATTTTCAAAACTGACAAATTTTTCTTTGTATGAAACAGGAACAAAGCGGTGCAAGAAAGCTGCCTTTGCCACTTGTTACCCCCGGAATTTAAGTTTCCATTAGATTTAGTGGCATCAACAGATCTCCTCATCCTCTTATAATGTGGACCTCTCCTCTCAGTAGAAATACAACTGATCGGACTCTTGACATTACTGTCAGCAATTGCTACAACATTCTCAATGCACTTTTTTCTTGCATCTCCAGGCAAACTGGATATGGTCAGTTCTACGTCCAATTTTTCTTCAGCTGATTTAGCTGATGTTGTGACGGAAGCACATTTGTCCTGTGAGCCCACCAATAGCCTATCAGAAAATGATGCCGAACTGGAATTCATGGCAGAACTCTGTAACACTTTTTTGCTGGAACCTCTAAGTAAAGGCTCCAATTTAGAGTTAATACCTGATAATGATACAGGGTTGTTCCCTCCAGACATCGGAAGCAAACGTACATTACATTCTATCTTTTGCTCGGACAGATCAGACCCAACAGCAGCTAACTGCACGGAATCATTTCCAAAATGACAGTGCGTGTCACAAGCTACCAAACTAGAATACTTGCTTTTCAAGTTGAAGCTGCAAACCTGCACAGCAGGAAGATCATATCATTAAGAGACCATCGAAATAGAGCTTGCATCCATTTAATTAGAGGGGGAAAAAAGGAATAAAGACAAACCAAATATAAATTAAATGGGTGTTTATCTGAAAATGGGGCAGGTAAATAGGAGTGATCTTTCTGAACATATCACATACTATTTTCAAGATTCTGCCAAACATTCTGCAAGATTGTGCATGACCTCAAAAATAGTCAATGTTAATGAAGCTCAACAAATTCTTGAAAATGTTAAACTAATTGTTCAAACAGTCACAGTTTCTGTTCTTACCAACTCCAGTTTTGGTAGAAAATTTCCAAGTAAAATACATACTTCCCCAAGGTTTCTTGAGAAAACATAATCAAAAACACCTTCCTTACTATATATGAGCGTCAACAATGCCAAGAACAAGAGAAACAAACCTTTTCTGGGGCATGCTCATCACCTTGAAAGAAGCAACCGTCCAGTATGTTTAGACGTCTCGAGAAGTGAACAAGCTCCTGCTTTAAGCTAACTAGATTCTGCTGTAGTATATAATTACGGGTTTTTTCGAACTTAGCTACTTTTTTAGCATGCTTTACCAGCATCTTTTCAAGCTTCAACTGCTTTTGCAACAGCTTAACTTTAGCAGTTTCAACATGCACACTACTATCAAGTGCACGAAGAGGACAATCAACAGAAGACCTTGCAGAACTTAGCTTTTCAATTTCTTTCTGCAGTTCTTCGACCCTCTTTCTGTAATTTTTGACCTCTTCAGAAAGCTGATCAGCACGATTTTTTTCTTCTGATGCCTTCTTTTTATATGCTTCTGCAGCCTTTCTTTGCTTTTCCACTTTTTTCATCTCTGATTTGACACGCTTTTTCTCAATCACCACCTTTTCTTCCATTTCCTGGAGCCTTTTTTGGTCTGCATCGGAATTCCCAATTACATCTACCATGGTAACATCTCTCTCCACTGCCTTTGGACCAAGCTCAGGTGAGAATTGAGCAGTTCCTATAGTTGTCCCTTTACGAGGTATGATGTTAACCGTTTTACCAGATGCCATGGGTTCACCGATCTCTTTCTTCAAATTATCAATCTTTTGTCTATCATGTTCAAGCTGACGATATAGATCAGTAGCCCGGCTCTTTTCATCCATGGCCATCTTGCGGTTGGTTTCTGCAATCTTCTTTTGATCAGCAGCTTTCGCCACTGCTGCATCTGCACGTTTTCTCTCTTTAGATGTGTTTTCTCTTTCTGCCTCCAGCTGCTTCTTAGCATCTTCAAACTCCAAAGTCACTGAAGCTAACTTTGATTTCACTTGATCAGCTTCCTTCTTCAGATTTTCCAAATTAAGACTATTTCCTTCGGCTCTTTTTCTTTCAACATCAGCAAGTCTCCTTTCTTCATCAGCCTTTGTTTTCTCAACCTTCAATTTTGTCCTCAACTCGTCCACCTTTTTCCTCACCAACTCAGCCTTCTTCTTCTCTGACTCTGCTCTCACTCTTTCTTTATCGACAAGCACCTTCAGCTCGTTTACCTTGCTTTCTCTCTCAGTGAGATGCTCCTTAAGCTCTCTAATTTCTCTACCTCCATCATTAGCCACCGATTGTTGCTTCAAGGAAAGAATCTCATTCTTCAACCCAGCAATTTCACTCTCTAAAGAAACCCTTAAAGCACATTCCTTTATGTTTTCCTCCTTTTCATTGTTCGCCCTAAGTTTCTCATCCTCAACAGCTGGAAAAAAAGAACAAAATACAGCAGCAAGTCAATGTCTGTCAATGACAAGAAACAGAGCATGTAATCAACAAGGGGAACAACCCCACTAGCAAAGATAAACAAGACCAGAGAGAGTATGCCTAAAATTAGATAAGCTTAAAGAGAACTCCTAACATACTAACCTTCAGACAGAAGATAAACTCAAAACTTGCTACTACGATTTCAAAAATCAAAAAACACTTAAGCTATTGGGAGGTCACATATTCTCACTGTGTATAGTAAGTACTACACACCAAGATACTATGATGCCAATAAAGATAAAGGTTTAAAACTCCTAGGGATTTTCTTAATGAGGTATCAGGACCACCTTATGCGCAGCTCGACAAATTCACCAAGCAGCTCGGTATAGTCAAACTAGGTAAATATTTACGTGCACCGATGTTTACACCAAACCAAACAAAGCAGTTAAAAATTAAAGGGAGCATGCATATCATTTTACCATGTTTAAGTTGTAAATCAGTGTATGAAGTACACATGTCTAGCCTTCACTAGTTTGATGTAAAGACCATGTGCGAGTAAGTTTTACCGTCAAACTATTCCTTTGCTTCCTTTTGTTTTGTAACTTATAAATTTCTCTATGCTTCTAATTTAAAATTAATACTCAAAATACTCATTTTCAGAAAGTAAAGGGTGAATCCAAAGTAAAACAAGTAAAAATACCTTTCCTGAGAGAGAGATTTTCAGATTGCATCTTCAAAACTTGTTCCTCGTAAATGGAGAGACCTTTACGAAGCGCATTTCTCCTATCTTCAAGCTTTGCGTAGCCGTCTTTCAGTTTACTGTACTTCTCTTTCCACTGCAAACACAGTGCAAAAATCAACCAAAAACTAAAGAAACAAAAGAAAATTGAATGTAAAGCAAATAGAAACCCTAACTCGAAATGCTTACAGATATACAGCAGGGATTTGTAAGCTCTTCTTTTATCATTACATCATCCGCCATTGATGTTGATTCGTACATATAAAAACCTTAAAATCTTTACTTTTGAGAAATTTACGCATTCGCACGGAGACTAGGCATTACTGCTTGCATAAATCCCTCAGTTGAACCCTAGCATTGAAAAGGTTCACTCAACCGCCAATACAGCTAACTAAGAAGTTAGAACCCCTAGGCTAAACCCTATTTTCGAATTCTTAAACAGTTGGAAAACTTCAGAACCGGACCGACTCGGGCATATCTTCGTCCCTTCGGGTTTTATCAGTCACGCAGACAGCGTATATCGAACCGGGTCTCGGTTCAACTCGGACGACAAGTATTTTAAAAAAGAAAAAAATCTAAACCAAAGTCATAAACATTTGTACAAATACTAGTGTCTATAAATGTGCATTGCAGATTAATAATGACACATAATAGTTTAAATATTTATTTATATAAAGGAATAATAAATTAAATTAATGAGAGAAATTTTATATATAATACTACAATAATCTTCTAAATGTCGAAAAATATTGTTACATTAGCATAATACGTGAATTCAAAATGAAAGGATATCATCAGAACTAACATAAATGATCAATTTTAGTCATATTAAGTAGATAATTATGTATTGTAGTTTAAAGGTATCTAATGCGATGGTATCTTATCGAATACTTCTTTATAGACGGTGTCTTTTTGTATATATTTCCTTCTAATGCTTTGGTTACTGTGTCATAACTAGAACTCTTGTTGTCGATATTGATATCTCTCTTGAAAGTGCAACATATAGTTATTCATGTAGGAAAATATATTGTGGTAAATATAGTTCAATATTTAGAATATTTGTCGTTGTGCTTTATTTATTATAACTACAAAATATAAATATACTGAAAATTATTTTCACACAAATTTAAAAGGATATTCCTTAGTTTAGGAAAACGAAAGTTGAATTCGAGGATAAACACATACTTAGAAGCATATTGACCAATATAATAAGTTCTGCATGTATGACGTTATTGTCAAAAATTTTATACACCATATGTGTACTATTACATAAGCTATTCAACGGATCTAAGTTTTCAGTAGAATGACATACATATTTCTTCAAAATCAACCTATATGCAATGGAAGATTAATTTTAATTTAGTTTATTATATATACGGCGACACTAACACACGTAAAAAATAATGAACTTGACAACAAACATGTACGGTAGAAGGCCATTTGGTATTAAAGTATTTAAGTATTCTTCTTAGTAGTTATTATTGGCATCATCTACCGTTGAGTCAAAACTGAAAATTATTTTATTTTTACCATAAAACTTAGCAACGAACCTTTTATTTAGTTGATCAACATATTCATTTCTGCTAGCTAAGATAGCTCTTTAATTTCTATCTGTAATTTGCACAAATTGCATTTTTTAATGATGAAAATATATATATTTTCCTTATTAAATGCACTACTATTACCATTGGGGTTGATAACTAAGTGTTCTAGAAGAACCAAATCATCTTTTATTAGATGCTCTTATTCGTTTCTACGCGAAGCAAGAAGTCACTGAATGTTGGATCTATTCTTACTTTTATATTTCTTGTCATTTGAATATTTTTTATTTGAGATCATAAGTATAATTGTGGCAAGCTAACTTTTACATTTCTGTTTTGGTCAATTTTTAAAATATTGTAGTCCAAGAAAAAAGTTATTATAGCTATGTCCTTTACCTATGAGTTCTTCAGTTTAATATTTTAGAGCTATTTTGGTCTATCAATATTATATCAATGCTTTTATAATCATATATAGGCTCTCCTGTTTTAAATAGATTTGGACAATATAATACGTTTTCAAATTAAATTAGTAATATGAATTTTTTAAGAAGTAATATCCTAAAAGTAATAGGATTACAAGGCTAATATCTATTCCCAAAAATTATTATACTAATAGGATTCATAAAGGTAATCATGTAGGATTCCTAAAATACATTATTATATCCTAAAACTAATAAGATTACAAGGCTAATGTCTAGAATTCCGATTATGTCCTTTTATTATGACTTATTATGCTTAATATTAAAAGGTTATTTTTATAATCCAACATTTTATTCGTATTTTTATAATAATATAGATTAGTTTTAGGGCGTGTGTTCTCATGTTAAATAGTTTTAAAAATAGTTTTGAATAATGTGTTTGAATTATAAAATAAAAATAAGATATATAACTTTGTAATACTATGAGTTGTGATCTTATTTAAAATATCACTAAGATAAGGTGACCTGATAATATAAAAAATTATTATATATTCATTATAAGTCTGCGTATACATGTTAAAACAATTTTTAGAATGACCTTTATCGTGTCAACAAATATAGTGGGACAGAACATAAGCTCACGCCTTCCGTATGGGCCAAACAATTTTTAGAATGACCTCTATCGTTTCAACAAATATAGTAGGACAGAACATAAGCTCACGCCTTCCGTATGGGCCCTTGCCACCGAACCCAGCCCGTCTAATTTTTTTCGGACCATAAAAAACGTATATCTTATAGAAATTTTTTGTTAAATATAAAAAAAAACAAGTAAATAATATTTTTATCACGATAATTTGTCAAATAATACAAATTGAAAATTTGAGTCTTTTGGTCTTATCATTAGGAATGAAGAGTATATACGGTAAAATATGTTCATATAAATTCTCACATAATAAAGCGATACTCGGGGCCGAAGGCAGATTAAAAGCAATGCAAATGGTAATCACGTCCGAAGCGGAAGCTATGCTCCCGGAACCAGAATTTTTGCTACATTTATCTTGATTTCAACGCTAAGTCTTACATTCTTGTTTAATTTATTTATCATTTTGGGATCAAATCGATTTACTTATTTATAAATCACGTATAAATTCAACTGTACCGTTTTACGGGTAAACAATGAAATTGGCGTGTAGCTCCTACAAAAAATTTGATAAATGATAATTAATATAAACTTAAAAATGACTACTGTCGAGTTAATAAATTACAATAAATAACTTAATATATAGGAAAAATATAGAAAGTTGTCATTTGCTGGAATGTTTTTAGAAAAAAAGAAAAATAATTAATGCTAATGTTAATAAAAATACATTTTAACTTTTATTGTTTCATCCGCATTGCTTCGAGTTTGCAAGAAAATAAGCATTAATTGTATGATATTTTACAATTATTAAGTAAGTTCTCATATAGAATATATTTCTATTTGTCTCGTGTATGATGTTTGCAGGTTAAAATAATTATTGAGTATAGTTGTGAAATATTATACAAAAAAATAATAAATAAAACTTTAGTTGATTTTAAAGATCAGAATATTAGGAAAATTAACATGAAAAAAAATTAGTCAAAAAATAAACTATACTTTGATGATATTATAGACAATAAATTTGCGTCAAGAAAATAATTGAGACCGAAAAATATTGCAACAACCGTAGTATTTTATTTTTTAAACAATATGAATGTTACAATCTCTATGAATCCTCTGAAATCTTGAATTTTATTTTATTTTAATTCAAGTGCTTGAAGCTTGATCTTGATCTTGATCTTGATGTATTTTATTCCAAGGACTTGCAGATTATTTTTGAATCTTCGTCTTGATCTTTTAATCCTTAGAACACTTGAATGTTTGTATCTTTTAGAGAAATCTGCAGTGTTTGATCCACGAGCTCTCTCTTGATTCTTGTTATAAATTCCGGTTCGCTTTTTGAGTTATGAAGACCCATATTTATAGTTGTGGAAGAGAAGAGTTGTGAGGAGAACAAACTCTTCCCGATCAATTGATTGAAGCACGACAATGCCACATTTGATTGGCTAGAAGCACATGTGACGCAGTTTTATTGGCCTTTTTATTTGGCTTGGCATGCCTTATCATTTGACATGTGACATGATCCTATTAGCTCTTCCGTTTGACTTGGCGTGCCACGTCATTTGACACGTAACACTAAATTGGAGCTCTAGGGGGATCACAACTTGGGCTTACTAAACTGGCATCATCACTTGTGGCCCAATAAACTTGAACTTATTTATTAAGTTCATGTATATTTTGGATTTATATAATTAATCAAATTATATTAGCCCATTAAATTTATATGGATTAATATACATCTTAAATTTAAAATATAGTCTAAATTAATTTATGAATTTAAATTCAACAATTTTATATGCCTACAGACATAAGTATATTTTTCAAGATAATAATTATATAACATAATGTATATCAATAGTTTAAATATTTAATTTGAGAGAAAAGTGTACATTGAAATGCTTTATAAAACTATGATATGCACGGTTTACCTACAAAAGATAGGAAAATTTATGGACAAATTGTTTGATTTGTATAAGGTAATTTTTAATTGGTTTTGATATCTTAAATACTAGAATTTCCTTTGTAGTAATTCAAATAAGAAGATTTTTATTAAGCATATTTTAATTAATTTTAAAGTGCTAAATATTAGAAAAATAATAAAATAACTAGTTTATCCAATTTAAACTTTATTTTGTATGTAAGCTATGATAAGAAAGATACGTTACGTTAGTACTCGGTTGGGTAAGGCATCGGGTGCCCGTCGCGGCCCCTTCTGTTTCGGTCGTGATAGAGACACTCAGATGTTACATGTTGTATCTCCTCTATCTCTCATTTACATTACTGTTCTTGTTTATGTTTTCCTGCCCTACATACTCAGTACTTTATTCGTACTGACGTCCCTTTTGCCTGGGGACGCTGTGTTTCATGCCCGCAGGTCCCGATAGACAGGTTGACGTTCCTCCTAGTAGGCTATCAGCTTAGCGGAAGGTATTGGTGCACTTCACTTGCTCCGCAGTTGCCTATTTAGTTAGTATGATTTGGACATGTATTGATTGGTATGGCGGGCCCCTATCCCGACCTTTATGATGTGTATGTACTCTTAGAGGTTTGTAGATGGATGTCATATATATGAAAGATTGTATGGTCTTGTCAGCCTATGTTCAGTGTACGAGTGTTCATTTTGGTCTTATAGGACCATATGTCACATGCATAAGTTTGTATTACATATTGAGTTGTCTTATGTCAAGTAGTCCCTTATGTTTTATTCTGGTTATATTATGACGGCCCTTCTGACCCATTTACCCATGATGGTATGATAAGAAAGATACGTCACGTTGGTATTCGGTTGGGTAAGGCATCGGGTTCCCGTCTCGGCCCCTTCTATTTGGATCGTGACAGCAACTGGATAGGCAAGGACATAGTGGTCCCGACCCTTAGGAGGCCATTACTACCTGTATTGAGGGATATCTAAGTATTTATACGTATCCCTTCACATTAGGTCTGGTGGACCCGGTGATTCTTGACTTCTGCAAGAGGTACGAAGTATGCCTCTGTCAGATCCATTTATCACCGTGGAGGATTGTGATCCTTCTTTGTTTTTTCGTGAACAAGACCGAATCCTGTCGGTTCACCATCGATCACTTACTCCACCTATGTAGTCCCCAAATCTTCCATGGAGGACTAATAAAGCTTACACACCGGGCCAGTAAGGCCTCATTCTCGAGTATCGATAAGGACTGGGACCGAAACTGGCAGGGACATTTTGTACGGGTAAAGACTGAAGGCCTGATCCCGCCCGAGTTCATGCCATTCCTAGAGAAGTGGAATGCATCTCGTAAGTACAGCTTCCCGTTAATCATTAATTGCATGTTTATCTCCTCATTCCTTACTAGTACTCGTGGTGGTGCAGCTGTTGCTCGAGTCCCAAACGTTGTCCCTCGGCTCAAGGAGTGGATCGAGGGTATTTGCTCATAGAGCGCAAACTCTCGAGGGGCCGCTAGGAAGCCCATTCTCATGGTAAGACCCTTCCTCAAATAGGTAACATATGCCTCTCTTATTCGTATCGTGCTCACCTTCTTTTCTTCACTTTTCCTTTCGCAGGTTTGCCTAAGATTGTTGAACTTAGGCCTTCAGTAAGGGACGAGGATTTGTTCGTTGATCCCTCCACTTCGGGACAGCTTGGGGCTGCAGCAAGAGAGAAGAAGAAAAGGAAGACTCCGGGCTCCCGGATCTTAGATAAGAAGAAAACAATGAGAAGGTTAACCCGTAAGCCAAAGGAGAGCTCCAGCTTTCGAGCACCCATCTTGGACTTGCTCTTTCGGCTCAGAGACGAGACTGAGGAGGATGATTTTTTCGTGGCCCACGGGCCGACGCTCCCCCGAGGAGCGGGTAGTTGTTGAACAGGAGATTCATGAGGCCGATCTCCTTCAGACTAGAAAGGTCGATAAAGATATCGGGGCCGATACTTCTCGGGATGTCGGCCATGCCTCGAAGGAGGTGCTCGATTTTATAGATATTTCAAGGTTGCCTTCCTATATCGAGTCCATACTTGAGGAGGCTCGAACAGTGAAGGAGCGATCCAACGAAGGGACTCATAGTGCTGACGATCCCCTTTCGAGGGTGTGGACTCGACCGCTTTGGAAGACTTCACCAGGTTGGGCAACCTAGAGTTGCCGAGGAAGCAACCGTCTTCAGAAATTGACGGGCTGAATTCGAGCCCAAAGTTGATCAACAAGTTTCCCGCCCTGAGCACGGATCCTAAACGTAAGAGGTCGATAATCATCACCGTGCTGGAGGATGCCCATGTTCTTTTTGCTCTCGGGGATTAGCAAGTTACCTCCGGTGCCTGGTAACCGAAGATGACCAGGCAAAAATGAATGAGGTGGGCGTGCCGTGCCTATTTAACGAAGCGTAGTTGGCGCTGAATCGGGTAAGACATCATTACACTCTTTTATCCTCCAACTTAGTTCTTGATATTTCTCATGTCTTCTTCCTTTTATCTTTTTGCAGCCCTCGGTACTCCATCATGAAAGCTTTCTTCAATATCGGGCTGAGGTTAACTAGCTCGAGGCTGAGGCCAAGGAGCTTGATGAGAAAAGATACATGTATAAACTTCTTAGCGAGCAACACGAAGGGGCCATCAAGGATCTCCGATCCGAGTTAGACGCGGCTCAGAAGGAGCATGCCGACTTGGTGGAACAGGTAAAGGTTTTCAAGGTTGGCAATGAAGACTTTGCCATGTCAACTAACGACCAAACTTTGCAGGTTCAGCAGAAGATTGACTAGATCGACCAACTTCGGGCCAATATGAACGAGGTCAAGGCCATGGTTGATGTCTGAAAGGGAAAAATAGATCGGCTGGCTTTGGAAAATGAGGCCGCCCTGGAGCAGCTGGCATCAGTAGAAGTTCATATCCAAGTGGCGAAGGAGAAGGCCAAAGAACGAGCTCGACAAAATGAGGATCTCCAAGCTCAATTAGGATCGACAATTACTGAACGGGATGCCCTTGGCAAGGAGCTCGAAATAATGAGGTCCGAGTTGAAAACAACCAGGGCTGATGCTGAAGAGATGGTAGCCCAGTATACGGCTGATGTTGAGGCATCCGACGCCCGCCTGAAAGTTACTGTTGAGTATGTGAAGCGGTTGTCTCGGAGGGAGATCCTTGAAGAAATCCATGTCTGGGGTTTCGACTTGGTAGCCGAGATCGAAGAGGTGAATAGGCTCGAGGTTGAGGCCAAGAAGATGGATGAACCCGAGGATGAAGAAGGTTTCGAGGGCTCCGACGAATCCGAAGATGGAGAAGACCCCAACGGCTCTAGTGATGAGGCGGGTTCTGGTGAAGATCAGGCATGAGTGCCTTAGGAATTTTTGTCTTTGTTTTTGCATTTTGTACACTTATTTTGTTGAGGCCGTTTTCATTGGCCTTTGTAAAGACATTTTGGAATATATATATATATATATATATATATATATATATATAAGGGGTTATGTCCCTTTTGGCAATTTTCAAGTTTATTACCTCTAGCATCCCTTTTGCAAAGATTTCAAATGCCTGTAGTAATAAGTCATTTTACGGAGGTCCGAACAAGACTTTTTTTCGATGCAAGTTTTGTTTGAAACTTCTGGGGGCTCGGGATGACCGAAAGTTCTCCTTAAAATGCTCGTTTAAATGTTTTTAGACTATAATCTAGCCGAGGGTAACCTTCGAATAGGTTTAGAATTTTGAAGTCCTTATGTTTTAATTACAGGCTTTGGACGTTTCCGAGCCATTTTTAGGGTGGTCGTAGCCTGTTAAGTTTAAGCACTACCTAATAGGCTCTTGTGCCTCCGGGTTTTGACATCCCGATCCATTCGAGTTTGTTTCAGACGGTAGACCCCGAGTGGGGGCAATATATTGGATCTGGATAGAGGCGGGCCTTGGGCTCGATATCCTTAAGGAATTTGGATATAGATAGAGGCAGACCTTGGGCTCGATATCCTTAAGGAATTTGGATCCGGATAGAGGCGGCGTTTGGGTTCGATATTCTTAAGGAATAAAATGTAATAATCTTAAAGAACAAAATATGTATCAGCAAGGTAGGAACTTTCTTTCATTCCCGTGCATAATATTAAAGATTATAAGTATGTACAAGCTTCATGTTATGGCTTAGGTGGTCTATGCGGGCATGGTGCATTCGACCATTTGGCCTTTAAAATAAATCCTATCCACCGAGCCAGACTGTTCAAGCACAAAGTTTCTTTCCTTGCTAAAAATCATTACCCGAGGGTGATGGCCCCTAGTATTCGAGGTCGATCGTCGAGAGGGCTTGGATACTATTAATGTGATCATCGACTCCGATTTAAAACCGATCTTTAATTCTAAATTAGCATGATCCATTGTTGCCTCATTAAAAATCTTGCCGGAAAACCCATTTGGGACAAAACTAGTTCAAGAAAATAAGAGTGCAATGCGTGCTTTCAGGCCTAACAACTTCATTATCCTTTAGTTGTTGCCTGAAAGTGTTAGTCCAATTTGCAATATATATATAAAGAATGAATGGGGTCGTACCTTAGCAGAAGTATCATTTTAAGTGGGTCACGCTCCAGTTGTTCGATAGCTGCTCATCGTTCCCTGCTTCGAGTTTGTACGAACCTTTACCGGTAATCTCGATAATTTAGTATTGTCCTTCCAAATACGGTCCCAACTTCCCTTCGTTGAGGTTTTCGGGTGTTTATTGTCACCTTTCTTAACACCAAGTCTCCGATATTGAAGTGTTGGAGATTGGCTCTCCGGTTGTAATACCTTTCGATCTATTGCTTTTGGGCGGCCAATCGTACGAGGGCGACCTCACACCTTTCATCCAATAGTTCCAAACTTATGCTCATAGCCTCACTGTTTGACTTTTCGGTCGCATATCGGAACTTGAGACTCGGTTCTCCTACCTCGATCGGTATTAGTGCTCCGACATCGTAGACCAACAAAAATGGGGTGGCCACGCTACTAGACTTTGAGGTTGTACAGTATGCCCACAGGACTTCGGGTAAAATTACCTTCCATTTTCCTTTGGCATTGGTCAACCTTTTCTTAAGGTTTTGGAGTATGGTTTTGTTTGTAGATGTTATACCCTGTATTTTCGTACGTAAAAGTGCATTGTAAGCAAACAAATGTAGGACCAAAAATGAGATCACCTTTGAAAGTATATAAAGTAAGTTAATCATGTAACCTCGGAGGTTACAAATAATGAGGATCATGAACAACAAGTACAAAGAGGGTTGGAAGGTTCAGAAGCTAAATGAATTGAAGAAAATAATGTTTCGTCGAAAGTCGAGATGTTGGGAATGTTATAACATGTACTTTTGGGGTGAGACTTGGATTATTAACATGATAATGAGGTTATGTTATGAGTTATGTTAGTCTTATGATATCCGTGCATTATGTTTTGAAGTCAACCAAGTTGTGGAACAAAATTTAATGAAAGTCATCACAAGTTACATTCATAAGTTTTACTAAAATTTGGGTCAAATGTAACTGCAATTTTCTCCCAATATACTTAGATTTATGGGGTGTTCCACCCATTAAATTGAATATCTATGAGTTTATTTTCTAACACATTAGCCTTATGCAATGCAGGAAATGCAGATGGAGGTAGAGCTTAACCTCGGAAGGCAGAATGGTAGCCTTATACAATGCAAGAAATGCAGATAGAGGTATAGCTTAACCTCAGAAGGCAGAATGGTAGCCTTATGCAATGCAGAAAATGCGGGTGGAGGTAGAGCTTAACCTCGGAAGGCAGAATGGTAGCCTTATGCAGGAAGTAAGAATGGCAAATGGCAATAGAGTTTTCTTAGCTGATAGCGGATTGCAGTATCGTGATTGCTGGGGATATTGTACATGCTGGGACACTGTTGTGTGCGGATAGAAGTTGTGAGCGGATAGAAGCAAGTGCGACGGTTCGGAGAGTTGTATTCCTAAACTTTGTGAGTGAGCGTATAGTATATTTGATGATTTTGCAACCCAAGTGCCTGCATCCAAAAAAATCGTGAGTTTGTAAAGGGGGAAAGGTTAGTTCGTATCCCCGCTGGCTTTGCTGGACCTGCTCGGCTTTGATCTGGTGATGTATAGATCACTGGGGTAGCATTGCTAAACAAGACAATTTTAGTAAAAAACATGCATGATTTAGTAAAAGCATAACATAAGTACATAATTAAGAATAGTTTTCTTTAGATGAACCAACGACTGCGACGTGGTTCAAACCATTGCAACTTCTCTTGCTCCAGAATTTTGAGGGTCCTTCTCAAAATTTTGCCCCAGTTTACTGGGCTGCTGCTTCTGACGGCTGTTAATGATAAATGGCTGGAATCGATTTTGGAATTTTGAGGGTCCTCTTCAAAATTCTGCCCCGGTTTCCAATAGCGGGGGAAATGAAAATTTTATTGAATTGTGACCGAACCCATAGGACTGCCTACGTATCCCCTCTTAAACGGGAATAAGGTCAGGCGTAGTTCAAATTACATCATATAAGGAAAGCATAAAGGTTACACATAGTATCGCTTCACTGCATCTGAATTGATCGACTTTGGCTAAATTTCTCCGTCCATTTCTGTAAGTATGAGGGATCCTCCTGTCAGAACCCGGTGAACCATGTACGGACCCTGCCAGTTAGGAGAGAATTTCCCTTTGGCTTCATCTTGATGCAGAAAAATTTAACACCAGCTGCCCCGGTATGAATTGTCTCGGCTTGACTCTTTTGTTGAAAGCTTTGGACATTCTATTCTGATAGAGCTGACCATGGCAAAATGTATTCATTCTCTTTCTCTCTATAAGAGCTAGCTGCTCGTAACGACTTTTTACCCATTTTGCGTCGTCGAGCTCTGCTTCCTGTATGATCCTTAAGGAAGGAATTTCCACCTCGGTGGGAATGACTGCCTCTATACCGTAAACCAGCTATAGGGGGTTTCCCCAGTTGATGTGCGGACTGTGGTGCGGTACCCCAATAAGGAAAATGATAACTTCTCGTGCCATTGTTTATGCTTCTCTATTATTTTCCTCAATATCTTCTTGATATTCTTATTGGCGGCTTCTACGGCTCCGTTCATCTGAGGTATGTAGGCTGTAGAATTCTTGTGTTTGAATTTGAAGGTTTCACATATGACTTTCATCAAGTCACTGTTGAGGCTGGAACCATTATCAGTGACAATTGACTCCGGGATCCCGAACCGGCAAACGATACAGTCGCGAACGAAATCTGCAACGACTTTCTTAGTCACTGCTCTGTAAGATGCTGCTTCAACTCATTTGGTGAAATAATAAATTTCTACTAGGATAAAACTGTGCCCGTTTGATGCGGCAGGTTCGATTGGTCCAATAACATCCATTCCCCAGGCGGCAAATGACCACGGCGAGCTTGTTGCATTAAGCTTATTTGGAGGCACCTTTATCATGTCTCCGTGTATCTGGCAGCGGTGGCACTTTCGGACATACTGGAAGCAGTCTGTTTCCATAGTTATCCAAAAGTAACCAGCTCGGAGTATTTTCTTTGCTAAGACAAAACCATTCATATGTGGACCGCAGGTCCCTGCATGAATTTCCTTTAATAGCCTGGATGCTTCCTTTGCGTCGACACACCTTAGTAATCCCATATCAGGAGTCCTCCTGTATAGGATTCCTCCGTTATGAAAGAAATTGTTGGATAACCTCCGAAGCGTGCGCTTCTGAGTAGCATTTGCGAGTTCTGGGTATTCTCCTTTTGCCAAGTATTCCTTGATATCATGAAACCAAGGCTTTCCGTTTGCTTCTTCTTCGACATGAGCATAGTAAGCTAGCTGATCATGGATCTTTACCGGAATGAGATCAATGAAATTCTTGTCTAGATGTTGTATCATGGATGATAGGGTAGCCAGTGCATCGACGAATTCATTCTGGACCCTGGGAACATGCTGGAATTCTGTCTTTGTGAACCTCTTTCTCAACTCCTGTACATGATGCAGATAAGAGAGTATCTTGGAGTTCTTGATCGCCCATTCTTCTCGGACCTGATGTATAAGCAAGTCCGAATATCCAATTACTAGCAACTCTTGAATGTTCATGTCAATGGCCATCTTGAGCCCTAAGATGCATGCTTCATACTCGGCCATATTGTTGGTGCAGGGAAACCTGAGTTTGGCAGACACTGGATAATGCTGACCGATTTTTGATACTAGGACCGCTCTTATGCCACCTATGAGCATGTGATTTTTGCCCTATATGAATTACTCCCATAATTTCAAAACAGAAAAAATTCTTTTCATTATTTGCAATTTTATGGATTTTCGTGGCATTTTATGTTAAATGTTTGCATTTGTCTGTGCATGTTTATTTTATTTAATTAATGAAAAATACAAAAAATACTACATTTGCATTTAAGATTTAATTTAACATTTTAGGATTAATTAATTAATTAAGTTGTTTTATAAAAAGGAAAATCACAAAAATAGTTTATTTTTACGCTTTTAATTTTAATTTTGAATTTTGTCGCTTTCTTTAATTTGGTATTTAATTAGTTGTGGTAATTATTATTTAGAGTTAGTTAATTTAATTTGATAGGATAATTTGATTAGGAATTAATTTAGGTTTATTTATAATTTTAATTTAAAAGAAATTAGGAAAAATGAAAAGAAATTGAAAAGAGAAGGGAATTGAATTTGATGTTGGGCCATTTTCATTTTAATTCGTTTAGGCCCAAACTCAGATCCGTAGAACCCGTCCAAACCATGCCCTAACCCGCCCCTAACCCGGTCCAAACCCAGGCACAAACCAAACGACGCCGTTTTGCTATCCCCAGATCTGAGCCGTTGATCTCTTTCAATCTAACGGACAAGAACTGAGGACCTTTTAATATATAATGGTCTGAACCCTTAACCCCCCCTCTTATCGTCTCTCTCGACTCCACCCCTCTTCAGAGACAGAAACCCTAAGCGCCGCCTCCATTTCCCCCCACCTTGAGACTGGCGGCGCCAACTCCGTTCACCACCAAAATTACACCTCATGACCACCAAGTCCCCCTCATTCCAAATCCCTAACCACTTTCCTTCGAATCATCCTGGAGCCTCTCGAATTTCAGATCGAAGCTTAACCTTAAATCCCGAAAAGAGCTGATTGGTGAGGTCATTAAAGATTTGAGGCTGAAATCGACTTTAGTCGTGTGTTTTCAGTCGAGAACACATGATTAAGGTCTATCTCGGCCAAAAATTAAGGTTTCTTTGAAGATTAGTTCAAGACTTGTGTTCGTCTGGCTTGACAGGTATTTCTAGTATTTTCTCTATTCCATTTTTCTTATTTTCTTCTATTTTTCTTCTTTTTCTTCTGTGTTCTCAAAATCATCACTGCATGTGTTTCTTTTAAGTTAGGATTAATGTTAATTGTTAGCTTCTTCAGTTTTGTTAAACAAAAATAGTTTATGGCCCTCTTGTTTTAATTTAAAAACCTTTGGGTTATTCGAGGTGTGCCGTGCCGAACAAAATCTCAATTGCATGGCCCTCGTTTTAATCAATTTTGTTTTATCCTTAGGAATCGAGGCGTGCCATTTAGTGAATTTCCATGGCCCTCGCAAAGTTGCAAACACGTAGTTGCTTTAGGCGCGTTATTTTAATAAATTATCTTCTTAAACTCGGGTGCGCATTTATGTGACCCAAATCCAATTCTCAACAATGTTAGATAAAATATGTCGAGGGCCGCGGGTGCATTTATGTGACGTGGTTCAAGACGTATTTTAAATGACGTTGCATTTCTCCTTAAAAATAATTGAATAAAAACGGCTATAAAGTTCAAAATTGTACCATAGGCTAAAACATGTACTAAAATCAAGTAAATAGGCCAAATATAACAGTTGAGCGACCGTGCTAGAACCACGGAATCCGGGAATGCCTAACACCTTCTCCCGGGTTAACAGAATTCCTTACCCGGATTTCTGTGTTCGCAGACTGTAAAACAGAGTCAATCTTTTCCTCGATTCAGGATTTAAACCGGTGACTTGTGACACCATAAATTATCCCAAGTGGCGACTCTGAATTTTAAATAAAATAATTCCGTTTTGATTGTCACTTTAAGTTGGAAAAAACTTCCTTATATACTCCCTTCTTGGGGGTGTAGAAAAAAGGAGGTGTGACACCAACTCCTTTGAAATTTGCTGCTCCATCGAAAAATATTCTCCAACCGTCATAGGACTCTGCAATTTCTTCTCCTATGAATGATACCTCTTAATCAGGAAAATTGATCAGCTTTGGCCAAACTTCTCCGTCCATGGGATTTTCAACAAGGTGATCTGCTAGTGCCTGTCCTTTGATTGCTTTCTGAGTCACGTAGACAATGTCAAATTCGCTCAACAGGATTTGCCACTTGGCCAGCTTGCCAGTGGGCATGGGATTCTGAAAGATGTACTTCAAAGGATCCATCCTTGATATGAGATATGTGGTATAGGCACAGAAATAGTGCCTCAGCTTCTGCGCCACCCAAGTCAAAGCACAACAGGTGCGCTCTAATAGAGAATACCGGGCCTCGTATGGGGTGAACTTCTTACTGAGGTAATAGATGGCCTGCTCCTTCCTCCCCGTTTCATCATGCTGCCCCAGAACACAACCGAACGCTCCATCATGTACTGTAAGGCAAAGCAATAGAGTTCTACCTGGCTCGGGCGGGATCAAAACCGGTGGTGTTGGAAGGTACTCCTTGATTTGGTCAAAGGCCTTTTGGCACTCATCGGTCCATTTAGTAGCGGTATCCTTCTTCAACATCTTAAAGATTGGCTCACAGATAACTGTAGATTGTGCTATGAACCGGCTGATATAGTTAAGTCTCCACAAGAAACTCATTATGTCCATATTGTTCTTTGGCGGTGGCAATTCTTGAATAGCTTTGACCTTTGATGGATCCAGTTCTATTCCTCAGCAACTTAAAATGAATCCAAGTAGTTTTCCGGCAGGAACCCCAAATGTGCACTTCACGGGATTCAGTTTTAGGTTGTACCTTCTCAGTCTATTGAAGAACTTCCTCAAATCTTCCATGTGATCAGTGGCTTTCTTGGACTTAATGATAATATCATCTACATATACTTCGATCTCCTTGTGTATCATATCGTGGTAAATGGTGGTCATGGCCCTCATGTAGGTGGCCCCTGCATTTTTTAACCCAAACGACATCATTTTGTAGCAGTACATTCCCCACGGCGTAATGAAAGTCGTTTTCTCAGCATCTTCATCCATCCAGATCTGATGATAACCAGCGAAACAATCTACAAATGATTGCAACTCGTGCTTGGCGCAATTGTCAATCAGGATGTGTATGTTCGGCAAGGGGAAGTCGTCTTTTGGAGTGGCCCGGTGGAGATCCCGGTAGTCGACACAGACTCTGACCTTCCCATCCTTCTTTGGTACTGGCACAATGTTGGCTAACCGTGTCAGATATTCTACTACCCTAAGAACCTTAGCTTTGACTGGCTTAGTGACTTCTTCCTTGATTTTCAGACTCATATCAGGCTTGAACTTTCTGAGCTTCTGCTTTACCGGTGGACATGTCGGATCAGTTGGCAGTTTTTGGGCCATAATAGATGTTCTCAGACCAGTCATGTCATCATATGACCAGGCGAATATGTCCTCGTATTCTCTTAGAAATTCTGTGTACTCTTCCTTTTATGACGGTGATAAGTGACGTTGATCCGAGTTTCTTTGACATTTTTGCATCTTCCAGGTTAACAATCTCGGTATCGTCTAGGTTGGATTTAGGTCTGTTCTCAAAATTCTCAACCTCTTTAACAATCTCTTCCGATATATCGTCTTCTTCTGAATCTATGTCAGTTTGTTGCGTTGTCTCGTTGCATATCACAGTCATTGGTTCATCAAGATAAGTAATAGTAATGTTGTATAAATAAAGTAATGAGAGAAAATAATAAGAGTAAGATTTATAAGGAAACCGAAATGCTTTGATAAATTTCATAACTGTTTTGAACATTGGAGATCTTATTGCGAAATTTAAAATGCGAAAGGAAAGTCGACTAGTGAAAATAAAAGATAATGCATGATGCTTTGTTCAGCCTTGCTACCCCGAAGCTTTGTGGGCTCTGGTGGTTCTGATGGTCCAGTTATTGAGGCATACTCCTCTACTCACTGCCTGTATGGAAGGGCCTTCCTCCCCCTCCTCCTCAAAAATGACACAACAATCCATGTCATCGTCTTCTAGGAACAAGTTTCTCACTACTGCCAGTACTTCCTCTTCTTCTGACCCATAGATAACATCGGTTGGCTGGAAAGTCTACTCCAAATGTGGTATTGACTGCTCTAGTGGGTAGTATGGACCGCGCCATGGTGGCAACTAGTTGTTGAATTCCTCCCAAGTATACTCGTATCCCAGACCGAAAGTGGTGCCATGTTTCTTCAGTTTGATAGGCTTGGCGATTCCTTGGAGGTTCTTGCCAAATCCCTTGTCAGGTTCATATCCGCTCCAGTTCAATATGCTTTCAATTTTGTTGTCCCACCATTTGTCTTTGTCAACGGTGTTGACTCGCTCGATGTGGTGATAGGTTTCCCCGCCTATCTTTCTTCTTCCTCCGATCGCTGGGATGGTTTGGCGACTATATATGGGATTGCTACCGTCGCTGTGAATGATCTCCTCTTGATAATTCCACTCAAACTTCACTGCCTGATGTAGTGTTGATGCTACAACCCCAGCGGCATGAATCCACAGCCGTCCCAATAGCAAGTTGTAAGATGTCGGCACATCTATTACTTGGAAATCGACATCGAACCAAGTAGGCCCCATTTGCAAGCACAAAATAATTTCCCCAATAGTGGACCTTTGGGAACCGTCGAAAGCTTTGACGTTGATGGCCCCATCCTTGATCTCATGCAGCTCATTTCCTAATGTTCTGAGTGTTACCAATGGACAAATATTGAGGCTGGACCCTCCATCAATCAGGATCCTAGTGACAAAATAATCTTCGCATTGCACGGTGATGTGTAACGCTTTGTTGTAACTCAACCCTTCTGGTGGCAGCTCATCTTCATGAAAAGTGATATTGTGACTTTCCAATACATGCCCTACCATGTTTGTCATTTCTCCTCTGGTGATGTTGCTTGGTACATATACCTCACTCAACACCTTCAACAAGGCATTCTTATGTGCATCGGAACTTTGCAGCAAAGCTAGGATAGAAATATGTGCCGGTGTTTTGTTCAATTGATCAATGACTGAGTATTTCTTGGCTTGTATCTTTCTCTAGAGATCATCAGGCCTAGTTTCAGTGATGGTCGGCCGACCAGAGTCCTGCTTACTTGACTCAGCTAAATCCTCCGGAGTATAAACCCTGTCGGTTCTTGTCATACCCTATGCTGCAACCATTTCCCCGAACTTGGCTTTCCCTCTACTTCTCGCCTCGACTGTGTAATCCCAAGGTATGGCATTTGTATGGAATGGTGTTACAGCCGACATTGCTATCGGAATCGGCACGAGCCCCTTTACTCCGAATGAAGCATGTACTTTGGAAGGTAACACAACAACTTCAAATGGTATAGGTGCATTTGCTGGAGACTCAAACTCGACCTCAATCGGTGCTGGCGTATTTGCCAAGAATGGTGCTTCAAACTCAAGTGGTATGGACATGTTTACCTCGGCATCCCCAGAAGGCTGAATTTGGACTACGATTGGATTGAGGGTGACTATTGGCTTCTTTGGTTCGTCACCTTCTGTGATCAAACCGATTGATCCCTTGGGGTCCCAATCATCCTCTATTTCAATCATGTGAACACTTCCACCCTTATAGTTTGACAGAGGGTTGTTGCAGACATTCGGAGTAGGCTCCTTTGCCACAATGATCTTGTTATCAATCAAAGTCTGGATCTTGTCTTTCAGAGAGCAGCATTTATCAATGGTATGCCCTTTCATGCCGAAATGGTATGCACAAGATTTATTTGGATTGACCCATTGAGAAGGGTTTTCAGGGGTTATAGTAGGGATAGGGGTGACATAACCAGCAATTTTGAGCCTTTCGTACAGGTGGTCATTTGGCTCAGCAATGGCGGTATACTATTTGGGGGGTCTGCGGTCAAAATTTGGTCGAGGTCTAGGAAAGTTTTGGCGTGCGGGAGGTAACTGATAGTGGGATGGTTGAGTATTGTAGGCTTGATAGACATGTGCAGGTTGAGAGTATTTAGGTGAAGTAGGTTGATATGTGGGAGGTCGGGGTGATTGGTAAGTGGGTGGTGGAGTTTGGTAAGAGGGTGAGGGTGCCCGGTAGTTCAGAGTAGGCTGATATATGAGTGGAGGCATTGGATAGGTTTGGTATTTGATAGGGGATTTGGTTCTCTGTGCTACCATTACGGTACCTACGTCCCTTTTCTTGGACGTACCACCAGACTGTAAAGCCTTATTGGTGCCTTATAAGGCTTCAAAATTTGTAACCATACCATTTTTGATGCCCTCTTCGATCCTTTCTCCCAGCTTGATGATGTCAGAAAATTTATGGTTCTCAATCAACATTAGCCTTTCATAATATTGCGGGTCCTGAGCCCGAACAAAAAACTTGTTCATTTGTTCCTCTTCTAAAGCAGGCCTGACCTTAGCAACTTTTGATCTCCAGCAAGTAGCATACTCGCGGAATGTTTCCGTGGGCTTCTTCTTTAGGTTCTGGATGTAGAACACGTCTGGTGCATTTTCTGTGCTGAACCTGAATCTGTCCATAAAGTCAGATGCCATACTCACCCAGTTTGACCATTTCTTCGGGTCTTGGCTAATGTACCAAGACAGAGCATCTCCTTTCAGACTCCTCATGAAAAGTTTCATGTGGATCCTCTCATCCTTTCCTACCCCAACCAGCTTGTCGCAGTATGTTCTCAAATGAACTCTTGGATCCACTATACTATCAAACATGTCGAACTTAGGAGGTCTATACCCCTCGGGCAGTTTGACATCGGGTTGTATGCAAAGATCTTCGTAGTTCAACCATTCAATCCCCTTACTTCCTTCGACACCCTGAATTCGGCTAGCCAATTTCTTGAGTTCTTCAGCCAGATTCCTGATGAGCAAGTCTTTATTATCAGACTCGGGTGTGCTTGAGATGGGTTGGGTGGAGTGTGGCATGATTTCCACGTAGATGGGGGTGTTATGATGGGTGTGAAAGTGGTCATTTGTGGAGTTTTGGGGTTCAGGGATGGACAGTAGAGTATTGTTGGAAGTATGGCAGGTGTTGCTGTGGCGGTGAGGAGCGGGATGGTTTAGTGACTTTGGGATATTTTGTGGAGATGTGGGGTCTTGAGCATTTGGGAAGTTGATATCTGGAGTGGTGAGGAAAAATGACAGATTCTCCAGATTCCGAACCTGATCAAGTTCTTCTTGGAATTTCAGCAACTTTTGTTCAAGATGGGATGCACTTTCCTTAGGAACCAGAGTACCATGACCATGAGTGACATCGACCCGTTCAGTTGAGTTCTCCTTTCTGGCGTTGTTCACATCTTCCATCTTTCCTTTGTTCTTGTTTTAGGGAAGGGGAATAAATAAACAAAAAGTAAAAACAAAAGGTAACAAGTTAGTGACGATTATAAGAAAATGTCGCGATATTTAAACACATAGTGCAAGAATGTAAATTGTGTCCTAATTTGGGAACCTCTTTGTGCCCGAGGTAGGCCTAGCGACAAGTTGATTTGGAGAACTTAGAATGCTAAATGCCTCAATTTATTGATAAAAAGTAGATGAATCCCAAATCGACACTAAATAACAGGAAATAAAATATCATTAGTGGTCATCGGCCTTATTACAATCATAAAACGAAAAAGATAAACTCCTATCTATTGGGTCCCAGAAGGACCTTCCTCGGGTTGAATGCTCTCGTTGATCAAATCCTCCAGTTCGCATAGGTTCACCAGTAAAAATGCCTTGGCCAGGTGTTCTCCTTCGTTTCCCTCAGCGTCCTGGCAGTCGGTGACTCTCTTCCTCACTTTTCCTTCTAATTCCAGCAGACTATATTCCAGATATTCCAACTTTTCACTAGCTTTGGCGGCCCTCTCTTTCCACTCATTGATTTGTTCATCTGATGGAAGACTCCTCCACCAGTCTAGCAAGAGTGGGGGCGTGCTAACCATTCCGAAACTGGGGACCTCGTCCTTCATTTTCTGCAAAACAAAAGGGTTAAGACCATACCCCTATCGGAATCAACTATTTAACATCAACAATTAGCATGAAGCATTTAGTTCTCCAAATAAATGCACAGAACGTAGGGATGTCCGTTTGGGTTTAGGGAAACCTAATGGACTTTGGACAAGGCTATCTTAAAGAGTCATTATGTGGACAACATAACTGACTCGTCTAGGTTTGACCATGATGCATGCACAGTTTAAACAGAGTAAGGTATCAGCAATGGGTTTTAGACTGGTACCCTTGAGCGGATAACTCAAGGGGGAAAGGCATGGAACCGTCAACTACACCGTTGATCGACTGGTTT
The DNA here is from genome assembly GCF_000715075.1 of Nicotiana tabacum. Classification (NCBI taxonomy): domain Eukaryota; kingdom Viridiplantae; phylum Streptophyta; class Magnoliopsida; order Solanales; family Solanaceae; genus Nicotiana; species Nicotiana tabacum. The sequence continues at coordinate 42,180,327 of NC_134082.1, forward strand.
TACCGCAAATATGCCTTTTCTGGATTTAGGGGTGATAATATAGGAAGAGCGCAACCACTCATTATAAGCGTTGCTATGGTATTTGTTTGGCACGAGTGGAATATGATGTTGAAAACATGCTTATGCAATAATTAAAACAAGTTGTCACGTATTTGTACGTTCATAAAGTAATAATTACAACAATTTAAAATAGTAATAAAGGAGTGCAGTAAAGGAAAGCGTAAAAGAAATAAGGGAAAGAAACAAGAGACAAGTCAGTTTTTGCAGTAGAAGAGGGAATTAAATGCTTAAATATATTAAACAAATAAAGGCACATAAGAAATGTAAAGTCACAGTAATAACATGAAATGGTAAAAGCCTAAAAGAATATCCCCAGCAGAGTCGTCATGCTGTCGTGCCCCCTTTTTCTCGCAAAATCGGGTTTATGACATTTGGGAGACAACTCGTTCCCTTTCGGGAATTGGGTTTTGAATTGAAGAGTCGCCACCTAATGATTAAAGTGCATTAGGACACTAGGATGAGTTTGTTTTGAGTAACCAGAGATTGGGTAAGAGCTTGAAATTATCCCAAGGGGAAGGTGTTAGGCACCCCTCAAGATCCACTAGTATGGTTCCCGGCCAAACTATTGTTGTGACTTAGGTGTAAATAACACATAGGCAAGTAAAAGCTTCAAATAAGAGGGGATTTTCACGTAATGGTTACAAATAAACAAAAGTAAGAAAAAGGAACTAAAAAGAGTTGATTTTCTTAAAAGAAATAGTTTAAAAAAGATTTAAAAGAAACAAAGAAAATAAAGGGAAGGAGGGTCCTAGGTTCATTAATAATATGGATCACCCCACACAACATCTGGTAATCACTCCTCAATGAGGGGCTACACGTGATGTTATCGCGTGGTCATCATATCCATATCTACCCTTTCCCACCCCGTTAAGGTATTAAAGCGCGAAATGGTCTTGTTTACTTATTGCATGTTATTACCCGCCCCAATCCTATCAGCCCCCGAGGCACTTGGGACTACTAATCCTAAAGGGAGGAGGTATTGGGCTTATTTGTGATTTCAAAAGGTAAAACACTAAGGCGACAAACAAAACACATATAGCAAGTTTGGGAAAGTATATAAACAAATAAAAGGGCTCAAACAGACCTCCTTTAAACCAAAGAAAGCACATAATGTAGCATGACTTGCATATACTGTTTAGGGTCTAATTAAAACTTAAAAGATTGAGGCAGATTGATTAATTACATAGTTCAGATAAGAAGCCCGAATTAGGCCTGCCTGCTGGTTGTAGCATATAAAATCTGATTCAGTTTATAAAATTTCACCCTATGGTTTGCCTAAGTGTTAGACGAAGACCCTATAGGCATGATATCTACTGATTCCAGAAATAATGAAGTAAACATGAATACATACTGATTTAAGAAAGAATCGTCTGTTATTAAAGAAATGCGAGTTTTAGCAAAAGAGCATGTGTCACTGTTACTGGTTTTAGACTTATAAGCGAGTGACGTGGTTCAGATTCGATTAAAACTCCTATAGGCATGCTTTCTATGTGTTGTAAATTTTGGACACTTTTGTAAACATGGTAAAAAAATGCAGAAATCCTATAGGCAAGACATCTAGATGTTGAATTTCGTTTAAAGCCTATGAACATGATATCTAATTGCAGTTGATTATTTAAGACCTCTAAACATGTTTGCCTAATGAGGAATGCATATGCAAGATTCAGAAAGAACCTATAGGCGAGATATCTATATGATACGTAGAAAATTCAGAAATTCCTATAGGCAGGATATCTATATGATATGCAGAAATTTAGAAATAACCTATATGCATGGTATCTATATGGGAATGCAAGATTCCTATAGACATGGTATCTATACATGAGAATGAAGAAATTCTTAGAGACATGGTATCTATATGAGAATGCAAGATTCCTATAGACATGATGTTTATATGAGAATGCAGGAACTCATAAACTCCTATAGGCAGGTTATCTGCCCCTTTTTGCATACATAGTTACCCTTCCCTTTTCACCAGCCATCCCCGAGAGTCTTATTACAAAGTTATTACAGCCCAGAAAGAATAAAGTAAAGAAAAAATACAATCAGAAAAGTACAACCAATGAGAGCCTGATTCAGACTTCCTGTTTGAAGTATGAAGTAAACCAACTCCAAGAGATCTTATTTCAAAGTCTTTCTCCTATTTTGATGTGTCAGAGTTCCCTAAGAGTTTAATAAGAACTCTGGACAGTGCTTACACCCAAATGTATCACCAGATTAAGCCATAGTGTAGTGTGAAAGTGCCAGCCCTCAGGTGTCCAAGTTCAGGGGGAACTCAAGGTCCCAAGGCAAGGCTCAAAAGAGGGGGGGGCAGAACTTAGGAACTAAGAGGGAGTGCAAGTGCGAAAGTAGCATCCTGAAAGGGGAAAGGGAAAAGGGGAATAACTTAAAATCAGTACACATAAAGGTGTAGGGGAATGGGGGAATTCGCAAGAGCAAAGAAAAGCAGGTTGATGGGCACACCCAGCAATGGGAGATGCTGGCACACCCTCCAGCCTGTTTGCTTAGAGGTTAAGACCCCATTGGTTCAAACTTAATTCATGGGCAACAACTCACATTGCCGTGCTTTAAGTCACAACTCTCAAATAAATAGGGGTAATGGGGATATGGAGCAAGGATTCACAGCAGAAACAGTAAAGTAGACATGGATATAAAAGCTGTAAATGAACACATTGTGATGGTGCTGAAGCTTAAATTAGGACATACCAGTTTCAAAGAAACAAATAGAGAAAATGCAGGAGTCTTGTAAAAGCCACAGTGCAGACAAGAAGAGAGAATATTATTATGTGTAAGTAAGAGTTCAGAAGGATTGTGAAAGTGTCTTATTGTTTGTGAAGAGGGTGGTGCCTTTTATAGTGTAAAATCAGGCAGAAATAAGGCAAGAAAATAGTTGAGGAACTGATTGTCAATCAATTACACAAGACTCCCTTTAATTAAGGGATTTAGATTAAAAACGAGTAAAAATCATTTAAGGAAAGAAATTGAATAAACACTTTGTGCAAAACATGCAATTAGGGGCAAATACATAAAAGGTTATTTAAGGACAAGGTTTTGAAATACACGGTTTGTTCAAATAAGGTAAGAAAATCAATTAACAAGCAGTAAATCAAAAGGGTCTGAGATTTTGCATGAATGAACCGAGTCAGAAAAGATGAAGAAGGGTTTTAACTTAGGCCGAGTCACAGAGAAAATCAGCAAAGAATGGAAAGAAATCAATCAAACCATATTCAGAAGGAGATTTGAACTAATTGCAAATTTGAAAACCATTTTAGAGGGAAACTCATCATATATAAGGAGCATACGAACATGTTAAGCATGAAAAAGATTGTGGTGTCATTGTAAAATCAGTAGAAGATCTAGTGCAGAAGAGTTTAGCAAGAGCTGGAATCATATGAAGAACAAATGTTTTGAAACTCATTTTAGAGATTCAAAATAGGTTCTGAGGTCTCAGAAAGAACTGAAACCTCTACCATGTTCCTCTCAGCAACTGAAACTCGTGAGAAACATGATAGAAAAGTAATGTGCAGAGCATAATGGAAGAATTCAAAGAAAATAGAGTATAAAAAGCTAACACAAAATGTAATGGAAAAGACTAATAAGATCAGTAGCAGAAACATGCTGAGAAGTTTTTTAGAAGAAACTTAAACAGAACTTAGTAGAAGGAAAATAGTAAAACACTTAAAAACACAATAAAAAAATATAGTAGGAGAAACATATCAGAACATGATGGAAGAAAGTACTAGAACACAGCAGAAAAGCATACGAGAACATAGTATACGAAAACACAGTAGGAGATGCATACAAGAACAGGATATAGAAAACACAGTAGAAGAAGCATACAAGAATGAGATATAGAAAACACAATAGAAGAAGCATACAAGAACGTGGTAGAAGAAAAAATATAAGAACATAGTAGAGGCAGATACACACAAAATAAATGATTCTGAAAGTAATTTTGAAAGAAAAGCTAGAGAAATCGTTTGAAAACTTAGGGAAAGCATAGATACACAACAGATCTAAAAGAATCAGAGAAAACCTTGAAGGGTTAAGGTTTCAGAGGAACCCTAGAAATGAGAAAGGCTTTGAAAAGTCACCGATCTGAGTCGGAGAGGTCAGAATCAGGCTCAAACAACCATGGTACGCCGGAGATGACCATGAAACTTCGAATCGAAAGAGGTCTGGATACGACCCTTCATGGTCAGGCCTTGAATCTTCAGAAATCAGGCGCGTGAGAGCCATAAGAGGCTGGTGTAGGGTTTCCATAGCCTTGGAAGCCATGTATTCCGGTGGCTTATAGGGGCGGAAACGGTGGAAGGCGGCTAGGGTTTGAGAAGCTTCGAGAGAGTTTGAGAGAATGGGGGTTTCAGAGGTGGCTGGTAGGTGGAAATGATTAGGGTTGAGGGGTGTTGGTGAATTAAAAAAGGTAAGGTTGAAATGTGGTCGTTGATCATTTCGATCAACGGCCTGGATTAAAAGGGGGTCGGGCGGGTCATTCAAACGGGTTGTGGGTCGGGTAATTTTAGGAATTGGGCTGGGGTTCAATTGGGTTAAATTGGGGTAGAATTTGGGCTACAATTGAAATAAAATCTGGCTAGATTTTAAATAGCCATTTTCCCCATTTATTTTATAAAAAATAGCAAATTAAATTCTGGAAATAAATTGAAAGTACTAAAATGATTTATAACATATAATTATCAATTAAAAAATGTTGAACTTAATTTTTATAAATATAAATGCAATCAAATCATAAATGAGGCTAATATTGCAATTACATGCAGTTGAGCTTAAAAAATACTAAATAAATTTGTAAAAATATGCAAAAATTATCTGAGCTATATTTTAGCATAAATATAAGAATTCAATAAGTGAATTACCAAAAATGATAATTTTGGGCAGTTATTGGATTTTTCTTGATAAAATAAGGCAATAAAATTGGTTTTAAAAGCCTTTAAAATTAAGGAAAAATAATAAAAATATTTGTAAATACTTATATATGCATACATATGCTATTTTAAAAGTATTTTGCATATAAAAATATACAGAAAAAATTGGGTATCAACACCTAATCGTCCCGAGAGCTTGGGTTTGTGCATTATGTTCCTCAATGGGTAAGTAGTCACGACACATATGGGATGGCACTGAAAATATGGCCTTAACTTCCTAGAGGCGCTTAGTAAAGTGAGCACCAATTTTTTCAGGTGTGGATACCTTATTTCAGCCTCGCATAGGGTCCTGCTAACATAATATATAGGAAATTGCATACCTTCTTGTTCCAGGACTAAGACTCCACTTACCGCTATCTCGGATATCGCCAAGTACAGGTACAACTGCTCATTTGCCTTCAGAGTATGAAGCAAAGGTGGACTCGAGATGTACCATTTTAGTTCTTCCAAGGCTTGCTGTTGTGAGCACATGATTTTTGCCCTAAAATATGATTATTCCCAAAATCCCAAACAAAATAATTTTTCTTTATTTTTTTACAATTTTTGTGGAATTTTGGCGTTATTTTCTGATAATTGTTGCATTCTATTTGCGCATGTTAATTCTATAAAGTACAAAAATATGCATTTTTGCGTTTAGGTTTTAGTATCAATTAAGGGTTAATTGTTTTAAAAAAACAAAGCATGAAAATCACAAAAATTAGTTACTTTCACATTTTAATGATTTTTACTTGAACTTGTCATGAAATAGCTTTTGAACAATTTTAGTAATTAATTAGTTGTTTGTTTTGAAATAGCTAGGATTTCATGTTAGTTTTACATTTCCTAAAAATTAGAAAAATTATAAAAATTGTAAAAGTGGGAAAAGAAAACAAAAAGGAAATAAGAATAGAAATTGGGTCTTAATAAAAGACCCAAATTTGGGCCAAATCAGAGGATTTGTTCAGTCCCAAACGTCTCAACCCGTTGTAAATCAGCCCCAGCCCAAGTCCCCAACCCGGTCCGTGCCCCCTTCTAATCGAAACGACATCGTTTCGTGGCCTCCAAATCAGGACCGCTGGATCTCATCAATCCAATGGTCCGGAACTAACGAGGTTCTTAATATAAAAGGGTCCGAAACTCTCCCCCTACCCCCATTTGCCTCATCGTCCTTACCCTACCCCTCCTCCACAAACCCTAATCCGCGCCGCCATCAAACCCCTCGCCGGCCAAGTGACAAGTTCATCCAAATCAGTCCAAAATCACACCACGCAACCCCCGGCCCTTCCTCAACACTAATCCATGGTTTTTTCCTTCAAATCACTGTGAAACGGCCCGAATCTTAGATCTAAGAATTTCTGGCCAAACCCTAAAACCAAATCCTTTTGATTTCGAACCGTAGTATCCTTAACCATGTGTTCTCTTGTAAGAACACATGGTTAGGGATGTTACACGTCAAAAATCTGAAAGGATTCAGACGTTTCTGACTGGCCGGAGTTCCTTGTGCCTCTGTGAGTTTTACTGCTTCCTTTTACTCGCATGTTTGAAGTGTTATTTACAGTTGTTGTTTCGTTAATTTTTTCTGTTAATTTTATGATTTATTCGTATTAGTTTAAGTTCTGCCAATGGTTGATTAGTTCTGAATTGATATTTGTTTGAATGATTATGAGTTTACGGATTAAGAATTAGCTTTAGTTCATTTAATGTTGTTCATGATAGTTTAAGTTTAGTTTGATATCATTTAGTTTGATTGAATTAATATAATTAAACATTTGGTTTTGGTTAGTTGATTAATTGTTTTCTGAGTGCTAGTTAATCATTCCCAGTTAGTTTTAGATTGGGTTAGGGTATTGGTTATGGCTGTTAAGGATGAAGGTAGGTTCAGTAACTTTGAGGGGCTTTCAGGGGTAATCTGGGTATGGAAAAGGGTAGTTCTGATAGGAATAGTAATATCAAGGTATATGGAAGGGCAGTATAGGTATTGTATGGTTAGAGGAATACCCTAGGACCTTCTAGAATGGGGTACAAGTGTAGATTTTAATAATTATAATGCATTTACTTGTTTAGCAAGTTAAGAATAGAGGGACCAAACTGAAAATAGGGAGGGGACTGATTAGAAAATCAGAATCTGATTTACTCTCTTTGGGGTTGCCTATAAAAGGGCATGAAATGCCTTGGAAAAGGGGGTTCGGCTCTTTTCTTCTGCCTTCAGCTCTGAGTTTTAATTTCAGCTTTTGATTTCAGTTGACATTTTAATTCCAAGTTTATTCAGAAAACAAAACATCAAAAACAAAATGAAGCAATCAACAACAATCTTATAGTTTCATTATTAGTTGGATTTCAACTGGGTTTTGGGTCTAGCAGCATCGCAGAGCTGCTTGGGTGCAGCTGTGAGGGTTAGGAGTATATTTGAAGTATGTGTTGAATTAATCTGTGGAGACTGCCTGTATTTCTGATTTTCAAAAGTGTTTTCTGGCCTGGCTTGTGGTATACATTGCTGAGTTTGATGCTGTTGCTGTTGCAATTAGCTGACTCCTCTCCTTCTCTCTACTTACATTTCAATTTCCAGGTACTTGTTCTGTAGCTCTCAAGTCTATGGAGTTGAAGTAAACATGCTGTCTGAAGTTGATCTTTGAATTCTTCATGTTTTTGTCTAACTTAATGTATAAAACAATTAGCTTACTCATGTCATTTGGATACTATACTAATCCTGGTTTGTATAAATTGGACTGATAAACTGTCAAGCATGAGTTGGTTCATTTCGATTAGTAAGTGGGCATTTGGGTATTTAGATTCATGTATGTAATAAAGGCTGTGGACTGTTTGGACTGTGCATTTCATGTTTATGCAATTGTAGTTTTCAATTTGTTTAAGTTCCACAGTCTGCTGAAGTTAAATCTGCAAAGTTGTAATTGATTCTGAGTTCAATACACATGGCTGCTTTCAATTTTGGTCTAATATGACTTATACATTTAACAGCTTCATACTGGGCCAGTTTTGGGCCTGGCGTATTAACAGTTGGCCCAGACTTTGGTTAGGTGATAATCGAATCAGGGCCTAGATGCATCAAGGTTTAAGAATTTAGTTAAATAAAAGGGTGCCCCAAGGGGCTCGATCCCTGGGCTGTGCAACGGCCTGTCAACAAGTTACAAGTCTGGCCTGTGTTAGGCCTGGTTCTTAGAGCTCTAAGAGCCTGCGCCTGCAGCGTATGTAATGACAATGATTTGGACCTTGTGGGCTTAAAGCCCATTTTCTTAGCATTTCTGCCTGAATGTTCAAAATTCAAATTTAACAAAATGTTGGCCTTAACCAATTAGGATCCTTAAGTAATTAATAGCATAATTATCTCGCTGTTTAGATTTGGAAAGGTTGTTTAGCGAATTTCACCACCTTCCTCAAAATAACAATACGTTAGAATATTTAGGCACGATTTTAATTAAAGTACCTTCTTAAACTCGGGTGCGCATTGATGCGACCCAAATCTAAATCTCGATGAAGTCGAAATGTGTTGGCAATTACGGGCGCATTGATTGCGACGGGGTTCGAAACGCGTTTTCACGACATCGTAATTCTTATAAAATAAATAATGATAGAAAAGAGGTTCATGAATTGAGACGAGCCTCACCGAACAAAAATAAATAAATGTGGGGCCCTCAATAAATGGTTATTAAAATGATTAGAATTTGGGATGACCATTTAGCGAACTCCACGGTCTTCCCCAGAATAATATTACGTGAGAACCTTTAGGTGCGATTTAATTAAATTACTCCCTTAAACTCGGGTGCGCATTGATGCGACCCAAATCCAAATCTCGACGAAGTCGAAATATGTTGACGACCATGGGTGCATTGATTGTGACGTGGTTTGAAACGTGTTTTCACGATGTCACAATTCTTTTAAAAATAAATAATGATAAAAAGCGGTTTACGAATAGAAGGCACATAAGCCAGCATGTATTAAAATCAGATAAAATCAAATACAACAGTTAAGAGACCGTGCTAGAACCACGGAACCCGGGAATGCCTAACACCTTCTCCCGGGTTAACAGAATTCCTTACTCGGATTTCTGGTATGCGGACTGTTAACAGAGTCATAAATTTCCTCGGTTCGGGATTCAACCGGTGACTTGGGACACCATTAATCTCTCAAGTGGCGACTCTGAATAATTAATAATTAAATCCCGTTCCGATTGTCCTTTAAATGGAAAAACTCATTTATGCCCTTACGGGTGTAGGTGGTGAAAAAGGAGGTGTGACAGCTGTCACTCCGGGATCCACAAGAAGTTATTCTTCTTCTTTAATAACGAGAAGAAATGGTGGCTCTTATTGGAGGACCTTGAAATGAACCGACCCAGTGAAGCCTTGATCTTTTGCGGGATTCATCTCAATTCTCTGGTTGGACACCATGAATCCAAGTAACTTCCCAGACCTGACTCCGAATATATATTTCTCGGGGTTCAGCTTCATATTATATTTCTAAAGTATGTTGAAGGTTTCCTGCAAATGTTCCAAATGGTCCTCTACTCATAGGGATTTAACTAGCATGTCGTAAATGTAAACCTCCATTGATTTTCCTATTTGCTCTTCGAACATCCAATTTACTAGGCGTTGGTAAGTGGTACCACTATTTTTTAGTCAGAATGACATTACGTTATAACAATAGGTTCCGTATTTAGTGATGAAGGAAGTCTTTTCTTGGTCGCCCGAATCCATCCGGATTTGGTTGTACCCGGAATAGGCATCGAGAAAGCTAAGTATCTCATGGTCGGCCGTCGCGTTGATCATGCGATCGATGTTAGGCAAAGGAAAATAGTCCTTAGGGCATGCCTTGTTCAAGTCTTTGTAATCTACACACATTCTTAATTTATTTCCCCTTTTAGGCACTACCACTACGTTTGCTAACTAATCCGGGTACTTAACTTCCCAAATGAAACCTATTTTAAGGAGTTTGGATACCTCGTCTTTGATGAATGCATGCTTGACTTCGGATTGAGGTCTCATCTTCTATTTAACTGGGTGAAACTTCGGATCCAAGCTCAGCTTGTGAGTAGTTATTTCCGGCGGGATCCCTGTCATGTCTAGATGGGACCAAGGGAAACAATTTATGTTAGATATAGGGAAATTGATGAGTTTTTCCCTGAGCTTGGGAGTTAGCCCCGTGCCCAGGTATACCTTCTGATCGGGCAGGTGCTCGATCAATCTGACTTGATCTAGCTCCTCGACCATTGACTTGGTAGCATCAGAATCGTTAGGGGATATGAAATACCCGGGGACTCCATAATCATCATCCTTGCTTGTCTCCTGCTTTTCTGATTCGGTTGGGGATGGTTTGGTGCTATTTGTTTTCTCCCCTGGTGACAGAACTCGGGTTCTTTGATGTCAAGAGTGCGGATGTCATGACCACCTCATCAACCGCGAACATTTCTTTTGCGGTCAGTTGCTCCCCGTAAACTGTTTTGATCCCTCCCGATGTGGAAAATTTCAACGCCAGATGTAGTGTCGAGGGTACCGCCCTCATGTTGTGAATCCATGGCATCCAGAATAAATCATTGTATATCATATCTCCTTCGATCATGTAGAACTTGGTTTCTTGAATGATTCCAACGGTGTTTACCGGCAGGGTTATCTCCCCTTTAGTGGTCTCGCATGCCATGTTAAATCCATTTAAAACTCGTACTGCAGGCATAATTTGGTCTTGCAGACCACGACCCTCAATTTGATGATATTAGCCCAGCTACCTATAACACATACTTAAGTAGAGATTTTTATGAGTACAGATATTACCAATGCATCATTGTGCAGTTTCATGATGCTTTCAGCGTCCTCGTCATTGAAAGATATAGTTCCCTCTGGTACATAATATCGAGTCCGTCTTTCCCTTGTGATGGACACTTTAGTGCGCATTAACATCGGCCCTTGGGGGATGTCAACTCTACCAATGATCATGCTAATGACGTGATGAAGTTCCTCTTGCTCGATCTGCTTATTAGCGTCCCTATTCCTAAAGTGATTTTTGGCTCGATCACTTAGAAATTCTCTGAGGTGTCCATTGTTGAATAATCGGGCTACTTCTTCTCTCAGTTGTCGGCGGTCTTCGATTTTGTGGCTGTGAGTTCCATGTTATTTACACATTAGGTTAGAGTCCCTTTAAGCAGAATCAGGCTACAATGGTTGAGGCCACTTGGTGTCGTTGATGCATCCGATGGCGGAGTGGCTTGCCAAAACCGTTCTTGCTTATGAGTCCCCAACTATTGTGGTCTCGATCGTTCCTTTTTTCATTCTTTGTAGGATTGCGTCCGGACCCACAGCTCCTTCGATCTCCTTTGTAAGGTTGATATCAATCTCTGTTCGATCTTAGTTCATGATCGACGGTTCTTTTGGATCTATCGCTAGCTTGGACGAGATACATGGACCTGGAAGGGGTCCCGAGCTGATCATCTTTGACTCTGATTTTTGATTGTTACATGTTATGGACGTCAGCCCAAGTTACCACCAGGTATTCTACCAAGTTTTATTTCAACTGCTGTGAAGTCAATGAGCTTTGAGGGTTGAGTCCCTGGGTGAATGCCTGAACGGCCCAATCTTTTGCGACCGAAGATAGATCCATCCGTTCCATTAGAAACCTCGACACGAATTCCCTGAGCATCTCGTTATCTCTTTGCTTTACCTTGAAAAGGTCTGACTTCCTGGTCTCGACCTTGATGACCCCGGCGTGAGCTTTTACAAAGGCATCTGCAAAGCATAGCAAAAGAGTCAATAGAATTAGGGGGTAAGTTGTGATACCATATCATAACTTCTTTTGACAAGGTCTCTCCTAACTTTTTCAGCAGAACCGATTCGGTCTCATCATCCTCCAAGTTTTTCTCCTTGATGGCGCACGAGTAGGAGGTCACATGTTCATTTGGATTAGTCATTCCATTATACTTCGGAATTTCGGGCGTACGAAACTTCCTCGGGATCGGCTTCGGAGCTGCGCTTGTAGGGAAAGGCTTTTAGACAAACTTCTTAGAACCCATGCCTTTTAGTATCGGTGGTGCTCCTGGGATTTGATCGACCCTGGAATTATAGGTCTCCACTTTTTTGTCGTTAGCTTCGATTTTCTTTTCTCCCGATTCTACCCATTTTGTCAGTTCCTCGAGTATCTTTATTATCTCGGGGTTGGTCCTGGGTTCAGCTTCACTCGGCCTTTCTGTGACTGGTTCATTTTTGCGAGTGTTTTCTCGGGATAGTTCGGGCTCAACTCTACTGGGGGTGTGGCTTTGGTTCTACAACTAGGATATCGCTACCTGTTGAGCCTGTAATATTTCGAAGATCATCCGCGAGTTGATACCGTCGCCTTCACCGCTGTGCGTATCCCTTTCTACTAACCTGGCTCCCCCTACGAATGCTATTTTCCAGGTTGGCAGGCAAGTTAGCGTCGATGGCCACATGGGAGTTGGCATCGATTGGGTCTGTAACCGGGGCCCCGTTGGGGTCAGCAGGGTGAATCTTGTTGTTGCGCACTATATTGTTGTTCTCACCGTGGTGGCCCGATTCAACATCAACATTTAAGTGAGCAGATTAAGAGTTTTACATCCTTAAGTTTTCCTGAAATTAATATCTCAAAGAACAAGAGTAAAGCAGAGTGTCTTATGAAAATTTGTATCAGATTGCCACTATTATCCATAGCCCCACGGTGGGCGCCAAACTGTTTACCCTAAAAAATGGACAACAATTAAATTTGTATGTGGTTTTAAAGATATGTGGATTAATTCAATACAAATGATAAATTGCGTTAGATTAAGCAGATAAAGGGCATGATAAATTATCAAACCAATTGTGGTGAGTAAACCCGGACTCAGTAACAACTTTAATGTAATGCCTGCCTTCGATCCCAGGCTCGTAATAATGAAGAACTGATGAATAGCAGTAACAACTTTGAATAGCAGAGAAAATAAGAGTAAATTGCCTTGGTATGCGTGTTACAATGTCCCTAATGAATAGTCAGACTCCCCTTTATAAAATAGGGAAATTTTACCCTAAGTGCAATTTTATAAAAGGTAATTTTTTTTTATTTTGCTAATCATTAATTCTCTGCCGATATGTGCCGAGATTCATGCCGTGACATCCGATTGGGCACGGATATCACGTCCCTTTGTTAGTCATGCTCGATTATATGATAATGTTCTCCGAAACTTTGGGATTCGAGTCAGACCTGGAGGACGTGGCCCCGATTTCTTCGAGGGCAGGTGTTTTAGCCGAGCCCCGACTCGAGAGACTCCTTGCTCCAATTCTGATTCCTTACGGTCAAGTCTCTTCTTTGTTTATTTTATCGAAAACCGAGGTGTCGAGGGGGCTCGGTCTCTCTCGTATACACAAGTGTACTCAAAATCTCTTCTTTATATTTTTTTTCCTTTTTCTATTTAGCCCCAAATCCAAAGCCTTCTTCTCACGTATTCTTCTATTTCTTGTTTGTTCAAGGCATTTGTACATATAAAAGTATGATATTTAAAAAAGTAGTATTTGAAGTTAAGTTGAGGAAAAATATTTTAGAATTGATTCAACGTTTGGTATAGTGGCATAAGGAAGTGAATTCTTGGCTCTAGATTCTATCAAACTCGCTATTCGCAGTCACACTCGTTAATTTTTTTCAATTACAATAAGATCACTATTCTATTTCTCATTGCTATTATCTTCACATATTTTCCAAACTTGAACCTCAATTAGCATTTACAGAGTAAACCATCAAGATTAGTCATTGGTAAATTAGAGTTACTTGCTCATAAAGAAAATCAATTGTAATTAAAGAGGCTCTCTTAGATTGGTGGAGAGAACACCTAAGTTTACACATAGTTCCCTGAAAATAATAACCTTAGATTGACGGAGAAGAGAACATAATAAAGCCATGAATTTTCTTTATTTTAAGCATTCACGCGCCACTTAAAAAAGGAACACAAGTTCTATGCCAGATGTCACTCTAGGGGATACTTTTAACATTAACTTATTATAGTTCATGAATATTATGAGCAAAATATAGCTTTAGTATGAAACTAACAAGGGAAAAGGGTCAAATTTGTCCCTCTGCGATAAGAAAAGGATCAAATTTACTCTTTGTTATACTATCGATCTAAAAATACCCCTAACATTATACTAGTGTTCTATACCCCTTTATGAAGCTGTCCAAAGTGGATATCCAATGGCGCTAACATTTTGCTGAGATGGACACAATGTGGCATGCCACGTCATCACCCCAACCCATATGTAAATGCTCTATAATAATTAGTGAAAATATCTTGAAACACATGAAAAAGTGCAATTCAATGTCTTGATTTCACTTATATAAAGCTCTCTCTTTTGCTTAAGGTGTAGCCCGTTGGGAGCAGAGTTTTTTAGGACACTTATGCTGGTGTCCTTTATAGAAAAAATCAGTTAATACCTTATAACTTGCAATGCTGATGCAAGTTTCTGTGTGGAATGACCATAGTCTGCTAATGTAAACTAAGAAATATTTGCTTGTTGTTCAACCTTGGAGCTTTTGTTCTTTGTTTCTTTACATTCTTTTTTATTTTTTATTTTTGGTGTAGAAGGTGCATATGATTTATTTTTACTAACAATTAAATTTACTTCGATCATTTAAATGTTTTGTAATTTTGTAAATTTAGTGAAGGGCATAGTTGGCGTGCAAGAACAACCTTTTTAATATCGAGTTCCAGTTGATTAAAATTTTGAAACTCGCTGAATGAACAGATGGGATTACCTGACAGGAGGACATGAAAGAGAAATCACTGGGATAAGGAAGATGATTCAATCGTTTCCCGAATCACATGGATAATGAAAAAAAAAAAACTAGAGTTGTTCCTATTATTAAGTTCCTTGCTGGAATTCTGTTATTCTATTTACTTTAAATTTGCTCTGGCGTTAGTTCTCCTAAAAGATTCATAGTTCAGGAATCACATTTGGTGCTTTTATGCTAAATATTTGTGGTGCAAAAAAAATATCTTCAAACTTGAGACATTAAAGTCTGATGCTAATTGAATCAAAATGCCCTGTTTCTTAAACCATATATGGAAGTTTTGAAGAAATAAAGATGAATTGAGGGGTAAAATGGGTTGGGGGTGATGAGGTGGTATGCCATGAGCTATCCACCTCACCATCAGTGTCACGTGAGATTGAGTATTCATTTTGGACATCTATAATGGAGGAGAGGTATATTTGAGCTAATAGTATAATGTTAGGGGTATTTGTAGACCGATCGATAATATAATGAGGGGTAAAGTTAATCCTCTTCTTATAATAGAGGGGCATATTTGACCCTTTTCCGAACTAACAAACAAGTATAATAGTTTAGGCGAGGGTTTGAAATCCATTTTTTTTCACAATTGACAAAATTACAAATTGCTATTAAGGACCTCTCACTTTGAACAAAACTACAGTATGTCCCCTATGTTGACATGAATGAGTTGTATGCATGACTGCCAGACTGTCAATCTTACGAATCGAACGTGATTTGCTGAGATGCTCAACATCGCTGTAACACAATCTGCGGTTAGGATCTAACCATCCAAATCATCATCCCCAATACTAAAAGATATATAAAAAAAGTATATTCTTATTCCCAAAATTTCTTTTTGCACTCCTAAAATATCTCAAGTTATATAGGCAGCACCCAGGTTCTGTTTTGACTAGTAGTATTTGTGGTCTGTAGAGAGACTTTCTTGCTAAGGAATCCTCTCAACAGAGTCAATATCTGACCTGAAAAATTCTCAAGCTACACGAACATTGTTGCGGGTGTGTGTTTTATTTTCAATTTCTTTGTTTCCTCTTTGGATTACTCTTAGTTTTATTGAACTTTAGCTGTTTGTGAAGTAGATCTCCCATTTTAGCCGAATATCATACGTCTTGGGTTCAAGCCTATGAATGAAATAATCTTAATAACGAGCGTTCCGTCTTTAATGAGCCTTATACAACATAAGTCCGAATAGGTTCCAGAGAAATCTTTTTTTTTTTTTTTTTAAAAAGACTGTGTGGAATTTTGGGGTTTTATATCTTTTGCTTGTGAATTGAGTGCTGGTACATTGTGGATTTGATTGCCAATTCTGTAAATCACTGTGTTTTTTGTAATCAAACACATTTTCGTAATTTTTGTACTACTTTTGGAGCAAAGTTCAGATTTTGTTTTTTTTCTGATGAAGAGCAAAGTTCAGATTTTGTTGACAAAGTTGTTATAGATATTTGATTGGTTCTTTACCAGTTAACTTTTTCTTAATTTTTATTTTTTAATTACATAGGGGTAGAAGAAGGGCAATACTAGGTGGGGAATCGAACCCCCACCAATAAGGTGAAAGTTTAACCAACTAACCTACTAAGATCCCCCTTTTACCAGTTAACTAGAAGTGCTTATCCTTGTTTTTGTTTCTCAAAACTTTTTTGGTTTTCCTATTTTTCAAAATCATAATTTTTTTTGCTCTTCCCTAAGTTTCAACCGTCAAGGCAAAAGTTTTTCCTTTCTCTTTTTTAAAAATATGAGTGCTCCCTAATTTTTCATCTGCTAAGCTATAAAAAGTGCCATATATTTGAAACGCTTCATCTTTCTGGATAGTCATTTCATTTGCGGTTATCTTTTATGATTGAAAATGTTACAGTTTTGTTTTACATTTGCAAGTAATCTAGTATCTGATGAATCAATTGTGTATGTAGAATATTTATTTTGTTGGTTTGTATTGCTTTAGGTGAATTATTGATTCAAAATTTTCTATTCTTATCAGGTTTCACTTTTATATGTGGTCTGATAGAAGCTTTTGTTGATGATTTGTGCATTGAGTGCTTAAATAGTCTAGATTGCGGAGACATTTCTTTTTCAATATCTCCATGTTGGCTCTTTTTTACTTTTAAGCCTTAGGCAGTCTGTAATGTTTAACTTAAACAAGGTTAATGATTCAAACCAGGGTAATGACAATGGCAAACTGATTTAAGGCTTCTTTTTAAACTACACTTGACATTTGGTATAGTCGTTTTGTCAGGCCATATTATTTTTCTTCTTGAAGTATATCTATGCATGTCTTAAACATTGCTTTTGGATCAATAGGTGTTTAGATACAACTATGTCTGAGTTCTTACCTTAACATTATGCTTGAACTGAGGTGGGACTAACCATTTCAAAAAAAAAAAAAAAAAGAGAGCAAAGAGACAAAGAAATTCTTACCTTAATATTTATCCCTCTCAAAATGGATCACTAAGCTAGGAATCGTGCTTGGACAGAGGCTCTGCTAAAGAACAATTGTATGTCTTCTCTAATTTCCACGAGTGTATTGTGGAACAGGTAGATCATGAGAATATTGTTTGCTTGATCACGGTAATTAAACTTGCATGAAATATGCCAAGATATTATTAGGGGTGAAGTCTACTAGCTAGCAAATCCTTCGAGCTAGTTAATGAATACATGTACCCAGTGACATGACTAGTTAATGAAAGACGTCAATTTCTAAGTTGAAGAGGAAGTATAAGTTTAACACAAAGCTAACCAGAAAGAAAATATACAACGTGGGATGGCTGATTTCTGTATTGCCTCCTTATTTGATGGTTTTTATTTCCCCTATATTGTCTCAATCAGAAAAAGTAACTTTAAATGGTTGCACTCAAATGGTGGAACTTTTCATCGTCTCCTTTTGCAGTACATCTTCTCTTGGATCCTTCCTAACATGATTACATTCTGTTTCCTTTTTTTTTTGTGTGTGTCTCCTCTCAACTAGCTTCAAAGTCCCACGATGGTTGCACAGGGCTTCACTGTGGATTTAAATAAAGCTCTCGTCTTCCAGGTGAAAACTGCAACACTTCGTATTTTTGTTTTAGAAGATCAGTTGAGTAAACCATAGTCAATGCTGCCATCAATTTATCTCATAGTTTCTTTCTCCTCATGCTTGTCTGCTACCAATGGTCTTAATCTTTTACATTTGTGTAATGAAAGATCATTTGTAATTGAGTTCATAAAGTAAATGCCTCGTCCCAGTTGTTAATTTGTTATCATATATCTATCTGTAAGCCTCAAAATCCTTATGTTTGTTTCTCTTTTTAAGACCTCAGAAATAAATATGACGGCAGAAATAAAAGAAAGATATACAAAGAAAAGGTGTCTCTTTCCTGACATTTTTAGATTAATAAACCTATTCTAGTGATTGTATTGTATCCAACTTCTGTTTGTTATGTCAACCCTAATTTTTTAGCCCCTATCATTATTCCCTAACTGGAAAACTAAGCAGAAATAACTCTTTTATCTAACTCACAGTCTCATACCAATAAGATATCTGCTTTTCATTTTTATTGACTTCTGGAATATGTTTTCAGGTTGGCCACCTTGGAGAAGCTTATCAAGAATGGGTTCATCAGCCTATTGTTAGCAAGGAAGGACCTCGATTTTTTGAAAGTGATTTTTGGGAGGTATTGCTTTATTTAATCCTTTTCGCCCATGAGACTCAACAGGGTCACTTTTTACTCCCCATGTATTGTTATAGCTATTGTTATTCAGTCTATAGTAGTATTGAAATGATTTATTTGTGAAACAGTTTCTGACTCGCACAGTTTGGTGGGCAATTCCAGTCATTTGGCTCCCAGTTGTATGCTATAGTATCTCAGTATCAATCTGGATGGGCCATACTGTTCCTGAGGTGGCATTAATGGTAGTTTTTGGAATTTTTGTGTGGACATTGATGGAATATACTCTTCATCGATTTCTTTTCCATATAAAGACGAAGAGCTATTGGTAAGTACTCTCTGTATCTCTTCTGTCTCCAGAGGGAGGGAGTTTTGCTCTTCTAGTGTCCTGCTAGTTCCGACTCTATCCTTTTAACGTATTACGTAATTGCAACTTCTTGTTACAGGGCAAACACGGCTCATTACCTTCTTCATGGTTGTCATCACAAGCATCCTATGGATGGTCTACGCCTTGTTTTTCCTCCTGCTGCCACAGCTATTCTTTGTGTACCGGTATGTTTGATTTTGAACAACTAGCTTATTTAATATTTACCTGACAACCTATGTGGATATAATTATATGTACACACACAAATTGGCAAAAGTCTCATGTTTTAAGAGGTTACCTTCTATCTAGTGAAAAGAGAAGATGGTATATACCAGTGTTATCAAAGGCTCATTTTAAACCGATGAGTACCTAAAAAAAATATAATTTGCACATATGTGTATTAGTTGTTAAGAAGAACATTATGAATGAAATTGTTACTCTTTTCTTGAATTATATATATTTTTTCCTTCATTGAACTTTTTCTTACTAAAGGCCACACTTAAATTGTGCTTTGCGCTTAAAGCCAAACTCCCTGGAGCTTTTCCGGAGCTTTTGATAGTTGATACGGTGCTTTGTCGTTGCAGTTCTGGAATTTAATCAAACTCATGTCAACTCCCTCTACTGCTCCTGCTTTATTTGGAGGAGGCTTATTGGGCTATGTCATGTATGATGTAACACACTACTACTTGCATCATGCACAACCAACAAGTGAAGTGCCAAAAAATCTCAAGGTAAGTGGCGATACATGATGCACCCCTCTAATGTTTTCAATCTCATTTGTAATTCTCTAATGAGCTTAGCCCATATATTGCTAGCTTTATATGAACTTATGATTTCATCTGGTTAAGTGTCTAGTTTTTGAGATGTCTGCTTGTATCATGAGGCATCAGTCTAGCAAAATGTTTGTGTCACTGATGGATTTAGATCTGTACTGGCTTCCTTTCCCGTGTTCAATAGTGGTGCCAATTGTGTGATAATGAGGGATTCAGCACTGATGTTTTTCATCTGAGTTTGTGGGAAATTTTTTGATACTTGTAAGGTATACAAAAAGGATTAAACGATCTTTAACCGTACAATCTTTTTCCCTGTTTTGTCTTGGCAGAAATATCATTTGAATCATCATTTTCGCATCCAGACCAAAGGTTTTGGTATCACTTCCTCTTTCTGGGACAAGGTGTTTGGGACGCTACCAAAATCGAAATCAGCCAAGAGCAAATGATTCCTTCCGGAGGAGAGAATCACATTTTTAATTAAGCATTATTAAGTAGAAAGGGTAAACATCTTTGTTTTCATCCTTACATTCTTTCATCTGCTGTTACTTGTCTTCTAATTGCAAAAAAATTGTCTTCATCAGTCCATCTAGGTTGTATTTAGGTTTTCCATTGGACTGCATGTTGGGTAAGTTGTCATCGTCTATTGGACTGGAAAATTATATCCGGTTAATATATGTAGCGAAGGTTCTATTTATTTCATTTCATTTTTGTGGAGAAACTAGCCCAGGTTTTACTCCTGTCCTGAAGTGACTTGCTTCACTTTATAAGGTTGAGTCAATTTTCTGTCTAAATTAAACGTTGATAGATTATCATTTTAGAAATATAGCAAACTGTGGATTTAGAATTAATTGATTATAATATCACGTGAGCTTGCAAGTATATCGAGGGCTGCAAATCAACACAGGTTTAGTTCTCGGGAATTGGTACCTCCCGTTCTACTGTTTTCCTTTTGGTGTTAGCTAAATTGATGTTACTTTAGTTCACAATAGTTAAATCATTCAATAGGTGTACAGGTAGTCACTTCTTTCCTTCTAGTTTGATTCGTTGTCCGTGGTGCACTAGCGAGTCTTTTGTAGATCTGTCGTAGGTGTAGTGGCGGCAGTCTGGGATGATAGATTAAAGGCATGTCCTCAGGTGGGGCAGAGGGGGGGGGGGGCAAAGAGTGGGCTCGGGGTCAGGGGGTGGGTCGGGAGGCAGGGGAGGTAGAGTGGGCAAGGGAGCCTATAGGTTGAGAATCGGGTCATGGAACATAGGTTCGCTAACGAGTAAGTCTATAGAGTTGGTGAAGATCCTTCAGAAGAGGAAGATTAATATAGCGTGTGTCCAGGAGACTAGGTGGGTCGGATCGAGGGCGAGAAACGCGGATGGGTATAAGTTGTGGTACTCCGGAGTCGTGAGGGGTAAGAATGGAGTGGGTATCCTAGTAGATAGCCATCTTAGGGAGTCGGTGGTAGAGGTCAGGCGTGTGAATGATAGACTAATGACTATTAAATTGGTGGTGGGTGAGTGTACTTTAAACGTCGTTAGCGCGTACGCACCGCAAGTAGGTTGTGATGAGGAGATTAAAAGGCGTTTTTGGGAAGGGTTGGATGACATTGTTCGTAGTATTCTGCCTTCCGAGAGGTTATTCATAGGAGGGGATTTCAATGGTCATATTGGGTCGTCTGCAGGTGGTTATACTGAGGTGCATGACGGCTTTGGTTTCGGGGAACGGAACGGAGGGGGCATCTCACTGCTGGATTTTGCCAAGGCATTCGATCTAGTGATTGCAAACTCGAGTTTTCCGAAGCGAGAGGAGCATTTGGTTACTTATCAAAGTTCGGTGGCGAAGACTCAAATTGACTATCTCCTCCTTAGGAGATGCGACAGAAGGTTGTGCGAGGATTGCAAAGTTATCCCAGGTGAGACCCTTGCAACGCAACATAGGCTCTTGGTGATGGACGTTAGTATTATGATAAGAAGGAAACAGAGGTCAGTACGAGGCCGCCCGAGGATTAGGTGGGGCGCCTTGACTAAGGTTAAAGCCCAGGAGTTGGAAGGAAGGTTGTCGGCAATGGGAGCTTGGAGAAGTAGTGGGGACGCAAACACTATGTGGTCGACGACGGCGGACTATATAAGGAAGGCGGCAAGAGAGGTGTTAGGGGTATCTTCAGGCCGCACTTGTGGCCACAAAGGAGACTGGTGGTGGAATGCAGTTGTACAAGGTAAAGTGGAAGCGAAGAAGGTGGCTTACCTGCGGTTAGTGGGGAGCACTGGAGAGGAGGAGAAGAGAGCGAACATTGCGAGATATAAGGTAGCTAGGAAGGAGGCAAAGATGGCAGTGACGGAGGCAAAGACGACAACTTTTGCTCGTTTGTATGAGGAACTAGGGAACAAAGGCGGGGAGAAGAAGTTACTCCGACTCGCTAAGGTGAGAGAGAGGACGGCTCGGGATTTGGACCAAGTGAGGTGCATAAAAGGTGAGGACGACAAAGTTTTGTTGGGGGATGACCAGATAAAGAGGAGATGACAGACCTACTTTCATAAACTTCTAAATGAGGAAGGGGATCAGGATATTGTACTAGGTGAATTGAGGAACGCCGACAACCCCCATGAACTAAGTGATTGTCGGGACATTGAGGTCGACGAGGTCATGGAGGCAATGCGTAAGATGAGAAGGGGCAGAGCTACCGGACCAGATGAAATTCCGGTTGAGCTTTGGAGGTGTGTGGGTAGAGCAGGCGTGGAATGGCTTACTAAGTTGCTTAATGTGATATCCAAGACTAATAAGATGCCCGAAGAGTGGAGGTGGAGTACAATGGTCCCGTTGTATAAGAACAAAGGCGATATCCAGATCTGTAACAACTATAGGGGTATTAAATTACTAAGTCATACCATGAAAGTCTGGGAGAAAGTGGTAGAAATGAGAGTGCGAAGGACGGTGTCTATTTCAGACAACCAGTTCGGGTTCATGCCGGGGCGATCTACCACAGAAGCTATCCACCTTATTAGGAGGACGGTGGAACAATACAGGGATAAGAAGAAGGATCTCCACATGGTGTTTATCGATCTAGAGAAAGCGTACGACAGGGTTCCTAGGGAGGTCTTATGGAGATGCTTAGAGGCTAAAGGGGTCTCGGTTGCCTACATTAGGGCGATTAAGGACATGTATGATGGAGCTAAGACTCGGGTTAGGACAGCAGGAGGCGATTCAGATTATTTTCCGGTTATTACGGGGTTGCATCAAGGGTCTGCGTTCAGCCCTTTCCTATTTGCCCTGGTGATGAATGCTATAACGCATCGTATTCAGGGGGAGGTGTCATGGTGCATGCTATTTGCTGATGACATAGTCCTAATCGACGAGACACGACACGGCGTCAGCGAGAGGTTAGAGGTTTGGAGACAGACCCTTGAGTCCAAAGGTTTTAGGTTGAGCAGGACGAAAACGGAATACCTTGAGTGCAAATTTGGGGCAGAGCCGACGGAAGCGGGAGTGGAAGTGAGGCTTGATTCTCAAGTCATCCCTAAGAGGGGTAGTTTCAAGTACCTGGGGTCGTTTATTCAGGGGTCCGGGGAGATCGACGAGGATGTCATACACCGTATAGGGGTGGGGTGGATGAAATGGAGGTTAGCGACGGGAGTCCTGTGTGACAAGAAAGTGCCACTGTTACTGAAAGGTAAATTTTATAGGGCAGTGGTTAGGCCTGCTATGTTGTATGAGACCGAGTGTTGGCCGGTGAAGATCTCACACATCCAGAGGATGAAAGTTGCAGAGATGAGGATGTTGAGGTGGATGTGCGGGCATACAAGGAAGGATAAGATTAGAAATGAAGATATTCGAGAGAAGGTGGGTGTGGCCCCCATGGAGGACAAGATGCAGGAAGCAAGACTCAGATGGTTCGGGCACATTCAGAGGAGGAACACTGATGCACCGGTGAGAAGGTGTGAACGACTGGCGGTGGTGGGTACGAGGAGAGGTAGGGGAGACCTAAGAAGTATTGGGGAGAGGTGATCAAGCAGGATATGACGCGACTTAGGGTTACTGAGGACATGGCCCTAAACAGGGAATTGTGGAGATCGAGCATTAAGGTTGTAGGTTAGGGGAAATTGTGATGTCTTTTTTACAGCGCACTAGAGTGAGACTAGCCAGTTAGGAATTAGTCTTAGGATGCTATTGATCAACTACTGATGATGGGCTTTATCTTCTGTGTATTAATACCTTACATCTTTCTCGTATTTCCTATATCTCTTATATTGCTGTTACTTTGTTTTTTATGGTATTTATGTTATGTTATGGATTTTATGGTACTTTATGTTGTTTTATTATGAGTCTATTGATAGTACTAATATAGTGTCTCTTGTTGCCTCTTTGAGCCGAGGGTCTCCTGGAAACAGCCTCTCTGCCCCTCGGGGTAGAGGTAAGGTCTGCGTACATATTACCCTCCCCAGACCCCACTTGTGGGATTACACTGGGTTGTTGTTGTTGTTGTTGTTGTTGAATCCTTATTCACTGATTTGCTAAAGTATTACAGCCAAACGAAATGAGATGTTATGAAGGAAGAGTATGATCCCAGAGGTTTTCTTGGCAACACGTTGGAAGACTTCTGGCAAAAGAATTGTTTAAGTTCTTTTCATTTTTGATGGTTTTTAAGGCCAAAACTTTGCGTGGACCAATATTTCAATTTTAATAATTAGATCATATAATTCTAGGACAAGATGTGTTGCTCTGATGGTAAGCAACCCCCACTTCCAACCGAAAGGTTGTGAGTTCGAGTCTCCCCAAGAGCAAGGTGGGAAGTTCTTGGAGGGAAGGATGCTGGGGGTCTATTTGGAAACAGTCTTTCTAACCTAGGGTAGGGGTAAGGTCTGCGTATACACTACCCTCCCCAGACCCCACTAAGTGGGATTATACTGGGTTGTTGCTGTTGTTGTTATTGTAGATCATATAATTCTACATTTATTCCCGTCTTCGATTGTTTTCTATGAGAGACAATAAATAATTTAAGACTGAACTACTTACCATTTAAAATAGGTTACGATTGAAAATAATACAAGTTGGATTTGTTTTATAATCCATAGTGATAGTGATAATTGTATAAACTACAAGAATAAGCAAAATAAGTGGCGTTATTGAGGTAAGGTCGTAGAGGTCTCATTTTCACAAGATTCATTAGGGAGAACATACTAATTGAACGATTTAACTTTTTACCTTGTCTGTAAACGGTATAAAGGAAATGGAGATATTCTTGTGAAAAAGGATAGAAAGATTCCAGTTTGTCTCAGAAAAAAACAATGAAAAGGATTGAAAGATTAAAATTTGCATATTGTTAGCTGCGATTATCCCTGTGAGTTATGATAGAGTAGGAGTAAAGTCTTAAGGATGACAAAAAAATATTACTGTATTTTTTTCTAGCTGCCTAAGCTTGGTTGGTAGAATTATTCCGTACTTGTGCTAGTTGGAGGTTATTGGTCCGCAATAGATTAGTCAAGATATGCATAGGTTGGTCCGATTATTGTTAAAAAAAAAAAGAAGATTCAAGGGTAAAAATGTCAAAGAATCTCTCCAGGCAATTAAGCAGTTGTGCATGCATCTCAGTGCCATAAATTTGAAAGAGTAATCAGTGGATACTCGCGAAATGAAAAGCAAAAATATCAAATTCATATATTACACATTAGAGGAACTAATAAAGTGAATTCCGAAAAGAATACAAATCACACACGCGAAAAAGAAAAGAGAGTAATTATGTGCCATAGATGAAAAGTTTACGTCTGTGCACCCACAGCACAGACAGAAACAGCTCATTTCTTCTTTTTACTGTGTGAAAAACTTTTACTAAAAGAGTTTTCACTAATAAAAGCATACTATTATTCGATATGTGTCATTTTATTTGACGCAATGATGAAACATATCAAATATACTGTATGACCAACCAATTTTGCATAAATAATATTGAAGGTTATTGTCAAAATCTAATACAATAAGAAATAGACTACATATTGTCCAAGTATTTCTTTCTCACAGTACACTTCAAGAAACACTACTTTACAATGTGAACCACATTTAGTGTCACCCTAATTTAATTTCATCGCGAGAAAGAGTTCCTAAAAAACTTAAAAACCAAAAGTAAGGGAAATTATAGATTGGAATGAACAAAAGCAGAAAAATAGGCTACAAATTTGACCCCCCACAAAAAAAGAGAAATAGAAAACAAAACAAATACTACTATACTTGTTAGGTTAGTTACATTAAGAGCAATTTTTCATATTTATAGTTTTCTCCGACAGTATGAAATTGAACACTGCCATTATTATTTTTCCCTTTTTCAGCTAGACTCAAAGAACAAAAGTTTGTAGCAGCTCATGAGAAACTTCTCCAGCTTAAGTTTAATTCATCCAATTTTCTTGCTAGATTTTGGAGGTAGTGTACCAAAGATCTTGTCCCAAAAGTCTGAAGTGATTCCAAATCCCTTATCTTGAACTTTGAAGTGGTGGTCCATATGATATCTCTATAATACATCACACCAAGGAAATAAAAGGAAAAAATAATAACACATTAATAAAAGTTAAAAAATAAATTACAATTACAAGACAAGCACCTCCATGAGTAATTCAACAACAACAACGACCCAGTGAAATCTCATTAGTGGGATCTGGGGAGGGTAGTGTGTATGCAAACCTTACCCCTACCCCAAGAGGATAGAGAGGCTGTTTCCGAAAGACACTCGACTCAAAAAGACGAAAAGAGGCAATATATTTGAGATGGGAGACAACCACGAGTAATTCACATTTAATTTATGTTTCTTTTTTGTTTAGGCATTTGATATCCGAAGTTTACTGATCTGTCTAATCCACTAAGGGAGAGAAAGGGCTCCTACAAAAAGTTCTATCATGTTTATGTAACTAAATAAAATAAAATCGCATAAGGTAAGACAAGTGATAGGATAAGTAACATGATAATTATCCTATGTTACTTTATCATGTATATATACTAGATGTGAGCATTCATAATACAATGTAAATTCTTAGATAAAAAATGTACCTTGAGAGAATGGGAAACTCCTTTCAATGGCTTGCCATGGTGTAAGTAGTAATGGGTGCAGTCATACATGATATAACCCAACAAACCTCCTCCTAGAAAGGCAGGGGCATAGTTGAAAGGTACTGACAGCTTTACTAGACTCCACAGCTGCAGTAAATGAATCAGAATATAAGAACAACTTCACTGTGAGAAAAAAAAAAGGTAAAACAATGCTTCAATCGAGAATTAAGTTCTATTTGTAACGTATAAATAACCTCTCGCAGAAATGTACAATAAGACAAACTTACAGGGAGAAGAAGAATAGCAGTAGCAGCAGGGGGAAAGACAAGCCTTAGTGCATCCATTGGGTGCTTATGGTGACAACCATGAATAAGATAGTGAAGTGTGTTTCCCCTGGCAATATAATTAATTTAAGCTTGGAAATATAAGAAATAGGAAAGAATAAGGCATATAAAGGTAGGTACGTACCAATATCCAGATGGTTTCATGTGAAAAAGAAAACGATGTAAAGAGTACTCCAGCAATGTCCAAGTAAAGATGCCAGCAACAAGAGTTGCAGCTAAGTGAGGAGAAGGAAGCCCTCTGTTTGCAGATATTGAAACCAACCACCCTACCACTGGTACCCACACTGAAGGAATTGCCCACCATGGGGTCCGAGTCAATAACTGTTTCACATCAAAAACTCTTGTAACACCATGGGTTATATATTAGTATTGATTTAATAGTATACAAATTCTTCTACACTATTCTAGGTGCCCATGTGACTCGTCATTGGATGGATGAAAGAGGTGACATCAAATTGCTCTTGTTAAACCAGCTATTAGTCAATAATTATGTTAGTTGTATATATTTTGTATGTCGTTTCTACCCCGACATACAAAATATATAAAATCTGTTTAGTCTTCTTTTTCGAGTTTCAATCTGAAATTTCAATCAAAACCACCGCGAATCTTCACCAAATTCTCTCAAAATTAAGATATAAACTCCAAAGGGTATTCCCAATCATTTGCAACAACACCCAATCCAACCAAATAATAATTTTACAAAATTTGATTTTCGTTTTCAATGGTTGTCAATAAAGATTCGCTCATAGAAGAAAACCTTAATGTTGAGGGGCAGAGAATATGAGCCTAGACTTTGTATGCAGCAAGCTTCAGGTTGTAACTACTGGGCCACATAACTTAAGCTTCTAGGTTAGATGATAAAGAAGAGGGAGAGAAAACCGGGAAGATTAGATTTTAACTTAAGCTTCTAGGTTAGATGATAAAGAAGAGGGAGAGAAAACCGGGAAGATTAGATTTTAAGACATTATTTTGTATATAATTGGTAAATCTTCAATATTAATGTAAATAAGTTTTTAAAGTAGTACAGATATGTAAAAATATCTAACTTTAAAAATTACCTCTAAAAGTCCATTTGCAAAAAATCTAGGGCTTTCTTTGGTGATAATTGGCTGATGAGCCCACTCCTCGTATGCATCTCCAAGATGACCGACCTATTAAAAGGTTCATGCTTTATTAGAAAAGCTAGAAAATGTAAAGTAGATGAAATAAAAAGATATGATCCTTTATATTGTTTGGTTCAAAAGGAGAAACGGGAAAGAAAGGAAAAGTTGCTTTTTTTTAGATCGTATAAAAAATCGACTTTCTTCTAAACTATAGTCGGACATCGGACTATAACAATGGCATTCTTATATAACAACACTTCACTATAAAAGTCAAGCTTTTTTCGGAACCAAATTTCATGTTATGTTATAATATATGTTCTCTATAACAGCACTTCGCTATAACATTCAAAAATATTTAGAACAAACGATGCTGTTATAGAGAGATTTGACTGTAATTCAGCTTTTCCGGAACCAAATTTCATGTTATGTTATAATATATGTTCTCTATAACAGCACTTCGCTATAACATTCAAAAATATTTAGAACAAACGATGCTGTTATAGAGAGATTTGACTGTAATTCAAATTGTCAACTGAGCATAAGATGAAACTAAGTTTTTCTATGTTTTTTTGGGTAATAGCCTTTGCTTTATTCTCTTGCTATTCTTCTATCCAACCAAGCAAATATTTTGTTTTCTTTTTCAAAAATGCGCTTTTTACGTTTATTTCTTTTGTTGAAAGGTTTATTTAAATTATTTCATTAAAAATTAAAAGAGCTTTGTTTTCATCAAATAATACAAGACTATAAAGCAAATCACATGAATTCCATTGGACAGTGATAAAATAGTTTTGTATACATATAACAAGAATTAGGAAGAAAACATGTAAGTTTCTCTTGAAGATGATGCAAATTCTTGTATGAAAATATAAAGACGTAAAGAGATCTAACCTGGAAAACGAGTGGCTTATTCAAATCCACTGTGAATCCCTGTGCCACCATCTTGGCACCCTTTTATATTACATGAGTAGGAACAAATTAATCATGATGTATTTAAAATTATAGTACTCATTTTCATATATTAAACTTAATTGAATATTCCATCTCTCTAACGATGACTCTCCTTTGTTGTTAACTTAGAATTTACCAACGTTATCTTTATGTACGGATCTTCTTAGTATAAAAAAATGAATCTAAACAAATACACAAAACTAGATTACGTTCCAGATCGTTGAGAACACTACGAACCAATTAAAACTTTGGATGTCAAAGATATGGCAGCAATTAGAAGATGATAAGTCATGTCCCATGCAAAGGAAAAATGATCTTGTTTCTAGACCCCTTCATTGATTTATTTTTATTTATAAATCTAAGTTTTGGTAGATAGAGTTATCTGAAAATACATGTTGCGGTAAAGAAAAATGAACGTTGTTTTGACATGACAAAAATTGATTGCTTGAACATTATTAATTTGCAATCGAAATCCTTAAAGAGAATACATCCGATCCTAGAAAAGAAGAAGAGTAATAGAAGACAACCTAAGGACACTGCTGTTTGATCTCTGAAGCAGATCGAGAACCAGATAATAAATTTCTTCTTTAATGTGAGGGAAGAAATGAAAAAACCAAGATGAAAACAATGGAAAAGGGTAAAAATTAGTAGATATATCAAGTCTCCGACTTAATCGTCAGAGAAAACGATGGAATTTACTTAATAATAAATAAGAAAACAATGGGAAATTAGAATTGTTGCGATTGAATGGTTAGAGGTTGCGAATATTTAGGACAGCCCTACGCAAGGAAGCAATTTAGCAGAACCTCAAAATAAATACATATTTAATATTGAACACTAAAATTATAGGTAAAAAGAGAAGAATTTTTTGTATTAATTATACTAGTGTTAGAACCTACGCAATGCTCGATTAATTTGATTTGGTTTACTCATGCCCTCTTCCCAGATTTCTACTTATCCGGTTTTTTGAAATTATAAAGGTAATAATTCTGCAACTATTGATTTTAAGTAATTTATGTATTACATTAATAGTTAGTGGGAAGAGATTTAAATTGTATAGACAGGTGAAGCATTCGTAACGGTTAAGACTTGAGAGTTTGAAATTAGATCGATTATACAGTTGTTCAAAAGCCTTCAAACTCTCATCTTGATTTCTCATAACTGAAAAAAGAAAAAGAAATTAACTGTAATTATGCATCTCTTATCCGTTCAAGAAACACATCATGTTTAATGGTCCAAGCTAGGGCGACAAATGAGTTGTTTGATCTGTATTTGGGCTGATCAAGATGGACGGACTCATTAAATGAGTCACTGTTCAACTATGCTTAAAGTTCATCTGAATTAAAATCGGGGTCAAAATGAGCTAAACAATAAATTGTAATCGAACATGCCTAAATTGCCCAAATCTTTACAATATTCTCAACTTTTAAACAAAAATAAAAAAAAATTACAAATAGGATAAGAGAACAATAGAATAAAATTTAAATAAAAAAATATTTTAGTAGTAATAAAATATATATCTTTTATTATATTACAAATAGGAAAGTACCAGACAAATATATTAAATAAAGTAATATGCTAATAAAAATTTCTATTATCAATACAATAATACTAAATATTGGATAATATAGTAAAGAAAAATACAGAACAAAAAATTTATTCGATGCCTATAGAAGTCCCTTTAATTTAATAGAGATTTTAATTAAAATTAAGATAATAGTATTGATAACAATAGAATAAAATTTAAAATAAAAAATATTTTAAGAGTAATAATATATATCTTCTATTATTTCACAAAAAGAAAGTAAGCAAATAAAAATATTAAACCAAATAATATGCTCATAAAAATTTCAATTAATAATACAATAATACTAAATATTGGACAATATAATAATATAATAAAAAAATACAGAACAAAAAAGGTATTCAATGCCTATATAATTCCCTTTAGTTTAATAGAGATTCCGTTCATTAAAATTTAGACATTATTATTGAGAATAATAGAATAAAATCTAAATAAAATATTATTTCCTATTATATTACAAAAAGGAAAGTGAGCAGACAAAAATATTATACAAAGTAATATGCTAATAAAAATATCTATTAATAATGTAATAATACTAAATATTGGACAATATAATAAAGAAAAATACAGGACAAAAAAGTTATTCGATGCCTATATAAGTCCCTTTAATTTAATAGAGATTTTATTCTTTAAAATTTAAATATTATTATTGAGAACAATAGAATAAAATTTAAAATAATTTTTTTAAGAGTAATAAAATGTATATCTTCTATTATATTACAAAAAAAAAGCGAGCATACAAAATATCAAACAAAGTAATATGCTAATAAAAATTTCTATTAACAATGTAATAATACTAAACATTGGATAATATAATAAAGAAAAATTACAGAACAAAAAAGTTATTCGATGCCTATATAAATCCCTTTAATTTAATAAAGATTTTATTATTGGGTATATCTATTAAAAAATAAGATGATGATTAAAATTTATAAAAGTGAATCTAATATGTTAAACAAGCCTAATCACAATTTACTTTACTTAATATTTTTTCATATTGACTGCGCATTGCGCAAGTACACTACTAATCATCTTTAATGGTCTACGCTGGGGGTGACAAATGAGTTGTTTGAGTTGTATTTGGGCTGATCAAGATGGACTGACTCATTAAAAGGGTCATTGCTCATCTCTTCCAAAGTTTACCTGGGATAAGATAGACCGGGTTAAGATGAGCTAAACAATAAATTGTAACTCAACTCGCCTAAATTGACCCAAATCTTTGCAATATTCTCAACTTTTAAACAAGCATACAAAAAATTATCTTATCTTTTGGAATAAATGTCAATTTATGCCAAATGACTTCTTTTCTCAATTTGGATTTAGAATTTTATTTTATAGTTCTTCGTTACTAGTAAAGATCGAATAATTAAAAAAATAGTAAAATTAGAATTTTCCACCTACCCCAACCCACCTCCCACCACCCCAATCCCCACCCCACCCCTAAATAAAAATATCATTTAGAGTACTTTCTTTTAGTGTTGTAGATAATGTCTTCAGCCTAATAATTTCAACAAAATGAATATTCTTTTTATGATCTAGAAAAAATGTAATTTTTTATTTCAATAAAATAAGTACTTTCTTTTCATGATGTAGAAAAATATTTTCTTTTTCACAAAATGAGTACTTTCTTTTTAAGTTGTAGAAAAAGTATTTTATTTTGTGTAAAAATATGCAGGCTTAACATAAAGCGGACAATATCATGGCGGAGTGTGGCGTGGGCCCCAACACCTTTGCCCGTCTACAGGGTTTACGACCTTTACCCATAACTTTGAAGACGCATACACAACCTTTGAGCTTCGGTGACTGTAAATATTCAAGATCGGTGACACAATTAATCTCCATATTAGCCCATGAATGGTGATGGGTCATGTAAAATTTAGTTCAATGGGGAGATTATTAGATGTGTGTGAAAAAATCCCATATGAAAAGTAAAAAAAAAAGAAGTTACTTATAAGGAGTTAGATACTTTTAATCGTGTGAGACCTTTAAAATCGTATGATTTTGACCCAGAATGAATAATATCATATCATGTTAATGTTATCTTTGAGTCATTTTAGTCCAACATAACCTGAGAACCATATTTCTCTACGATTAAAGGTTTGTAGTCCCTCCGTTAATTTTGTTGTGAAATCTATAAGGAATATTTCTCTCATTTTTTCCTCGCTTTAATTGACTTAACTAAGAGCCTGCTTGGCCAAGCTGCCAAAAATTACTTATTTTGAAAAGTACTTTTGTTCAAAAGTGCTTTTCGAAAAAGTATTTTTAAATATAAGCAGTTTGTGTTGGCCAATTTGTTTGAGAAATACTTTTTGCAATATTTGATAAGCAAATTGTATTTGGCCAATGTTTCTGAAAAGTACTTTTGAGTGTCAAATTCCGATAAGGACATTCAAGATTTACTTTACATTAGCATTATTTTAAAAAGAATATTTTAAATATTTATTTATGTAATTAAATAAAATATAAAGTATTATATATTAAAGATTTAATCAATATAAAATATAATTATAGAAAAACAATAATATTGGTAGCAACATATGTGCTAGCAAGTTACATGTATGAAAACACTATCAATTCTTGAGAAAACAACAAACTAAGTAGTATTGCATTATGTCAACTTTATTATATGCATGTACACCAAAAAGAAAATATTAATAAAAATACAAATTGGAGACCATATTTATTAGTATACTACAAAGAAAAAAAAATCATACATTATGAAAAAGCGCTTGAATTTGGTGATTAGCCTTGTTATTTCAAAGAGTAATAGGAGACGAATAAAAGAAGAAATGACGAAAGAGAAAAGAAGAGATTTATTTATAGTACTATAAGAATAAGATAAAAGAATAAAATACGGTAAAAATAAAAAAGAGAAAGATAAAAAAAGTAAAAGTTAAATTAATAAGGAATAATATAGGAAATACAAATTTATGTTAAGGATATTTTTATTGTAAAAAATAATTTTTTGCTTCTACTTCTTGGAAGAAGCTAGAATTTGTAGCATCTTCCCTAAAGCAGAAAAACTGTTTCTGCTGCTGTTCAAAAGTACTTTTCTGTTTCTTCCAAGCACCTCATATTTTTAAATAAGTACTTTTTTCGGTAAAAAGTACTTTTGACCTCTCGTAAACTAGGCCAAATATTCTCTAAATATGTTAAAGAAAAAAAGGTTAGAGTATACCTGTTTAATGGGTCGGGTTGACCCGGTTCCAGATCGGCCCAGATCGGTATTAAACCGGATCGGTGGTAGGGGGCCGGACAGGGCTGGTGATCGGTTTTCAATGTCTTTGCCTTATGTTTCTTATGTTTTGATGATCTAACACTTACTGTTTAGAACCAGATATGAACCTGACTTACTTGGTACACATTTCAAATGAATGAAGTTCAGCCTGAACTCCAGCTAATGAACTGCTACAAAGAAGAACACGACAGGGACCTGATCCCTTGGTGTTCTCTAACAGAAGTACAAGTCAATTATAAAGCTGGAAAACAACTGCAGAAAGTGACTACCTGCAACTGTACACGCGATAGTGCAACAGACAGTACAACAGTCACTTCCTATTGGGAAGAGGCGTGTACCAAGAATTGATATCATCCTTGTGATGTCTTTGATAGTATAACAATATGGTGCAAGGCACAAGATATTCACTTGAGCATTTAGTGATATTCTCTCAAACATTAAAGTGTTGATCCAGCATTGAAGTCACTAGTGTGTCAAGAACAAGAAGACAACTCCATTAAAGGATCAATTTCATAATGAGTCTATGTGTATCCGTAATTGAGTTGTAATCTTGTTATTTGTTCTTTATTGTAACTCTTATATTGCTTTCTTAGAAGTTGTGTTTAGGAAACCCAAAATCACAAACCTTCTAAGTTTGTGTTGTGACTAGAGTTAGTTATAAGTTAAAATCTTTGTAACTAGTGAGTGACAAAGTGGCTTGTGGTAAGTGTATCACGAGTTAGTTGAGTTGAAGTCATTATGATAGGGTCATTACAAAGTGGCTTGTAATAGTGTGATTACAAGTTAATGAAGTTGAAAGCCTACAAGTGTAGGTCGTGGTTTTTGTCCCCTTGAGTGGAATTTTTCCACGTAAAAATCCCGTGTATCTTTTACTTACTGCTTCATTAGTATTCTTAGTGGAAACTCATAGAGGATCAAGTACTCTATAGTTCGGTGGACTCATATAAACTAACAATTGGTATCAGAGCAGGTTCTTTCTAAAATGTTAACACCTAGAAAGGATATCAATGGCTGCTCCACCCAACTTTGAGGAAGGACAATCAACCTACAAACCTCCTAGATTCAATTGTCAGTACTATGGCTGGTAAAAGACTTGTATGCATGATTTTATAATGTCTGAAGACTCAGAACTATGGAACATCATCTGTGATGGTCCACATGTTCCTATGAAGAAGTTTGGAGAAACTGAACCAATGGTGCCGAAAGACATAAAAGAGTACAGTGATATTGACAAAAAAGCCGTAGAAAAGAACTATCGTTCCAAGAAAATCTTGGTTGTGGTATAGGACCTGATGAGTACAACAGAGTCTCAGCTTATGATTCTGCCAAAGAAATATGGGAAGCATTGCAAACCGCACACGAAGGAACTACTCAGGTTAAACAGTCCAAGATTGACATGCTCACCATTGAATATGAGCTCTTCAGGATGAAGGATGATGAGTCTATACAAGATATGCACACTAGATTCACATCCATCATAAATGAGCTTCATTCACTTGGAGATATTATTACCAAAAACAAGCTTGTAAGGAAAATTCTCAGTGTTCTACCTGGCTCTTGGGAGAGCAAGGTGAATGTCATCACTGAAGCTAAAGATCTACAAACTCTAACCATGGATGAGCTGATTGGTAATCTGAAGACATACGAGATGAAAAGAAAGAAAGACAGTGAAAGGAGAGAGCCAAAGAAGGAAAAGAACTTGGTGCTCAATGCTGAAAACAGTGACTCAAGCGAAGAAGATAATGATATGGCCTATCTTACTAAAAGGTTTCAAAAGATGGTTCGAAGAAATGGTGGTATACCAAATAGGGACAGTTCAAGTAAGACAAGGAATAATGATCTCTGTCACAAGTGCGGAAAGCCAGGGCATTTCACCAAAGACTGTCCACTTCTGAAACAGGAGCAATACAAACAAAACCATGACAAAGCAGCAAAAAGGAACCAGATTCCAGACAAACGATTCAGTCAAAAAAGTACAGCTGACAATATTGTGAAGCAAGCTCTTGCTGCTTGGGGAGACTCATCCAGTGAATTAGAAAGGGAACCAGATGCAAAAAATAGCTCCATGATGGCAGTGGAAACTGAAGCAACGAAATATGACTCACTGTTTGCGCTGATGGCTAAGTCTGACGATAATGAAGAGGATGAAAATGATGAGGTAACTTTCAGGGATGTTCAGAGAATTCTGAAATCCTACTCTTATAAGAAGTTAAGGTCACTAGCAAATGTTCTAATTGATGCATATTATATCCTTATTAATGATAAGGAGATCTTGACCATAAAGCTAGGAGATGCTGAACAATCTAGAGATGATCTGGTGGTCTGTGTAGTGGATCTAAATGAGACCATAGCTAATCCTGAAAAAGAAAAGGAAGTTTTGAATGAAAAAATAAATAGTGTAGAAAATGAGAGAGATGACTTGATGGTAGTGGTTGTTGATTTGAAGGAAACCATAGAAGGCTTTAACAATGAAAATCACACTCTAGAAGAGAAAATTGCAGCTACTAAGTAAGAGAGGGATGACTTTTTATTGATAATAACTAACCTAGAGGAAACTATTAAGAGACTCAAATCAGATCTTAGGTCTGTAAGTATTGAGAAAGGGAAAGAAGTAGCC
Organism: Nicotiana tabacum; assembly: GCF_000715075.1. Lineage (NCBI taxonomy): Eukaryota > Viridiplantae > Streptophyta > Magnoliopsida > Solanales > Solanaceae > Nicotiana > Nicotiana tabacum. The sequence continues at coordinate 42,216,704 of NC_134082.1, forward strand.
CGTAAGTCACACATCAAGCTTGAAAGAGAATTGAATGATGTTAAAACAAGTCTATGTGGTGAACTTGAGAAAAATAGGCAGCTTCAAGCTGAACTAACGAAAGTAAAAATTGATCTTGAGAAATCTCTCAAGTGGACCTGGTCCTCAGATGCTGTCACTGCCATGTACTTCAACAATAGTGGAAACAAGCAGGGAATCGGGTTTCAAAAGGAGAAAACTCCTTACAACCCTCACAGCAAGTATGTCACAGTTTCTGATAACTGGCTTTGTACCCACTGTTGGAACAATGGACACTTCAAAGAAAATTGCCAGGCCAAGGTCCAATATGTTCAGAAAAACAAATCTTTTACTGAAAAAGTGACTACTAAACAGGGACCAGGTACCACTCGCAAGAAAAGAATATTGCATGCATGGACTAGAAAAGCTCTTATCCATCCCTTTTCTCATAACAAGGGACCCAAACTAGTTTGGGTTTCTAAATCTAACCCATAATTTATATGTGCAGGGAACAGTGAGAGGAAGCGGACTGCAATGGTTCATCAACAGTGGATGCTAAAAGCACATGATTGGAAATACCATGGATTGTCTCTCACTGAAAGCCCTGCAGGAAAGAGAATGTATTGCTACAAAGTCTGATCTGGTTTTAATGGAGGATCTTGATGAATTGTCCCGATCAATCTGCCAGCAATCATGATAGATCATATACAAAAGGTGGGAAACTTTAAAGGTGGGAATCATGGGCTTCCATATGACTTTTTCCTCACTCAAGTGTTTAAGTTTTACAAGGTTCCTTTACCTAATCCCAAAGTGCGCACACGCAAGCAAACCTTCTCTAAAACCACTCTGGAAGAATGCGAGTGCGTAGAAAAGTTTGGTGGAAGCATCTCGACCATTTCTCAGCTGATCAATGCTCAAAATGCTGCTTTTGAAGAGATGAGAAGGTTGAGGGCTCAGAATGCCATACTAGAAACTCAGCTCACTCAAGCTATTAAAGGACCCGGTTCCGTTAATTCCACTAATAAAGAAGTTGCCCGCTTGACAAAGGAAAATGATAAGCTTCACGCAAAACTACTTGAAGAGCAGCTGCCTGCAAATGCCCGACTGAACCTGGTTCTCAAGACCCTTGCTGCTTCTCTCTCCTAGTCTCCCTCTTCTAGTACCCCTTAGATACCTCCTAGTGACCAATTGTCTTCTGTTATGATGTTTTGTGGTTGCTGTTTCTATTTTTGTTTGTCTTTTTGTTGATGACATGCTGGATTTCACCATTACTGCTCTTGTTTTGCTTAGTACATTGTTCATATCAATGAAACAACTCCTCTTTTTGCTTGTACAATGCTGTTTTCTTTCGGCTTCTATTTTCTGTCATGTTGTGTGCACATATGTGGCATGAGTTGGCTGTGTTAGACTTCTTTATGCTGTTTGCCTACTTATGTATTTTTAATGATGCCCAAAAGGGGAAGTGTATAGTATAGTACTAAATGCAATGGAAATTGATTGAAACGGGGGATCTAATTAAGGGGGAATCAAAAGCAAAAGGTCAGGGGGAACTTGTGAAAATTGATTGAAACAGGGGATCTGAATAAGGGGGAATCAAAAGCAACAGGTCAGGGGGAACTTGTGAAGTTCCTGGTACCTCATCTGGTTATTTCTGCTCTAAATAAATATTACCAATGCCTAAGTTTGTCATCATCAAAAAGAGGGAAATTGATGTGTTTTCAATGTCTTTGCCTTATATTTCTTATGTTTTGATGATCTAACAAACTTACTGTTAAGAACCAGATAGGGAACCTGACTCACTTGGTATACATTTCAAATGAACGAAGTTCAGCCTGAACTCCAGCTAATGAACTGCTACAAAGAGGAACACGACAGGGACCTGATCCCTTGGTATTCTCTGACAGAAGTACAAGTCAACTATACAGCTGGAAAGCAACTGCAGAAAGTGACTACCTGCAACTATATACGCGACAGTGCAACAGACAGTGCAGTAGTCACCTCCCATTGGGAAGAGGCGTGTACCAAGAATTGACATCATCTTTGTGATGTATTTGGTAGTATAACAACATGGTGCAAGGCACAAGATATTCACTTGAGCATTTAGTAATATTCTCTCAAGCATTAAAGTGTTGATCCAGCATTGAAGTCACTAGTGTGTCAAGAACAAGAAGACAACTCTACTAAAGGATCAGTTTCACAATGAGTCTATGTGTATTCGTAGTTGAGTTGTAATTTTGTTATTTGTTCTTTATTGTAACTCCTATCTTGCTTTCTTAGAAACTGTGTTTTAGGAAACCTAAAATCACAAACCTTCTAAGTTTGTGTTGTGACTAAAGTTAGTCATAAGTTAAAGTCTTTGTAACTAGCGAGTGACAAAGTGGCTTGTGGTAAGTGTATCACGAGTTAGTTGAATTGAAGTCTTTGTAATAGAGTCATTACAAAGTGGCTTGTAATAGTGTGATTACAAGTTAGTAAAGTTGAAAGCCTATAAGTGTAGGTCATGGTTTTTGTCCCCTTGAGTGAGATTTTTTCACGTAAAAATCCCGTGTCTCTTTTACTTACTGCTTCATTAGTATTCTCAGTGGAAACTCATAAAGGACCAGGTACTCTATAGTTCGGTGGACTCATATAAACTAACAGCTGGGTTTGGGGGGTAAGGGGTTGGGACGTTTACATTTTCCTTACCGGTTAACCAGACCGGTCAAACTCGGTCAAGAAAAATCACTGTTGAGCCGGTTAATTGGACCGGTTCAACGACTATTTTTTGATTTTTTTAAAATTCATTTGATAGTTGGAAACGATCACCTTCAAGTTTGACCCTTGTCCGACATATATTTTGCAAGAATAGCCTTTTTTGGGCAGTTATTTTAAAAACTAGCACTTTTAGTAATTACTAATTTAGTCCTTTGAAAAACTATAAATACACCCCCTCTTCTTTATTTCTTCACTCATCTCTCATTTCTCAAACTCAAATTCTCAATTCAAGTTAAATCATGGCCCGTGCTTCTAGAGTGCGCTCATATGTTTGGGAACACTTTGAGGTGGTAGAAGAAAATGAAGAAGTTCACTAATTAAAGTGCAAGAACTGTGGTCGAGTCTTAAAACTTCATCGAAAGTGGGAGGGCACATGCTGTTTAAGGAGGCATATGAAGAGTTGTCTTGAGCATCCTCCAAAAATTCATATTTAAGTTGATTTGAGACAATTTGTGTTATTTTAATTTTATTAGACGTATTTATGCTTAATGTTTTAGTTTGTTAGATTAATTTGAAGTATTATTATGCAATAAAAATTTGAAATGAAATTTTAAAAGCCTTTGAATTTAATACTCCAGAAGATGGCCAAGAAGTTCATATTGATTATGAAGAACTAACTAAGACAATGCAAAACCTTTGAAGTTCTCGATTTATAATTTTATATTTAATAATTAAACTTTGAATTTACTCTTTTTTCATTAATTTAGTTATTGATAAATGTAAACTTTAATTTGCAAGTTTGAAATAAAAAAAGAACTTTCAAATTATAAGTGCAATTTTTTTCCATGTTCATTGTATTCTATTATCTCAAATTCTTAATGAAATATTCAAATATAAGGATTTTAAAGCCTTTGCATCCTTTATTCAAACACTCTTTTTATAAAATTATTTTTTTGTTTTATATTTTTACTTTATATTAATATAAATTACGATAGTTATACAAAATACAAAAAAAAATTAAATAAACCTGGCCTGGCCCCGCCCCTAAGGCTCGTAACCGTTCCGGTTCAATATTTCACCGAATGGGGTCGGACCCGTTAAATCCGGTTTGGAAAAACCGATAACCGGCCCGAATTGGTGACCGCCTGGTCACTTTTTTACTTAACCCGGCCCGGCCCGACCTACCCCTTTGATACCTTTAGGTTAGAGTCTAAATATGGGCACGCCAGTGTTGGCCTCTAGATCAGACGATAAGGGAATTTCCATGGGATTGTTAGATTGTTCACCAACAATTGCTTCTTCAACAGGAACTATGTCGTGTCCTTCTTATTCTCCTGCAACACTCTTTGGTTCAATGAACTCTTTGTACGTATAAGAATGATCTGTAACAACCTGTGTTGTGGCATTGCAGACATAAGGTAGACACTGTTCACCAAACAAAATATGTCTTGATATATAGGCTTTTCTAATTTGCGGATGATAACATCTATACCTTTATGTAAAGTACTATACCCAATAATAATAAAGACACAAGGGAAAGTCTTTGGTTGAAACTTTTTTTTATCGTATTCTTCTAAAATGGAAAGATATCCACAACGAAAGACTTTCAAACCATTATAATCTAGCCTCTTTTTGTATAACTTCAGAATGGGAGATTTGCATCTTCAAAAACTGTGTAGGAAATTTATTTATAAGATGTATTATTGTCATAAACGCTTCAACCTATAAGTTTAAAGGAACACTAGCATTGAATAATAGGGTTAAACCAATCTCAACTATGTGTCTATGCTTTCTTTCGGCAACTCTATCTTACTCGGGCATGTGTGGACATGACACTTGTCTTTAAATTTCACATAGGGTAAGATGGTTGATAAATACTTGACTACTAAATTTTCCACCTCCATCACTCTACATTTTTTTGATCTTTCTATTAAATTGATTTTCGACCAATTTTTGAAAGTTAACAAAGATGAGAAAGAAGTCTGAATTTCTTTTTAAAGGATAAAATCAAGTGTATTTTGTGTGATCCTCCAAAAAAATCACGTAATATCTTATGCCTTGAGAGGAAGGAATGTGTGAAGGACCTATAAATCACAATAAATTTTGATAGGAGGTTCGATCTCAATTTTATTTGAATTCTCAAAAGGCTGCTTGCTACTTTTTCCCATTTGGCATGCAGTGCAAAAAGAAAAGTGTTTGTTCCAACAACTAAATCTAACTAATCTATTAGAATGTAAAAACTGCATAGTTCTAAAACTAGAATGTCCCAATCTTTGATGCCAAACTTCATCACTTGATACTTTATTTGAACGTATTGTAGATAAAGCATGATGCATTTCTCCATGCTCACATTTGGGATCCAAAGCATATAGGTCTCCTTTCCTACTCCCTTTTGCCCGTATGTTCCTTGATTTGTTGTTCTTAACAACAAACTCAAAATCAGAAAATTTCAAAAGCTATTCGTTGTTACTTGGGAGCTTGCTTACAGACAACATATTATCTTAAACTTAGGTATAACTAGAACATTATTTAATTGTAAATTTGTACATGTATTCTTAACCTGAGTAATTTTGAGTTGTTTCCCATCACCAACTATAATTGAATCTGTCCCTTTGAAAAAAGTAAAGTTGTTTAGATTACCTATTATATGTACCATATGGTGAGTTGATCCAGAGTCCATATATAAAATTGTTGTCGGATTGCTCATTGATACATAAAGCCGAGAGTCCTTGTGGAACTTCTTGTTGTGATTGGTAGTAATAATCTCACTTGTACGTAACAATCCGATCGTTCGTTTTGAGAGTTGTGCCCCGTTCCCCCATTTACTGCTTATTTTATGCTTAATAGTTGCTATGTGACTTGCCGGGATAGTTGGTTCGGGTGCGGAGAAATTTCAGAATGAGTTGAGAAACTTAGTCTCAAGGTTGGAAGCTTAAGTTGAAAAGGTTGACCGGATGTTGAGTTATGTAGAAACGACTCTGGAATGAAGTTTTGATGGTTTCGTTAGCCCTGTTGGGTAAGTTTGGACTTAGGAGCGTGTCCGGATAGTAATTTGGAGGTCTGTAGTTGAATTAGGCTTGAAATGGCGAAAGTTGGAAATTTAGAAGTTTGACCGAGAGTTGACTTTGTGATTACCGGGCTCGGATTGGGCTTCCGGGAGTTGGAGTAGGTCTGTTGGGTTATTTGTGACTTGTGTGCAAATTTGAGGTCAATCCGACGTAATATGATAGGTTTCGGCAGCGAATGTGGAAGTTAGAAGTTCAAAAGTTCATTAGGCTTGAATCGATGTGCGATTCGTAGTTTTAGCATTGTTTGATGTGATTTGAAGGCTCGACTAAGTTCGTATCATATTTTAGGACTTGTTGATATATTTGGTTGAGGTCCCGCAGGCCTCAGATGGATTTCGGGTGGTTAACAGATGCAAAAATGGGACTTAGAGCATTGCTGAAGCTGGGAGCTTTCTGATGTGATCGCACATGCTAGGGTAATGGCCGCAGGTGCGATGCCGCATGTGCGGCTGATGAAGTGCATGTGCGTAGCTGGGCTAGCCTGTGGTGTGACGCAGGTGCGAGGAATCTTCTCCATCTGCGAGCCCACAGGTGTGAGCAAGGCTCTGCAGATGCGAAGAAGGGGAGAGTAGGCTCTCTTCGCAGAAGCGGATCGAGGGTCGTAGAAGCACTACTACAAGTGCGGAACTTGGAGCGCTGGTACGGACTCTGTGCACTTAAGTGACTTTCGGAGCAGCGGAACTCCTATCGCAAAAGCGATTCTGCAGGTGTAGATATTTGGCCTGCAGGTGCGAAAGCATTGGACAATGTTTAAAATACGAGGGTTCCATGATTTTCATCATTTTGGACATCAAGCTCGGGCTTAGGCAATTATTTGAGAGGGATTTCGAAGGGGTTCATGAGGTAAGTCATTTGTGGTTAAATTTATTCAATAATTATGTTTCCCCATTGGATTTTTCACCTAGTTTGTGTGCTTTTGAGGTGTAATTTGGGAGTTAGAGACTAGGGATTTGGAGAGCCTAATTTGGGGATTTGAGTGCCAATTTGGTGTCGGGTTTGGTAAATTTAGTATGGTTAGACTCATGGTTAAATGGGCTTCTGGATTTTGTAAATTTTATTAAAATCCGAGATGTGGGCTCGGGGGGCCGACTTTTGAGTTGACTTTTTGACTTTTGATTAAAAACTTAATATTTTCTTATAGAATTGATTTCTTTAGATCGTGTTGATTGTATCGAACTGTTTGTGGCTAGATTCGAGGTAATTGGAAGCCGTCTCACGAGGCAAGGGCTTGTCGGAGGAGGGATTTGCACAGTTTGAGGTAAGTAACACTTCTAAACTTGGTCTTAAGGGTATGAAACCCCGTATTACGTGTTATGTGATTGGTGTTGAGGTAACACACAGGCTAGGTGACCGGTGTGTAGGCTTGCACCATAAAAATTGTGAGTTGGTCGATTCCATGGGACGGTATAGTTGAATAATCTTGTTGTTACCCATATTCTCACCATGTATTAGAGCAATTGAGCTACCAGACATGTTAGAAATCCTACTTAGGATACGTATTGGTACTATTGGGACCCACCGAGGTCATGTTACATGTTGAACTATTTGCTTAAATTGCCATTTTATACTCAGTCACAACTATTATTTGCGTATCATATCTCAGTCTCCGTTGTACCGTATTGATAAATCATATCATCATTGTTTGGGCTGATTATCCTAATTTCGGTGAGTCCAAGGGACTGGGGAGATTAATAACTGAATGAGGCTGAGGGTTTATTTTGAGTGATATACATGGGATCAGGCTGCACGCTGCAACAGGCTTTATTGATTCATGCCAGAATTTGGCTTATTATAACGATTGGGCTAGATCAGCCCGTCCAGAGTCTGCACATCCACAATGGGCGCAATTGCTAGCAATCATTTACATTTAGGCTGGATCTGGCCTGATTTATTTGCATTTGGGACTGGATCTGTCCTGTTTTGTGTTGAGTTTTATTGCAGAACAATTTGAAAGAACGTCTAAATTCTTGTACCTTTACCTGTAAAATTTGAATATCTGAGATATCACTGTCATATTTTCTATAACTTTCCGTACTGTTAATGTTGAAAGTGGGATAACATTCGAACTCATCACTACATTCAGTCCAAAGGTTAGATTTGTTACTTATTGAGTTGATTGTACTCACGCTATACCGAGCACCTCGTGTGTAGATCCAGGTATTTTCGGTCACGGCGGTTGCTGATTTGCAGAGTTCAAACATTCGGAGATCATCGAGGTAGCTGTTTGGCATCCGCAGACCTTGACTCTCCTCCCTTATCTTTCAGTTTATTTATTCAGTTCTACTTTCTAGACAGTGTACCAGACTATGTCATTATGTAGATGCTCATGTACTCAGTGCCCCGATTTAAGAAAACTTATGTATTGAATTATGACATTCTATCATGTTTTTATGAGATTTTATTTAATTAAACTGTTTTAGTATATTTCAAAGTTTAAAAGTATTGTAAATGTCTGAGTAGTCGGCTTGCTTAGTACCATGATAGGCACCATCACGAAGGTTTGAGTTTTGGGCCGTGACAAGTTGGTATCAGAGCCAAAATTACATAGGTCTCACGAGTCATGAGCAGTTTAGAAGAGTCTTGCAGATTGGTATGAAGACGTCTGTACTTATCTTCGACATGCTGCCGATCCCTTAGAAAACTTCACATTTCTGTATTCTTGTCATGCAGATTTGTTGATTCCGGGAACTAAACTTCTGATATTCTATTCTCTCACAGGTGAGGAAACATGCCACCGGGCAGGATGAACAGCCACCGGTACCACCGGCTAGGTCCACAAGAGGCCGAGGCCGTGGTAGGGGCATAGGTGCAACTCGTACAATAGCTAGAGTATCACGACCCAAATCAGAGGGCAACAACGGGCACCCGATGCCTTACCCAACAGAGTACCAACGTAATGTATCTTTCTTGTCATACCATCATGGGTAAATGGGCTGGAAGGGCCGTCATGATATAACTAAAATAAAACATAAGAGAATACTTGACATATGACGACCCAACATGTGATACAAACTTATACATGTGACATATGGTCCTATAAGACCAAAACGAACACTCGTACACTGAACATAGGCCGACAAGGCCAACAATCTTTCATATACATGTCATCTGCCTACAAGCCTCTAAGAGTACATACGCATCATAAAGGTCGGGACAGGACCCCGCCATACCAATCAATACATGTCAAAATCATACTGACCAAATGGGCAACTTCGAAGCAAGTGGAGTGCACCAACACCTTCTGCTGAGCTGATAGCCTATTAGGAGGAAGGTCAACCTGTCTATCAGTACCTACGGGCAAGAAACACATCATCCCCAGGCAAAAGGGACGTTAGTATGAATAAAGTACCGAGTATGTAAGGCAGAAAAACATAAACAAGAACAATAATATAAAGAGAGATAGATGAGATACAACCTGTAACATCTGAGTGCCTTTGGGAGCTACTGACATGAAATGCATAATACATATATACATAAACTCTTTTAAAAACATACGCCTTTGTAGGCATCATCATCATCATCATATTATACCCGGCCTCAAAGAGGACTTCGTAAAAACGTACCCGACCATCATAAGGCTCGGTAGAATCGTACCCAGCCACGTGAAGCTCGGTAAACCCAACTGATCAGTGGTTGCACAATAGGTGTCGTACCCGGCCTACTATAGCACGGTTTGGTAGAGTAAAATTGATACTATATATAATGCATGCTAGAATCATGAAATCACGTTCTAAACCTTTCGGAGTGACTTAAGGTCGTTGCACCTTCGATTAATATTATAGACATCCATACCCTCAATATGAACCTCAGTAAGATTCAAGGATCATACACACTTGCTTATAATATCTTTATAAGGAAAGAACAACATGGAAACCTTAGTTGCTAGGAGTAGATCAGTTATGAAATATCATATCGTTTATTTTCGTTTCATTTTAGATCATGCCAAAAGAAAGAAAGAAGTGCCTTAACATACATGTTTGATCTCTTCCGTATTCCTCCAACTCTTCAAACAACGCAACTTAGTCTACCATATTATAAGGAGATTCAAAATCGGTGCTGAGTAAAGGCTAAGTCCGCAACTTAAACTAGTAGCTTGTTTACGTAAATTTTGGCAGCATCTCCCCTATAACAAGGCCATCCTCCAATACCATATACCAACAACAGCAAGAACACAACAATAACATATGTATGCATCATGTTACAACCTTATCTACATCACAATATACCATAAAACAACCCACACACCCTAATCACTTCATACATAAAACAACAACTAAAGTAATGTCCAACAATCTAAAAAAATGTAACGACAAATGACCAACCAACCACCCTGCAATTATGTGGTGTTTCTCAACACTCTTTCTCCTCCCAAAATCCATAAAAACATTAGCAAAATAGACAACCCAACAACAACACGAAATAGCCCACAAAACAGTCCCACAAGTTCAACAACTCAAAACTGATTTTTCGGTTTACTAAAACATGTTTCGACTTGTTTTTTCTTTCAAATTGAGAAACACAATAAACATTACATAATTAAGCCTCTTATACTATAAAACAAACATCAATTAAACTTAAAAATAAGTTCACAACTAGCCAACAGTGATGCTACAACAAACAACATACCACTCATTCGAAACTCGCTAGGTCTAGTCTTTACGGTCGAGTTACAACTCGTACAAGCATAGATAATGGAAGGATAAGCATAAACTTAACTTGGACTGAGTAGAACCACGAAACCAAATCCTTCTCTATCAAAAATCAGTTCCCCAACGCAGCTACATGAATGAGAAAGAGAAACTAGCAAGCTGTCCGGGGTTTTCGGCACTAGAATCACATCGTAACATCCGAAATAACCTAGGGTTTGTGTGGAATTTTTTGGAGAGGAGTTGCAGGGTTTCACTATGGTTTTAATGGTCTAAAATATGAGTGAAATAAATTAGTTAATTATCCCTTAAAATCCCCCTCTTGGCCGACTTAATTGAGGCCTCTCCTTTTGGCAAGTAGGTGATGCACCTACTTGTCACCTACCAGCATGCAAAGTCTCGCAAAAATACGAGTATCTTTCTACTCCTAATTTATATCGATAAACGGTTTAATGCTTTAGAAACTAGTTACATAGATCTTCAATTTTGTAGGTAGATTATCCCCTAATTCCAAGTATATTGGGAGAAAAGCTCAGTTACATTTGACCTAATTTTCAGCACATTTATGAATGGATCTTGTGATGACCTTTTCCAACTTTTGTTCCACAACTCGCGTGACTTCAACACATAACACCAACTATCATACGACTAAAATAACTCATAATATAATCTATTTATAATGTTAATCACCCTAGTCTCACCCCAAAAGTACATGGTTTACATTCCAACTTGTCGACTTTCGACGAAACTTATTTTCTTCAATTCGTTTAGCTTCTAAGCCTTAAAACCCTCTTGCTACTTGGTATTAATGATCTTAAATATTTGTAACCTCCACGTTAACATGATGAACTAACTTTCTAAACTTTTCAGAGATGATTCCATTTCTGAGCTTACATTAATTAACTTATGACGTACTCTTACATACGAAAACATGGGGTGTAACATCATCCCCCCCCTTTGGAACATTCGTCCTCGAATGTTGACTAATGTGCTTATCAATCTCATAACCTGTAGTTCTTACGAATACTTTAATATTGTCCTTCACATCTAGGAAACTATTCTCTAAATAAATCCAAAGGCTAGGGTATTCCCCCCCATTTAGGCCTCTTTCTCTTACCACGACCTGTGGTCGGAATTCTTCCAATCTCGTAACTGTTGTTACCTTCTGACATGCATAATGTACAACCGTGTTCTTGTATGTGTGCCTATGCGACTCTTCTTTCCTTTTTCCTCCAGCTTTTAACCAATCTCTAGGCCTCACTTTGTGAACATATACAGAACTATGACAAGATGTCCCTCTAGGCATATATAGGTGTACTAAAGTTCTTCGCTTGGTACTTTGTCGAACTTACGACTATTGCTATACCTTGCTTCATAGCCTCGGTTATCTATGCTTATGGTTTTACTACATTTAGGTAGGTCATACTATGTCCTAACTCTTAGTTTGGTTTATTATTACCGAGGTCTGCTACCCAACTCTAGGTTACATCTCTCACTAATTATCTTATACGTATAAATCTAAGTCATTTAATGCTTCCTTATTACTGTTCATCTAAATAATGGCATCATAATCTCCTCTCATACTTTGGAACTCTTATCCATCTATTGTTGATTTACCTTAATGTTGATCTATAATCCACCACTGATAACTTGAAACCTCTTATGTAATACATTATCACTAGGGCTCACGTCTCATCAGGGAACATCTGAAGTGGATTTCCTTATCCACCTAGGGACGATGCCATACTTCAATAACCGTATTTCATAGCATTCCAATGTGATTCGTCTTATAGGGGTATTCTAATCTCGTGCCATCCATGAAATCTCTTCTCTTTGAATCATTACTCAATTAAAGGCCTAAATATCGTCCTTTTATAATTTACCAAACCCTTACATTACGACCAGGGCAACATTCCATCTCTTCTAAATGCTCCTAGTCTTAGACTCCTCCGTGTTAATTCAAGCTATACTGAGATTTTCATAACAGACATAAACCATTAGCTCTCTTGTTTGACTGGCTTAATACCGAGGTCTTACCTATTCTTATCAACTTCTAACTCACCTTTTCTTATCCTTACTCCCATATACCTAAAATCTTGTCACTCTGCCATACTTTAGATTGCGACCTACACATATCTGTTGTACTACTCATATCCTTCCTTTAACTTGCTAGTACCACCGATTTCCTATGGTGCCTTCTCAGTTGTCTTTAAATGTAAGCAATTACTTTTCCTGGTCGTTCTGCCACTTGTTGCATGAATACTTTGCTTGTCTTATTGCCCACGAATACTATAATTTCCTGTACCTCATATGATCTCAAACATCACCTTTGATTTTTTTCCATTCATTAGCCACTATAGGCGCCACTTTCTTATGGAGTGCATCCAATGTTGTAGTGAAACTATTGTTACGAGACCAATTCTTCTTCAAGTTAATATGCTTAGGTTGAAGCCCTCTTCCTTATTTCCTGATCTAGTCTTTCGTGGTAGTACTTAGGGGAGATCCTCTGACTCTTGTAAAATTACAAGTTTATTACACCGTATACCCAAAGAAAGTTTTGATATTGTCACTCACTTATAGTTATCCTTAGTTACTTACTTCCGCGCCCTTGTGCTTGTAGGGTTGCTTTTGAACTGAAATTTTAGACTGTTTTCGTAGTGGCACTGTCTTTTATTTTTGTAACACTTATACAATACCTTTAACAACCCCAACTCATATCTGAATATTTCTCAAGGATTACGACGTAATATCTGCGAGACTGAATTCACTATGTTGGGGTTAACTATGATTATCTTGCACAATCTGCTGATTGTCTGTATCCTCTTGTCTAGCCATAACTAGGCTCTTCCTCAATCAACTACTAACTACTCATTGGTCCATTCTCATATCTATATTCTACATAATGTCTCTTGGGTTATGTCCTTTGTCTTAACTTACCTCTCTCATAGGCTCTTTATGTGTCAAGTGTTCATTCACACTTATTTATCAATAACATCCTGGGCGGGAAACCTTACTTCCTCTCCCTGGTGTCGTTCTTGCACAATGTTCTGGAGTCACGACACATATGTAGGATCTGAATAAATGCAATCTAATTCCTTTCACCTTTCTACCACATTCTTTATTTACTATTCCATAGCTACCTGAACCAATAACTCTGACTTAATACCATACCACACCATTTTCGCCCCTTTAGGAGAGTACTGAGATTTAGTGCTACGAAGATCTACCTATAGATATTTTACCTCATCATCATTGGTGTCTTTTCACATCATCAATGACCCTTACTCGCCTTATGGTAACCCTTCTGTATCATGGATAACTGAACTATTACCACGTTTGTAATATCCTTCGAAAATGTCAGCTAATTCTAACAACCCATCCACCATTTTAAGTTACTTTAACCCCAGATCCTTCCTGATATACCATCCTTCTCTTAAACAATATCCGTTAGCTCCCACAAGGTATAACTAAGATATGTGTGGTCAATTGTACATACCTTTTTACTGTTGAAGGTAACTCAGAATACATATATTTCTCTACCTAAATTGTAAAAACTCAAAATCTTCACTAACTGGGTTTCTCGTAACCTTCACCACCTTGCTTCTTTTACTTGTTGAAACTTGTATCTACCTTTTGATTCTATCATTGCTTTTTTAAACCATATGTGTGGATAGATATTCATGCCTTAGGCTTCCTTATCAAGACGCTCACATCTTAGTACACACATGATCTGCTGAAGACCTAACATTTACGCATTATATGCATGATGCAAAATCGAGTTCCTCTGATCAACTCTTCCACAACCACATTCAATCTCTAACCAACTGTCTTTGTGGATGTAGGTATCCTTATATTATGAATAAAATAGAATTTAAGAGTTTGAATCCTTACAACTGAGTTCTACCACACGATCTAGAGTAAGAAGAAAGAGTGACAGTCCTAAATGCCCTATAGCCTCCTGCTTATAAGTGTGGTGCACAACACACCCATAAATAAGACTTTATAGCCACAGCTTGTATACTCCCTAGGAGAGAACGACTTTGATACCACTTTTGTCACGACCCAAATCGGAGGGTTGCAATGGGCACCCGATGCCTTACCCAACCGATTACCAACGTAACATATCTTTCTTGTCATACCATTATGGGTAAATGTGTAGGAAGGGCCGTCATGATATAACTAGAATAAAACATAAGAGAATACTTAACATAGGACAATCCAACATGTGATACAAACTATACATGTGACATACGGTCCTATAAGACCAAAATGAACACTCGTACACTGAACATAGGCCGACAAGGCCAACAATCTTTCATATACATGACATCTGTCTACAAGCCTCTAAGAGTACATACACATCATAAAGGTCGGGATAGGCCCCGCCATACTAATCAATACATGTCCAAATCATGCTGACCAAATAGGCAACTCCGGAGCAAGTGGAGTGCACCAACACCTTCCGCTGAGCTGATAGCCTACTAGGAGGAAGGTCAACCTGTCTATCGGGACCTGCGAGCATGAAACGTATCATCCCCAAGCAAACGGAATATCAATACGAATAAAGTACCGAGTATGTAAAGCATGAAAACATAAACAAGAACAATAATGTAAAAAGAGATAGAGGAGATACAACTTGTAACATCTGAGTGTCTGTGGGGGCTACTGACATGAAATGCATAATACATATATATACATAAATTTTTTTAAAAACATACGCCTCTGTGGGCATCATCATCATCATATCGTACCCGACCTCAAAGAGGACTCAGTAAAAACGTACCCGGCCATCATAAGGCTAGGTAGAATCGTACCTGGCCACATGGAGCTCGGTAAACCCAACTGATCACTGGTTTCACAATAGGTGTCGTACCCGACCGACTATAGCGTAACTCGGTAGTGTAAAATAGATAAGATATATAATGCATACTAGACACATGGAATCACGTTCTAAACCTTTCAGAGTGACTTAAGGTCGTTGCACCTTCAATTAACATTATAGACATCCATACCGTCAATATGAACCTCAGTAAGATTCAAGGATCATACACACTTGATTAGAATAACTTTATAAGGAAAGAACAATATGGACAACCTTAGTTGCTAGGAGTAGATCAATTATGAAATATCATATCGTTTATGTTCGTTGCATTTTAGATCATGCCAAAAGAAAGAAAGAAGTGCCTTAACATACCTTAACTCCATTGAGTCCTTAATGCCTTCCAAGAAATTATTCAAATAACTCAATCTAATCTACCACAACATAAGGAGATTCAAAATCAGTGCTGAGTAAAGGTTAAGTCCATAACTTAAACTAGTAGCTTGTTTAGGTAAATTTTGGCAGCATCTCCCCTATAACAAGGCCATCCTCCAATACCATATACCAACAACAACAAGAACACAACAATAACAATATGTATAAATCATGTTCCAACCTTATCTCCATCACAATATACCACAAAACAGTCCACACACCCTAATCACTTCATACATAAAACGACAACCAAAGTAGTGTCCAACAACCTAAAACAAATGTAACGACGAACGACCAACCAACCACCCTGCCATTATGTGGTGTTTCTCCCAACTATTTCTCCTCCATAAAAACATTAGCAAAATAGACAACCCAACAGCAACACAAAACAACCCACAAAACAGTCCCACAAGTTCAACAACTAAAAACTGAATTTTCTGTTTACTAAAACATGTTTCGACTTTTTTTTCTTTCAAATTGAGAAACACAACCAACAATACATAATTAAGCCTCTTATCCTATAAAATAGCCATAAATTAAACATAAAAATAAGTTCACAACCAACCAACAATGATGCTACAACAAATAGCATACCACTCATTCGAAACTCGCTAGGTCTAGTCTTTACGGTCGAGTTACAACTCGTACAAGCATAGATAATGGAAGGAGAAGTATAAACTTACCTTGTACTGAGTAGAACTACAAAACCTAGTCCTTATCCATCAAAAATCAGTTTCCCAACGCAGCTACATGAATGAGAAAGAGTAACTAGCAAGCTGTCCGGGGTTTTCGGCACTAGAATCACATCGTAACATCCGAAATAACCTAAGGTTTGTGTGGAATTTTTTGGGGAGGAGTTGCAGGGTTTCACTCTGGTTTTAATGGTCTAAAATATGAGTGAAATAAATTAGTTAATTATCCCTTAAAATCCCCCTCTTGGCCGACTTAATTGAGGCCTCTCCTTTTGGCAAGTAGGTGATGCACCTACTTGTCACCTACCAGCATGGCGCAGTCTCGCGAAAATACGAATATCTCTCTACTCCGAGATTGTATCGATAAATGGTTTAATGCGTTGGAAACTAGACTCATAGATATTCAATTTGGTATGTAGATCATTTCCTAATTCCAAGTATATTGGGAGAAAAGCTCAATTACATTTGACCTAATTTTCAACACATTTATAAATGGAACTTGTGATGACCTTTTCTAACTTTTGTTCCACAACTCGCTTGACTTCAACACATAACACCAACTATCATATGACTAAAATAACTCATAATATAATCTCCTTATAATGTTAATTACCCTAGTCTCACCCCAAAAGTACATGGTTTACATTCCAACTTGTCAACTTTCGACGAAACTTATTTTCTTCAATTTGTTTAGCTTCTAAGCCTTCAAACCCTCTTGCTACAGGGTATTAATGATCTTAAATATTTGTAATCTCCACGTTATCATGATGAACTAACTTTGTAAACTTTTCAAAGATGATTCCATTTCTGAGCTTACATTAATTGACTTATGACGTACTCTTACGTACGAAAACATGGGGTGTAACAATAGAGCAACACCTGCAGATCCACCAATTGCTCCAGCTTAGGAGCAGGTACCAATATGGGTGAGCTAGTGGGGTGAGCTCAGGCACTAGTTGTGCCCATTGTGATTCCAGGCCTTTAGGAGGCTTTGGCTTAGATTTTGACCGTATGCACTAGCCTTGCTCAGGCAGTTTCTGTTCAGACCATGCCAACCGTTTCTTAGGCTGGGGGAGGTACTTAGACTCCCGCCACCTGTACTCCACAACAGGTGATGCAGTGTCTTCAGATACGAGCGGTACTGCCAGCCCAGCCGATTGTAGTTGCTAAGGCCCAGGTGGGTCTCGTTATGACTAATGATGGGCAGAAGAGCCTAGAGAGATTTGGGAGGCTCCAGCCTCCATCATTTAGTGGGGCTGAGTCCGAGGATGCCCAGTACTTCTTGGATAGGTGCCAACAGATTCATCACATGGCAGGTATTCTGGAGACCAATGAGGTCTCATTTACTACTTTTCAGTTTACTGGGGATGCCTTTAGATGGTGGGAGGCCAATGAGATGTGCAGGCTAGTTGGCGTAGCACTACTTACATGGTATGAATTCTCCGTTGTCTTTTTGGGGAAGCTTGTGCCACAAACTCGCAGGGAGGAGCTGCGCAAATAGTTTGAGTAGCTACGTCAGGATGGCATGTCTATGATCCAGTATGAGATGAGGTTTTTAGAGTTGGATCATCACGTAGTTTGGTTGGTTCTCACTGATAGGGTGAGGATTAGGAAGTTCATTGATGGCCTCTACTATCGTACCATTTTGTTATGACTCGGGAGAGTGTATCAGGTGTTACGTTCGACGAGGTGGTTGATATTGCTTGGCAGCTAGAGATGGTTCGTAGTCAGGAGCGTGAGGAGAGGAAGGGCAAGAGGCCTCGTGGTTCGTGTGGTTTCAGTGGTGTTATTTATGTGGGACAGTCCTACCACAACAGGGGTCCTCCTTATAGGCCCGCTCAGATGGCTAGTCCAATTCATCGTGGTGTATCATCCACCCATGGTTCGTACAGTGCTCAACTAGGTCAGTCATCTCTCAACGCCCTCCTAGCTTAGAGTTCATATCGTGCACCTTCAGTTCAGGGTTCATTTGCACCAGGTTCCTCTAGTAGTTATTCTGGTTCTCGGGGTCTGCCTCAGCATTTTCTACCATTTTCTGAGAGGGGATGTTTCGGGTGTAGAGAGTTGGGTCATGTAAAGAAGTTTTGTCCCCGCCTTACGGGAGGTCCATTTCAGCCGAGGATTCAGACCACGACTTCAGCACCAGTTACTTCACCACCTTCCCAGCAAGCTTGGAATGAGGCTTAGGCAGCTATGGGTCACCCTAGAGGGGGTGGCCGATCGGGTAGTCGTCAGGCTCGATTCTACGCTATTCTTGCCAGGAAAGATGCCATTACACTCCCTGAATCTTCCGAGGGGGGTTGATTAAGCTCATTCGCCAAGTGAGTCAGGCTCCATTCTCGAGCATCAATGAGGATCAGGATCAAGGTTGTGTTGATACCCAATTTTTTCCTATATATTTTTATATACAAAATACTTTCAAAATAGCATGTACATACATATATAAGCATGTCCAAGAGTTTTGGTATTTTTTTCCTAATTTTTAAGATTTTAAAATCAATTTATTGTCTATTTTTAGCAGTACAAAATCCAATAATTATTCCCAAGATTATCATTTTGGTGAATAACGTATTTTATTCTTATATTTACACCAAAATATAATTAAGGTGATTTTTTTATATTTTTACAAATCTATTTGGTATTTTTAAGCTAAATTGCATGTAATTGCAATTATAGCCTATTTCACGATTAGTAGCATTTTATAATTATAAAATTATTTTTAGTATTTTTAAATTAATATTTATATAGTATTTGTTGGCTCAGTATTTTTTGTTTACTTTTAAAATTATTATTACTAATTTTATAAAATAAAAAGGGAAAATAGGCTATTTAACACTTAACCCATTTCTATTTCAACTACAGCCCTTTAACCTTTCAGTTTTGGCCCTCAATTTGACCCAATTCCGCCTCCAAATTAAACCAGCCCAATCCTCAAATTACCCGACCCCTGACCCGATTAAAAAAACCCACCTGGCTCCCCTTTGATTCAGGTCGTTGATCATTTTGATCAACGACCGTAATTCACCCTTTCCTTTTTTAATTCCCAAAACCCCCTTGACCTAATTAATTTCACCTGAGACGCCGCCTTTGAACCCCTTCGTCTCTCATATCCTCTCGAGCCTCTCCGAAACCCTAATCGTCTCCCACCTTATCTCACCATGTTTCCACCGAAATCCATGGCGTCTCCGGCCATGGATGGTCTGTACTCTTCCTTTCTCACCATCAGACCTAAACTATTCAAGGTTTTGAAGCCCGACTTCAATGCCTCTTTTTAGACCCTTCTCAAATCTGTAGATCTATGGCTTCTCCGGCCATTAACCCGACATGTTCAAGCAATATGAGTCTTTTCGACTCAGGATCTGACTTTCCTCAAGACCTTTCTCATTTCTAGGGTTTTCTCTGCAACTCTAAGCCGTCTGATGTTCTGTACTCGCCTATTTTTCTTAGATCTGTGCTATGTCTAGGCTTTACTTGACATTTTAAAAGTTTTTTCCCCAAATTTCTTTTTCAAAATCGTTCAATTTCAATTTTAGGGTTTCTGAAAAAGTTTCTTCAAATATCTTTCCGATTCTTTCTGTTCTTTTTTCATGTGTGTTTACCTATGTTAGACTCTTTTTCTGAGTAACCTGACGATTCCTTTCGTTTGATTGGTATGATTTATATATGTGAAATTTCTCTTTCAAAAGATTTTTACCAATTGATTGATTGATTCTGAAATCCTTTTAACAAGGCTAACGAATTGTCACTGATTTTTCTTCGATTGAACCTCCTTTACCTTTCTTGACTTGGTTCATTCGAATTGAACCTGTAATTTTGGTTTCATGGTTGTTTGATTGATTCCCTTGCCATATTTGGCAAAAATCGTGTACCATTGATGATTTTCCTTAAATAACTTCTATGTATTTACCCCTTTTGTGCTACTCTGAAAGGTTTTAATTAAAATTTATTTCCTTCACTGGATTTTACCCGTTGGAATCAGAATCCCTTAACCAAAAGGAGATTGATTTCAATGATATTTCCTTGCCTTTCTTACTTGTTTCTCTACACTATAAAAAGGACTACCCTTCTGCACTTTTAAGACCACTTCAAGTTCAATACCTTGAACTTTTAGATCAATACTTTCAACTTACTTACACACTTTATTGCTTTGAGTTCAATACTCTTACAACATTCTGCTCTTTTCTGGGATCTTTTGGAACTTTTTCTTGCAACTTGTCTTTTTCAAGACTAATTTTACTTGTTTATTTTTTCTGAATCTGGTATGTTCTAATTTAGCTTTCCTGCCTCACCCCTATGTGTTTATTTACAGTTTTCTGCAATCCCGTTTACTTTATTATTCATGATTAATGTTAACTATGTGTGTTCTTTCCTTGCATCTGTTTTTCTGTTATGAATCCCTACCCCTATTCCCTTCTATGTGTTTGAGTTAAGGTTCATGGCCTGACAATATCCAAATTACTGCCCAGGGCCAAACCTGATCCTCAATGGATCCTAACTCCCAATTTTGGCTGATATGCTGGTCAGGGGTGTGCCAGCACTCTTAAATGGATGGGCATGACCACCAGCCTGCCATGGCCTTCCCTAATCCACCTCTATGCACTTACACTTACTCTTAGATTCTAAGTTCTGTCCCCCTCTTATGAGCCATGCTTTGGGACCCTGAAGTTCCCTCTGGACTTGGACATTTGAGGGCTGACTCTTCCACACTGCACTATAATCTAATTCTGGAATGTGTTTGGGGTGTAAGCACTGCCCTGAGTCCCTTTGAGACTCTTGGGAACTTTGACACATCCCAAATAAGAGAAAGGCTTTTGGAAAACGGATCTTAGAAGTTGGTTTATCTCATATTTCCAGACCTTGAGTCTGAATTAGGCTGTTTGGTTGCAGCTGGAAGTTCTGATGTATTTTTTTTTGATTCATTCGTGTCTGTAATAATTTGTAATAACTATGGGTCTCTAGTGAAAAAAGGGAGGGTCATTTATGTATGCATATGGGTAGACAACATGCTCATAGGGATTACTATTTACAAATTCTGTATTTATGCATATCATATAGTACTCCTGCCTATAAGTCGTCTCATTATTACATTAGAAACCATGCCTATAAGTTTCTGCATATAGAAGTCATGTATAAGTTTCTGCACTTATGCATTAGAAATCCTGCCTATAAGTTATGCATTACACGTAGAAATCTTGCCTATAAGTTGTTTCATTACTGCATTAGAAACCATGCTTATAAGTTTCTGCATATAGAAATCATGACTATAGTTTTGTTTCTGCATTTCTGCATATTCATCTGCCGTTAGGCAAACAATCATAGGTTTAATAATAATCAACTTCATTCTAGATACCATGCCTATAGGGATCCTGCACTTACATAATCATTTTAAAATCAATAACGCTTAGAAATCATGCCTATAGGAGCAGTCGTCTGAATCTAATTCGTCTATTTTATCTATAAGTCTAAAATCAGTAGTAATGTTTGTCACACCTCCTTTTTCCGCCCCCGCGAGGGTGCGTAGGGAGTTTTTTCCAATTAAAGGACAGTCGAAACGGGATTTATTTGTTTGTTTCAGAGTCGCCACTTGGGAATTTTAAGGCATCCCAAGTCACCAATTTTAATCCCTGAATCGAGGAAAATATGACTCTGTTTATTATTCTGCGAACCAGAAATCCTGAGTAAGGAATTCTGTTAATCCGGAAGAAGGTGTTAGGCATTTCTGAATTCCGTGGTTCTAGCACGGTCGCTTAACTGTTTTTATTCTTGGCTTAATTATCTCGATTTTACATTTTGTTATTGCATGATTTTGTTATCGCTTCTGTTTAGATTGTTTATAATTAAAGATCCTTCTTTGAATCGAATCACGCATACGTGTATCCGTTTTATATATTATATATTTTTTAACGTGAAAAATCGTGTCACGCGTACGTATACACAATGATATTGATAATATAATAATTATTTTTTTTCGAATTTTTTTTTTATTATA